>NC_080542.1:114693909-115013909 GCF_028640845.1 Ahaetulla prasina | reverse complement strand
TTTGTGGTGGCTGTCAAAGGAATGCCATAGTCATTAAATGAAACAATTTTCCCCAATGGGCTTTTTGCTCTCTTTTTTTTTTGGCTGAAAACCAGAAATAAACACTGAAAATTGGCAAGAAGTATTTCAAATCTGTATATAAAGGTGAGCTGGTTGCCAAGCACCCAAAATGCAGTCACATGACCAAGGAGAGGGTGGTGGTGGTCAAAATTAAATTTCAAAAACTTGTCATAAGTAGGTTTGGGTGGTCTGTGGTAACTTTGAATGCTTGTTAAGTAACCAGTTGTAAATCAAAGACTACCTGTACAATGTACAGCAACATTCTTTGTTTGAAACAAGAAGACATTATGGAACTGTATTAACAAGACTAATTGTCGGAATGACAGTAGCTATCAAGGCTTTGAATTGACATTGGGATTTATAGCCTCCTCCTGTAGTTCTGTGTTCCCATCAATTTTCAGCTGTGTGTGTGTGAAGCTGAACACTGAATCTGTTGTGCAGCTGTTACTATTATGATTGTTTTGATGGTGTATAAATCAAAATGCAAAATACTCTTCCATGTCAAATTGTATTTCTCAAGGACTATTTCAAGGATTTATATTTAATATATTTCTCAATATATTTCTTTGTAGAGGTAGTCCTTGACTTACAACAGCTCATTCACTTAGTGACCATTCAAAGTTAAACGGCACTGAAAAAGGTGACATAACCATTTTCATAGTTCGACCTTTGCGGTTCCCCATGGTCACATGCTCACATTTCAGACACTTGGCAGTTGGTTCCTACTTACGCCTATTGCTGTGTTCCAAGGTCATATGATCCTCATTTGCGATCTTTTGACCAGCAAAGCCAATGTGGAAGCCAGATTCATTTAACTTATCAACTGAAGTGATTCACTTAACAACTGTTGCAAGAAAGGTTGTAAAATGGGGCAAAAATCACTTAACAAATATTTCACTTAGCAACAGAAAGTTTGGGTTCAATTGTGGTCATAAATTAAGGACTACCTGTTGACTTAGTTTTGTTGTGGACAGATATCTAGATAAAAATTTAGCTAAATAATTTGTGCTACCCTTCATTAACCTTTAAAGTTTTGTTCTTAAAATCTTAATTTGTTTCATTGCAGAGTTATCAGAACCGAGTACATTTTATCAGAATTTTTCCTGTTTCAGACATCAAAAAGAAAGGTTGATTATACCGTTTAAATAAGCAATAGGCAGTTGAATAGATATCGAGCAGGAAAATGATGCAGGAGACCACTGTTCTTCCTTACTGCTATTCAAAATAAATCTGCAGTGCAGTGCCCATCCCTTTAAAGGTGAAGAAATCTTTATTGAAAATGCAAAACAGCTCAAGAAATGAAATAATTGTAAGTTTCTATATGCTTAGGAGAATGTACATTGTGAATTAATCTGCTGCCTCTGAATGCCAAGATGTAGGAAAACTATGATTTTCTAGCTCATTTGGGAATGGGTATTGAAGAATAAGATAACCAACTAATATTTCAGAGCACATAACAGAGCAACATAAGTTGCTCTAATAGTTTCATGGGAATGTCAAAATATTTTCGTATTAATATATCAACTTTCTAATACAAATCAGTAAAGCGTATGACATGCAAAGTAAGACAGTGAACTACATTGATCCAGACATAAAAATATAGAAAAATATGTGGATGATGAAAGTGATGTACTAGTTTGTTTGTTTTTACAACATGACTGAAAGAGCAGTTTGAATCTTTTTCAATTCAACTTAGATGCCTTATTTGGAAATCAGAATAATCTGTGCATTAGATGATGGCATTCACTGAGGCTTAAGAACGTTGATGTTTATTTGTTGTTTCTTCTACCAGTTCTTCCCCCAATAAGTTATACATAGCTCCGAGTTGACATCATTCTTTTGTTAAAAAAAGTAGTGTTAATGTATTAGGATACTAATTGCAGCCCTTAATGGATTTTTAAGTATTAAAAATACTTTATTGTAATTGGGTTGGTTTTTTTTTAAGAGTGACACATTTCTTGGCATCATAAATAGCTTTCATAAATAAAGCATTGAATTTCAAGGCAGAAAAATGCTTGGGCCCTTTTTAGTACTGTTTGGCAATTCTTTTAAAGCATTGCATCTTTTCCTGAGATTATGGGTCCTGGGGAAAAAAATAATTTTCATGAATGAGTTGTAGAAGTGCTGTGTCTATGTCCACACAACCTCCAAACCACATTTTTGTCTTGGAATCCAGAGAACCGGGCCATCCTTATATTGTTTTTACATGTCTTGTGGCTCTGCTTATTGTGTCTTCATCTTTAACGGAAGATGTGTTGCCAATCAACAAGTCTTAAAATTTGAAACATTTTTAAATTGTTGTAATTTTAAAGCCATTGTTTCAATTAATTATATTAGTTGGGATTTAATTTAGCTTATTGAAGAAATTATGCAGTGCTTCCAGACAAAATAAAAAACCAACTTAATTTGAATTCCTATTCCTCAAACCTCTCCTCATCTCTTCAAAGATCAGAAATGTCCAGTGAGTTTAACAAGCTGGTGGATGAGGTTTAGCTACAGAAAAAATAAATCAGACTTTGCTACGATCAATATTTAATACCAAGAGAAGGATGTCAGCATGCCTTATTCTTTGTTGAGCAGTTTGTGGTGCTCAGTTTGGCGGGAAAATTCCATCTGAATTTACTAGATATAATGTTAAATGTTGTTGATCAAAGAATTTCAGATCAAAAAGGCAACCTCCTACCCTCAGTCAGCTTAGATGTTTTAGGGCTAGTAGTGTGTTTGATACTGTAACTTTGTCTAGTACAACAAATTGTTTTAATTTCTTTCTATATATTCTTTTCCCTTATTCTGAGGTAAGTTCACAGTTGGGAATTTATGTCATCCTATTGGATCTGGGTGTAAAAGTTTTGGTCACACCAAAAAACTTCTTTTACTTAACAAATCTGGTAGATGGGTCTCTTTGGCAACAGCTGCTTGCCATGTGATGTAAAACTTCCTGTCACTATAATTGATGTGTTTTTATTCTTCCCACTTCCTGAAGCCTGATCGGAATTAAAATTGCCATTGGAATTTCCTGCCAAAGCAACTCATTTATTCGCTGGGCCAGAGCACTGACAGTACTTTGATTGGACTTTGCCTTCAGCTATTCTTGAGCAACCAGATTGCTTCAAATTATACTCTTTGCGAGGTTTGACTTCCATATACACCACATCTGCAAATATATACAGATTGTCCATCATGCAATAACCTCCTTTTCCCTCCACATGTAAAATTTTAATGATTTGAATATTAGAACCTTGCCACCTGCTAAGACCTTGGCTTTTGTATTTATTTGGAAAAAGTCTCTGAGGTTTTAGAGCCAGATTGTCAGTAAGAAAGGTTGCTGTAGTTGTTCACAAGGAAGATCTCAAAATTCTATTAATTCCTTTTTAAGTTGTAATGATGTGCTAAACGTTGGAAGTTTTCCTTTTTCACATGCCAACCATGTTTTACTCCAGTAGTTTTTGCATGGATTGTGAATTGTTTTTTTTTCAGTTCTAATACAGACTGAATCCTGAAATACAATGTTTGAAATTTCTAAGCTGTTTCCAATACCTTTCCCAAAAATTATCAGAAATTGTCTTCCCCTGCAAAAATGGCTTCTGGTGTTTTGTTTTTAAACGTGAAAATCAATTGTGATTAAGGATTTTTTTCCCCAAATTTATATTAGAAATATTATTGAACTTTTTTTTTGTTGGAAACATTGAAGGATATTATTGCTGTATTGTATTTTCTGTATGATACCTTTAGATCTGTTTATGGCCTCTTCACACCAACCCATCTGAAAAAAGCTGATTGGGGAGGGGGGTATTTCTGTTTGAGATTATTTATTTATTTATTTATTTTGTCACAACAGTACATATAAGCATAAGCATGAAGTAACTATACAGTATATATGCATATATATGAGTATAAGTATGAAATAACTATATAAATTGGATACAATGAAAGGAAACAGTAGGACAGGAACGGTAGGCACGTTTGTGCTCTTATGCACGCCCCTTAAAGACCTCTTAGGAATGGGGTGAGGTCAACAGAGTTTGATTCTGTGGCTCTCGAGGACGTGGACAGGTTACTGGGGAGGTTACATGCAACTACATGTTTACTGGACCCGTGTCCCTCCTGGTTGGTGCTGGCCACACAGAAGGTGACACGAGGCTGGCTCCAGGGAATTATAAATGCTTCATTGTTGGAAGGGGTTTTTCCCGCTGCCTTGAAAGAGGCGGTGGTGAGACCCCTCCTCAAGAAGCCTTCCCTGGATCCAGCTATTTTGGGAAATTATCGTCCAGTCTCCAACCTTCGCTTTGTGGCTGTTGGGGGCGAGTCATTGGCCCCAATGGAAAGGGTGCACAACTTGGGTGTTCTCCTGGACGGACGGCTGTCGTTTGAAGATCATTTGGCGGCCGTCTCCAGGAGAGCCTTTTACCAAGTTCGCTTGGTCCGCCAGTTGCTCCCCTTCCTTGACCGGGATGCCTTATGCACGGTCACTCACACTCCTGTCATCTCGCGTTTGGATTATTGCAATGCTCTCTACATGGGGCTACCCTTGAAGTGCATCCGGAGGCTCCAGTTAGTTCAGAATGCAGCTGCACGGGTAATAGAGGGAGCCACACGTTGCTCCCATGTAACACCACTCCTGCGCAGTCTGCACTGGCTTCCTGTGGTCTTTCGGGTGCGCTTTAAGGTCTTGGTTACCACCTTTAAAGTGGTCCATGGCTTAGGGCCCGGTACTTACGGGACTGCCTGCTGTTACCTTATGCCTCCCACCGACCCATACGCTCACACAGAGAGGGTCTTCTCAAGCAATGTCAGCTGGCGGCCCCCAGGGGAAGGGCCTTCTCTGTCGGAGCTCCTACTCTTTGGAACGAACTTCCCCCTGGTTTGCGCCAATTGCCGGACCTTCGGACCTTTCGCCGTGAGCTGAAAACACATTTATTTATTCAAGCGGGACTGGCTTAAAAGTTTATTAAATAATTTTAATTGGGGTTATTTATGAATTTTAAGGGTTTTAAATTGATTGTTTTTAAATTTTGGCCATTCATGAAATATGTTTGTTTTAAGTTTTTGTTTTAATTTGTATATTGTACTGTTTTTATTTGGCTGTACACCGCCCTGAGTCCTTCGGGAGAAGGGCGGTATAAAAATCCAATAAAATAAAATAAATAAATCAATAAATCAATAATAAACAGTAGACAGTTTTTGGTTAAAGCTTTGGGGATTTTGAGTAGATACCACAGAGTCTGGTAGTGTGTTCCAAGCATTAATAACTCTGTTACTGAAGTCATATTTTCTGCAATCAAGGTTGAATCGCTTAACATTAAGTTTAAATCTATTGTTTGCTCTTGTATTGTTGTGATTGAAGCTGAAGTAATCCACAATAGGAAGGACATTGTAACAGATGATTCTATGTGTTAAACTCAGGTCATGTTGAAGGCGGCGGAGTTCTAAATTTTCTAAACCCAGGATTTCAAGTCTGGTGGCATAAGGTATTTTGTTGTATTCAGAGGAGTGGAGAACTCTTCTTGTAAAATATTTCTGGACACGTTCAATTGTATTGATGTCTGAAATGTGGTATGGGTTCCAGACAGGCAAGCTGTATTCAAGTATTGGTCTAGCAAATGTTTTATATGCTCTGGTTAGCAGTGTAGTGTTTCTGGAGAAGAAGCTATGTAAGATTAGATTAACAACTCTTAATGCCTTTTTTGCAATGTGATGCAGTGGGCTTTGGCACTTAGATCATTTGATATGAAAACTCCAAGGTCTTTGACTGGGTGGGGGTCATCTGTAAGGTAATGTCAGTCGAGTTTGTATTTAGTGTTTGGATTCTTTTTTCCAATGTGTAAGACAGAGCATTTGCTGGATGTGATTTGGAGTTGCCAGGTTTTAGACCATTCTGACACAAAGTCAAGATCTTTTTGAAGAGTAGCTGTATTATTGATAGATCTTTGTGATTTAATTGAAATTTGTGAAGTTTGGAGCCTGGACACTACATACAGAGAGAGAGAGAGAGTCTCCATGGCTTAGGGTAAATTTGAACTATCTTTTTAGGACTATTTGGAACATCGATTGTTTTTTCTCTCTCAATAATAGGATGGATCTTTGAGCAAAGTTGTAATCATGAACTTTTCCTGTAAAAGGAAAGTAGTTAAAAGGTGTTAGCCAGTAGGCAAGACTGAAACCAACTACTTTCACAAAAACACAGGGCATTTTTATTGAAGAAAAGTTGAATGTAAAGGGAAACTGAGCCTTCTGCTCAAAACTTGGGCCAAGCAACCCAATGTGGGGTGGGGGCTGGAGAAAGAGACACAAAAGACTCTTGTATGTGCTGGAATTCTTTCATTATAGCTTTTTAACTTTCCTCCAATAAAAACGCTTATTTAGGTAATAGCTAAATATCATATCAGATTGTTTACCTGGGACAACTTAATCTTCATAGAAGGGGAGAAGATGATTTTTGTTAATTCCCTCAGACTCCATAAGTTCTTCTGTATCCTGAATATCTTCTAAGGATTGAAATATTTTCTGGGACAGCCTCCGAAGCTATCAGGGCAAAGGAAAATAATCAAGGAGAGAAGCAACCTAGAACTAAGGAGAAACTTCCTAACCGTGAGAATAATTAACCAATGGAACAACTTGCCTTCAGAAGTTGAAGGTGCTTCATCCCTGGAGGTTTTTAAGAAAAGACCAGACAGCCATCTACCTGAAATGGTATAGGATCTCCTGCTTGACTAAAAGGCCTCCAAATTCCCTTCCAGCTCTATTCTGATTGATTAAAGTAGAGAGAAGGCTTCTTTAAACTCAAGCCATTATTTCTATTATTGTTTCTTTCTCAAAGGACACACTTAGATTTGACTTCTCTTAGTTCTGAATTTATGATCTACGTGCAATGTAGGCATTTGCACAGACTTGAGGAAGTTACTCAAGATGTCTTAATTGGTATTTAATTGAAATATGGGAAAATCATTGGAGAGATAATTATATAATGAAATACTGGATATTCACATGCATCCATTGACCATCTTATAAATAAATAAGAACAAGAAGTTCCATAATGATAGTTTCATTGAAAAATGTTTTCTATTCACAAGAATTGATTCAAACAATATTGTCATTTATCAGGGGGAAAAATCCATATTTACATTATATGTCAATTCATCCATTCCTTTGATTGCTAGATTTTGATGACTTGATTTTGTTGATATTGCTGTAAATATAGCAAATTAAAATGTTTAGTATGGCTGCATATTGAGATAAAAACAAATTATTCTGTAATTTGTCATACACTTTATTTCTGCTAATGTTAGATTTGTCATGTAGATATTTATTATTTTGATTGAAAATTAAAACTCAGCTTTGATTTGAGTAATGAAGATGAAAAATTAAACCTAAAAACAAAACAAAAACTTACCTTAACAGTTAATATATTAGGAGGAACAGCCATACCATAATGGAAGCATGCACTACAAACTAGATGGCCTACTTCCATCTATACCAGTGTTTGGTAGAAAAAACAGGTTTTCAGAAATGATTTAAAGATTGGAATTTTCCGACCCCTGTGAAGTTGCTATCTCAAATAGCAGGTATGCAACAGAGAACATATGGTTTCTAGATCTCAGCAAATGACATGACTTAACTGATGGGATATGAAGAACACTTGATGTGTTAGATATTACAAAGCAAGCAATAAAGAAGGGACAGAGGTGATATTTCAGATAGCCAGGCCTTGATTTTACAGGGCTTTGTAGATGGTAATGAACACCTTCAGTTGAATTTAGGAGATCAGTATTAATCAGTGCTTCTCACTTGGCAGAGATATTACATGGACATATTGAGATATGCCACCCTAGACTTGCTTATTTGACTTTGTTCTGGATTAGTGGTAGTGCCCAACTGGCCTTCTACGGTAGTCCTGTGTAACGCAATTGCAATATTTCACCCACAAGGTGGCAAAGGCATGCTTGACTTTGAGAATATAACGATGAAACAGTTAAAGCAAACCTCTTTAACACATTCTTCAGCTCAGTCTTTGTCAAAAGTAATGGCTCCCACCCAACATTTCCCAGTCGTACCAACAATGAGTACAATGACCTAACAGAAATAGATTTCACAGAAGATAATGTTGAAAAGGCCCTTCGCAAACTGAAACCATCTCTATCTATTGAACCTGATGGCCTATGTGCATACTTCTTAAAAAAGCTTTCCACTAATATAGCAGAACCCCTAAGCATAATCTTTGAAAAAGCTTTCACGACCAGCTCCCTTCCCAAACTTTGGTCACTAGCCACGGTCATCCCTGTCTTCAAAAAAGGAGACCCCAGCCTAGTTGAAAATTACAGACCAATCTCTTTATGCTGCATCATCTGCAAAGTAATGGAATCAATCATCAACCAATCCATTATCCTCCACCTAGAAACAAACAACCTACTCTCTAATAAATAATTTGGTTTCAGAAAAAAATTATCCTGTAATTTACAACTTCTGCACTGCAAAAACATATGGACTACAAATCTTGATCAGGGCAAAGCAATAGATGCAATCTACATAGACTTCTGTAAAGCTTTTGACTCAGTGGTACATGATATTCTCCTAAAACTAAAATCCTACTGCATCTCCGGACCCCTCCACAATTGGATAACAGCGTTCCTGTCAAACAGACAACAACTATCTAGACCCGTTCCAGTCCGGCTTCCGACCCGGTTATAGCACGGAGACGGCTTTGGTCGCGTTGGTGGATGACCTCTGGAGGGCCAGGGACAGGGGTTGCTCCTCTGCCTTGGTCCTATTAGACCTCTCAGCGGCTTTTGATACCATCGACCATGGTATCCTGCTGCGCCGGTTGGAGGGATTGGGAGTGGGGGGCACTGTTTATCCGTGGTTCTCCTCCTGTCTCTCTGACTGGTCGCAGACGGTGTTGACGGGGGGGCAGAGGTCGTCCTCGAGGCGCCTCACTTGTGGGGTGCCTCAGGGGTCAATTCTCTCACCTACCCTGTTCAACATCTATATGAAGCCGCTGGGTGAGGTCATCAGTGGTTTCGGGGTGAGTTATCATCTGTACGCTGATGATACTCAGCTGTACCTTTCCACCCCGACCACCCCAACGAAGCGGTCGAAGTGCTGTCCCGGTGTCTGGAAGCTGTACGGGTCTGGATGGGGAGAAACAGACTCAAGCTCAATCCCTCCAAGACGGAGTGGCTGTGGATGCCGGCACCCCGGTACAGTCAGCTGCATCCGCGGCTGACTGTTAGGGGTGAGTTAGTGGCCCCAAAGGAGGTGGTCCGCAACTTGGGCGTCCTCCTGGATGGACGGCTGTCCTTTGATGAACATCTGGCGGCCGTCTCCAGGAGGGCCTTTTACCAAGTTCGCTTGGTCCGCCAGTTGCATCCCTTCCTTGACCGGGATGCCTTATGCACGGTCACTCACGCTCTGGTTACATCTAGGTTGGATTACTGCAATGCTCTCTACATGGGGCTGCCCTTGAGGTGCACCTGGAGGCTACAGTTAGTCCAGAATGCTGCTGCGCAAGTGGTAACGGGAGCCGCTTGTGGCTCCCACGTAACACCACTACTCCGTAGCCTGCACTGGCTTCCTGTGGTTTTCTGGGTGCGCTTCAAGATTTTGGTTACCACCTTTAAAGCGCTCCATGGACCCGGGTACTTAAGAGACCGCCTGCTGTTACCTTATGCCTCCCACCGACCCGTACGCTCTCACAGAGAGGGTCTCCTCAGGGTGCCGTCCGCCAAACAGTGTCGGCTGGCAGCCCCCAGGAGCAGGGCCTTCTCTGTGGGGGCACCGACGCTCTGGAACAAACTTCCCCCTGGCTTACGTCAAGTGCCTGATCTTCGGACCTTCCGTCGTGAGCTCAAAACACACCTATTTATTCAAGCGGGACTGGCATAATAGTGTCAAATTTTAATTTGGGGTTTTATTAATATTTAAAAAATTTTAAAACTAAATTTTAACCGGGTTTTATTATTTATATGTCTATTTTAAATATTTGGCCTATTTAATAAGTTTTTTAGATTAATGTTTTACTTTGTATATTTATGTGTTTTTTATATGGCTGTATACTGCCCTGAATCCCTAGGGAGATAGGGCGGTATAAAAGTATGAATAAATAAAATAAATAATAAAAATAAAATAAGTGGTCAAAATAGGCAGTGCCCTATCAAATCCTGTTCCTGTCAATAGCGGCGTTCCCCAAGGCAGCGTTCTTGGACCAACACTCTTCATATTATACATTAATGATCTCTGTGACCATATTATAATTAATTGTGTTCTCTTTGCTGACGGCGCTAAACTATTTAACACTATCAACAATACAGCTACCCTTCAAAAAGACCTTGACTTTGTGTCGGAATGATCAAAAACTTGGCAACTCCAAATCTCAACCAGCAAATGCTCTGTCTTACACATTGGAAAAAAGAATCTGAACACTAAATACAAGCTCGATGGACATGACCTTGTAGATGACCCTCACCCCATTAAAGACTTTGGAGTTTTCATATCAAATGATCTAAGTGCCAAAGCTCACTGCAACTACATCGCAGAAAAGGCTTTAAGAGTTGTAAACTTAATTTTGCGTAGCTTCTTCTCCAGAAATACTACACTACTAACCAGAGCATATAAAACATTTGCTAGATCAATTCTTGAATACAGCTTGCCTGTCTGGAACTGATACCTCATTTCGGCCATTAATACAATTGAGCTTGTCCAGAAATATTTTACAAGAAGAGTTCTCCACTCCTCTGATTACCACAAAATACCTTATGTCTGGGTTTAGAAAATTTAGAACTCTGCTGCCTTCGACATGACCTGAGTTTAACTCATAGAATCATCTGTTACAACATCCTTCCTGTTGAAGACTACTTCAGTGTCAATCACAACAATACATGAGCACACAATAGATTTAAACTTAAAGTGAACCGCTCCAATCTTGATTGCAGAAAATATGGCTTCAGTAACAGAGTTGTTAATGCCTGGAATGCACTACCAGACTCTGTGGTCTCTTCTCAAAATCCCCAAAGCTTTAACCAAAAACTATCTACTATTGACCTCACCCCATTCCTAAGAGGTCTGTAAGGGGCGTGCATAAGAGCACCAACGTGCCTATTGTTCCTGTCCTAGTGTTCCCTTTGATTGTATCCAATTTCATATAGTTATTATATGATTATATTTATGCTTATATATCGTATAGTTATTTCATGCTTATGATTATATATACTGTTGTGACAAATAAATAAATAAATAAATAAATGAGACTCCTAGTCCAGGAAAGTGCACAATTGGTACTAGATGAATGTCTGCTAAAACCTTCTGATGATAGCTGCCAGCTGCTCTTTGAAGGGAAACACCACTCATTTCAGAACTAGTGTTAGACAGCTTCTGCTATGAAAGAACCTTGTAGTTATTGCCAGTTGGCCATGTTCAAGACTACATCCTACCCAGAGTTGAACAACTTTCAGGCCACGAGATGGAGCCTCAGTAGCATCATTTGTTAGGCAAAAGGTTAAGTTATTCAGCTGAGTGTCATCATACATTGATCATGTTTGACCCCATATCAATGATATCACACAGTAGCTTAATGTTGATGTAAAACGTTAAGACAATAAAGAGTTCAGCAGAAGAAGGCTTTTGTTTTTTGTTTTGACATTTTTGAGCTAAACAGGATTAAAGCAGCCCTGTGCAGGAAAACATGACAATATGAAGCTGAAGCATGCCTTTCCTAGGATGTCCTCATTTCCTTGAAATAGCCAATTTCTATTTATATACTAAATGTCTACATGTTTATATACATTTAAATGCTCCATTTGCTGCACTGGCTTTAGCTTCTTGTTAGCATCACTTCTTGTTAGCATGATGTTCCACAGCAACAAGGCAGCTGGAAAAGTGAAACATGTGTTCAAGATTTAGGTGGTGCCTTTATTTTCTTTCATCAAGGGACCCAACAATAATAGGTATTTGTTATGTCAGTATTAAACAGTAGGTTATAGGGTCTGACTCACCTATTGTTTACAATGATGAAACTGTGGTTATTTTTTCTAAAGCCATATCCTTAAAACCAATTAAAAAACTAGACTGATGTTGGTATAGCCATCTGTCGGGAAATTGGTTATCAAAAAGCAGCAATCTCCTCTTGTGGGAAAAATGCCCATTTAAATTAGGAACCAAAGTGACTAGAGAGAGATGAACAAAGTATGTTTTATTGCCTTGCATTAACAAATAAAGCATGTTTTATTGCCTTGCATTTATTGTATGTTTTAAACCTTCATTTTAAAAGCCTTGATATTTATTCCTTTTAGATATTGTCCCAAAAGCTAAATTCTTTTTGAGAGCCATTTTTTTCACCGCTCTAGAGTCTTTAATCCCTGCTTTGTATTAGTTCTCCAGAAGTCTGGTTTCAGGTTATATATCTTCAGAGATATTCCAAAGGCAACGTAAATTACAACATGACATTTACAGCTATAATGGAACAACTAAATTATATTGATAAGATCATAGAATGGCCAGATGTATTATTAATAACATTGGCCTTTGTCATTATCCTTGTTGTCACCAACCAAAGCTTTCTGCAGCAGGAGCATTTTTAGTAGAGATCAAAAAAGTCAAGATAGTGACTGTATGTTCGAAGCCTATCTTTTTAACATGCATATAAAAAAAGCAGTGAGTTTTGTGTGGTTATGATTACTTTCTTGATTTTCTCCTGTGAATTTTCCTTGAGCCATTGATTCTCAAATATCAAACTCTGAATCTGCATACAGCTGACATGTTCTTCCATGATAGACAAGCAAATGTGAGCTTTTGTATAGGAACTCAGTTGTGATTGCCAACTGTTTTGGTTTTGTACGTTACATTGTTTTTATTTTATTCCACATCTTCTTTTAAAAAATGTTTTTTAGCAGTGCTTACAGCAGCTTTAGAAGCTCTGAAGCAATTTTTGTTCCATAATGAAGAAATTCATTTCAACCATTAAATACAGGCTTTTTCCAAAGTAAAAATGGATGCCTAAAAGAGTTTCATTTTGCTTTAATGTTCAAAATTATTAAAGATAAATGTGCTTGTCCTGGAATTCATTCTTGCTTTGTATGTTTCTGTTTTTTTAGATAAAAAGATTAGAGTAGTTCATTCAGCTAGGTGAATGACAGTATAGTCACCATGCAGTTATTACCATTCTCAGTCTGTATATTTTTAAAGTTAATGTTTCTGATCTAGAATGAAAAAAATATGTATAGCTTAATGTTGTTTTCAAATTCTAAGTGGTGAGGAATTTATTTCAATAATAATATAAACTAGCAGTTAAAGCTTTCTCTTTAAATTAATGCCTCTTCCAGGGCAAAAATAAAGAGGAAAAGAGCAACTTGAGAATATCACAAGGTACTTATTATAACTTTTTTAGATTGAAAATGTGGGATTTGTTGCCTGTTGTTGTGAAAGAAGAGGGAAAACATGCTAAATACATTTATAGTGATAAACATGACAAGTGGTTTTTCTAGCTGTATATTCCCCATAAACAAAGACACTGAAAGAATCAAGTGATTTATGAGATGGCCTCTTTCTATTTACTGATAATCATTAAGTGCATGAGGACTATGGGTGCTTGGATATACTTAGATCGGATGTTTGGAAAAAAGCATAAAATTATGGCATTTGTCTAATGATGTCTCTATAGTATGTCACCATTGTGGGTTGCCGCTGTTGCATTCCTCATCAATGGTAGCGATGCAGTATTGGGTCTAGACAATTGGTTGCAGGGCATTGGCCGCAAGGCAGTGTCCAATGGGAAGTCAGAGGCCCATCGCTCAGCACATGGATTTGCTTCTGGGGTAGGTGGCTAATTGTCCCATTCTGCAAATTGGCCAGGGACAAGTGTCCCTTGGCAAATCACACAGGACAAGGGCGTAAAGTAGGAGTGATGGTGGATTAGTGGTAGGGAAAGAGTGCTGACAGAGGGCCAGCCAAAGATGAATGAATAGTGGATCAGCTGTGGAGGGGAGGAGGCAGAGACACAGTTATCCCATTCTGAACTGGATTGCCCCATTTCTACATTTGGCTTACATGAAAATAATCTTTATGAATGAATATCAATAAAGAATCAAATTCATTGTGTGAAGTGGTATTTATAAATGATGGAAACAAGGGCAATTTATAAGATAGGGAGTTATTTATTATTATTAAATTTATATGCCACCAGTCTTTCCAGAGTTATAGCAGAGAATAATGTTGGTATAACTATATGTATAGTAGCTGTATTTCCTTTAGCTGTGTTTTCTGTATATGTATAAAATTCCATCCCACAAGGGAATAAACCGAACCATTCAGGATTTCCCTCTGTACGGCGAGGATTATGTTCATATTCACATTGAGACTGTCCTCATGTATATTGGATGGGAGGCAATGTTTCCAGATGGAATGGAAGAGTAGAGTTAATTTATGCAACTTTATGATTCTGTTACCATCCTCTTACCTTTTTCTGCCCTTGATAAAGAAAATAATTTGAAATTCCTGTAAGAGTAAATTGAAATTTAGTTTGCTGTTACTCAGGTGATGATTCATTCAACAATTCTTTTTTTTAAATTTTATTTTGTCACAAAGAAACAATAGGACAGGAACGGTAGGCACTTTTGTGCTTTTATGCACGCCCCTTATAGTCCTCTTAGGAATGGTAGAGGTCAATGGTAGACAGTTTTTGGTTAAAGCTTTTGGGAGTTTGAGAAGAGACCATAGAGTCAGGTAGTGTGTTCCAAGCGTTAACAACTCTGTTACAAAAGTCATATTTTCTGCAATCAAGATTGAAGCAGTTAACATTAAGTTTGAATCTACTGTTTGCTCTTGTATTATTGCGATTGAAGCTGAAGTAGTCTTTAACAGGAGGGACATTGCAATAGATGATTTATTCTGTCCTCCTCCACCTCCGTCCGAATGATGGCTTAATTAGCTGGCACTATCAGCTCTGACGGCAAAAGAGCCAGCGTCTCCCAAGAGCCCTCATTATCTTCCACGACGCTGGTGAGTCACAAACTTCAGCTCTAGTCAATCAGTGGATTTGCCTGTTACAAAGAGAACACCAGCTCTCGCTGCCTTTTATATCCTGTGGGGTGTAGCTCCATGACTCAGCACTTCCTAGGCCTGCCCCACCCTTGCCTCTGTTGTTCCCTCCTCTCCTGCCTTCGAAACCTAGGATTCAACCAAGCCTGATTGTTGTCAGCTGGCGTGATTGTTGTCTGCAGGCGTGGCCTGGAGGGGGAAAGAGTCAGGGGATAGAGGCCTCATTATTTCTTCCACCTGGCCTGCTTCTGGCTCCTGGAGCTGAGCCAGAGAAGCTGGTGCTCCCGAGGTAAGGCCTGACGGCCCTTCCCCCTCACTGTCCAAGTCACTTTCTGGCAGCAGGCCCGGCTCCAAGTCACTTTCTGGCAGGAGGGCCGGCTCGGGGGGCGCAGAAACAACATGATTCTGTGTGTTAAACACAGGTCTTGTCCGAGTCGGTGGAGTTCTAAGATTTCTAATCCAACATTTATTTTCACATTTTCTTCAATCTTGAAAGTAAATAGCATAAATAAACCAAACATAAGCAGAAAAGAAGAGTTGGGCAAATCAGTGAGGTAAATTTGTATATGATGCTGCTCAGACCACCCAGGAAGTACTAATGGAAGCTAGCATCTCTTTTTCTTTCAATTAGATTTTCCTCAGATGTGCCTGGGCTCTTTCAACAGTGGTACTAAAGTTTCTGCTCAACTGTTCCATTCTGGTTCACTTTAGCCACAAGATAGATGCAGTCTACTTGCCTGCCAGTTCATTGTTCCAGTCTTGTTTCTTGCAGAATTGGTCAGATGTAAGTCAATTGTGAGAATTCACTGGCCAAGTGATGATTACATTTCTTTTGGCATTAAGCAAGAAACTAGCATGTACTACTGGTATAGTAGGAGGTAGCTCCTACTATCAGTGGCTTTGCATAAGAGTGTAACCATGATTTTTTATTATTTAAGTACAGGTTTCTACCTCATAATATGCACTTGAATAAAATTGCTTTCAAATAGATTACTTACAGTATCAAATGTAGTTTTTGCAGAAATATAAGGAGAATACAATGAATATTATTCCTATTTCAATGAAGAATAATTGTGATTTATATTAAAGCTGCACGGTATTCTTTTGAACCTTAATACCAAAATATACAGCAGCCAGTAGAGTGTGCTGCTGACTTAAAATAAACATATTCACTTACTACTGCTTCATTTTTCTGTCTTGCAAAATTTAGATTTCTCTGCTTTATTATAGCTTAGATTAAAAAAAAAGTATCATACAGCTCATGGACTTAATCTTCATTTTTCATTCAGCCAACATTCTTGACATACCACATATTCATGGTAGAAAGTGGACTTTAGACAAGAGACATCTGCTTTGGTTATTTTTTGTTTTAAATCTATTTCCTTTGAGATTGAACTGTCAATTCAAATTAAAATTGTTGTAGAAAGCACTGATATCATACCAGATTTCTTGCAGCAAGTGCACAAAAATTCTGAAATACAGTACATATGCGAATATATTCATTTTTAATGTAGGATAGTCCAGATGTTTTAGAATCTAGAAATAATGGTTTTAGCAGAGGCATGCACTTTATTTAATGGTAGCCTTAAGGGAGATATTGTGTAGATGGCAGTTTATTAATACACTTACTTCAAAATGTGGTAAGAAAGCTCTATTCTTTTGCAGGATCTAACCGTTGAATTCTGCCTCAAAATACTACCAGGAGAACTCTACATATGTGTAAATGTGATTGTTCTAGAAAGTGGCAATATAGTATTAATGTTTCCTCTGTAAGTAGAAACATACGATACTCATCATCTTTTCTCAAGAGAAATTATAAGCGCTCTCCCATTCAATTTTTAAGTAAAATTTCCTCATGTTTCCTAGTTAAAGGAATATATACATGCAAAAATACCTTGAAATAGGCTTTGGCATTTTCAGTCCCATTGATTTGCAAAGGCTCAAATATATATATATATGTATGTAAAATTATATTCAAACAAACTTGTGCAGGAGCATTTTTAATTTCTTTTATTCAGAATTGGAATTGCAGTGCATGGCTAATTACAACTGCAACTTTATATGGCTAGAGTCTGTTCAAATCATGATGTACTGTGCAAGAAGGCTTTTTTTTTAAAAAAACAGCTCAGTAGAGGTTATTGATGCTGTTTCTGTCATTCATTAGGAGCTCAGCAAAGAAAAAAAACACATCTGTTACTAGCAAGGATTTAATGGGCACAACAGTTCAGCTGCAGACTGTTTTTGGCTCACTTGTTTTGGTAGGAATTGATTCCACTTTTAGCTGGAAATCAATTAATCCCTATTTCGATAAGGAAACCAAAATGCAAGAGAGAAAGAGAACAAGGTTTGTGGGGCGGGGGCATAGAAATCTATTTTTATTTTTAGGTTTTCTTTCAGCGTTTCATGTTCAACATTTCATATTCTCTCCTAGTAAATAGAATCCATTCTCTATAATTTAACAGGCTGCCACCTTAGGGCAAACCTTTTATCTGGTGAAATTCTCAGATTCTTGGCATAAATGAGAATTATGTTCAAATGAAAATTATTTCTAAAATATAAAAGAAATAAAAATATTTCTAAAATAATATAAATTATTTTCTTTCTCCTCTATCATTGCAATTATATTAACCATGTTTCCCCAAAAATAAGACCCTGTCTTATATTTTTTTGAATCATGAAATAAGCGCTTGGCCTTATTGACATGCGCTTAAAAGCCCGATTGGGTTTATTATCAGGGGATGTCTTATTTGGGGGGAAACAGGGTAGAAATATTATTAGAAATAAAAATAAGCATATTAGAATAAGGATGCAAATGTGTTAACCTTTGCTTTGAAAAAAAAGTGACTAATAATTTCTTGGTAAGCATCTATTCCCTCATTTTACTCATTTTGTTTATTTATTCAAGGAAGTAAATGGGAAGTACAGATGCTGCAAAACTGTTGTGAACTTGTATATGAATATATGAATTCTACTAATGGAGTGAAAAAAGAAATATCCAGCAATGCATAACATATTTGCCAGCAGCTAGTTTAGGGCACACTTTACAAATGCATGGTTATTCAATTCCAAGAGAATAAAAAGACAAACCATAATCTCCCAGAGATAGAATGCAACTGGTTTTTCTCTTTGATTGAAATGACTCAGTTCTTGAGAGAGTTGTAAAAAGGGTATTGAAATTGGAAGGGAGAAACTGGGATTTTTGTTTTATATCATACACTCACTGTACGAAAGGCTGACTGGTGGTCCAGAGCAATTATGATACAATATAATTAGTAGCCCTTTGAAGGAGTATTAATAGAAAGATCTAATCGTGTCTTCTTTTTTTTTTTTTTTTTTTTTTATTCAAAAAGTTTTTATTAGTCAAAAAAGGTTTATACAAATACATATCAGGTATGGTAAATTTTCATTTTTCTTATCTAAAATAAGAATTTTACTCAAATTTTTTAACACATACAACAGCCATAAGGCAAGCAGGTGACACGAAGTAGCTAAGTTTGCAAATTTTAAATACGTAATAAAGAAGAGTCAAGAATAATCAGAATATCGTACAAAAGAGAATAAGGAAAACCAACACAATCCCAAATATCTTTATCACTTCCTAGTTTTAGATCTCAGAACTCTGGGTTCAGCCTGACCCAACTCCAGGGCCGCAACAGCGGCAGCCGCTTCAGCCCCATGATCTATAACCTCCCCTTCTTCAATTCCTGGATCATCTGATTCCAGGAAGGCTTTGTGTTCCTCCACATAGGCCGTAGCCTCCACAATTGTACTAATTTTTTTCGTAATGCCCTCCCGGAAAATCATCAATCCCTCTGGCATCAGCCATCTGAAGCCCACTCCCTTCTGGTACAATTTGCTTGACAAAAATAATATTTCTTTCTTTTTCACGTACCTGTCTGGGAATCTGCCTCAGAATGGCTATCTCCCTGCCCCTGTAAATCAGTGCCCCACTCCTATGTTTTCTAAGAATTTCATCTCGTCTCTCTTCTCACAAATTTGACATGAACCTCTCTGGGAACTGCATGCGTGCGTGCATATTGCGAATTAACTCTATAAACTCGATCCACATCCCAATTCATGAAATCAACACCTCTCCCAAGAAATTCTCCCAACAATTTAGTCACAACATCTCTCAAATCTTCTTGGTCCACTTCTTCCAAATTTTGAAACCTAAGGAAATAAGACATTTTATCCATCTGTGGTCCAAGCACAGCATTGCCTGTCGTCTCCTCTCTTTTCTGCACTGCCCGCATATCACCCTCCAGACCTTCCACTTTCTGCTTGTTTTCTGCTGAGACTTGTTGAGTATCCTTTAAATCCTTTTGGATAGTCACAATTTCTGCTCTTATTTCCGTTTGGCCTCTTTGCAAATCATCCAATTTCTTGTCCATATTGGATAACTTTTCCAGAATTCTCTCCATCTCTCCAGCAGTTGGTCTCTGACCTTTGCCATTTGAAAAAAAAAGTATTCAAAATCCTCAGGCAAGCACAGTATCCTTGTAATTTCCTCCGGATCCACCAGGGGGCACTCACAGGAGCAACGAGTCCAGAGTACAGTTAGTCAACCAGGAAGCCGAAGGGAAGTGATGTCATCAAAATTCTCATAGTGAAGGCGGAAGCTGGACGCCACCACTGTTCCCCAGAAGGAGGGGGGGCCTCAAACCTTCCCTCCTAAATTTCTCCATCACCTCTTCTCTCCAGAGCTCTACAAAACCGGTAATCTTCTTATTTTAAGTTCTCCTCTCTCCAGAATAACTCGTGCTCCTTCCAACCGCAGGGGAGAAAAAACCCCCCCGCACTCCGGAGCACTCCACTCACGTTTACCGATATTCCCTTCCCTTCTCCTCCTCAATTCTTCTCCGTGCCCTGTTCACCACCAGGCTGCTGCAGTTATAAATCCAATGCCCCGGTGTCACCGGGCACAGCGGCCCAGGCGACGACCAAAATAATGGCCGCGGCCTGTGGCCTCCAAACCCCGCCAAGCCTAGGACGCGCCAGCATCGGTCCCCACAGTCCTGTATGTCGGCTGGGAGACCCCTGGCGAGCCGTCCGTGTGTCTTCTTATCTCTCTGTGAATGCAGCTGAAGAGTTCTGTAATTTGCAGAATAGGAGATTACTTGCTCTGCTTATCTGGCTCTTTCTTTGACCAATTCCCTCTTACCATTATTTTTAAAATATTGTTTTAACCTATAGAAATTATGCTATGTCTGTTTCTAATAACTGCTTCATCTGCAAGGGCAATAATAAAGCCTGATTTTGAGTGGAAGAGAAATATTTGCGAAAAAAGTAATACCGTATATACTCGAGTATAAGCCGAGTTTTTCAGCACGTTTTTTGTGCTGAAAAACGTCCCCTCGGCTTATACTCGGGTCTATACGGCTTATACTCGAGTTTTTTTTTTTTTTAAGCCCCTCGGCTTATACTCGAGTATATACGGCTTATACTCGAGTTTTTTTCTTTTTCTTTTTTTCACATTTTACCGGACGGAAGCCCTGCCGGTGCAGTGAGAGGGCGGGGCGGGGGAGCCGCCAGCCTTCTCAGCTGAGGGAGGGAGGGTTTCCCCAACCGGTAGGTGCCTCATTTCCCACCCTCGGTTTATACTCGAGTCCCCAGTTTACCCCAGTTTTTGGGGTAAAATTGGGGACCTCGGCTTATACTCGGATCGGCTTATATTCGAGTATATACGGTAATTTAAAGGATTTAAAGTGTTACAGACTCCTTAGGAGACATCCTAAAATTGCCATACATGTGTATAATGTCTAGTCAGAAGTATCAGTCAGTATGCAAATTTGTAAGCTGCAGTTTTAGAATATGTTTGCTTATTTTTCACCAGTGGGATATCTTTCTTTCTTCTACTTATAAATAGACCTCACTTTTCCTTATGTTTAGTTCATTTCCATTTATATAGGTTCCAGTACTGCAAGCTTTAATCTGTTTTTGTTTTTTTTAAAAAAAGCCCAGTTTTAATAGGATGGGCTGAAACTTAAATACAGATTTACTTTGTGTGTCTTTGTGGTTCTGTGATGTTATTCAAATAGAAAAGACGGGAAACAAATAACGTCAAAAAAGTTTCCCTCTAATTGTGCTGAGCTGTAGCTTTTGTTGAGTAAAAGGATTTCAGCAAGGGGCAGCATCTAGACAAACATGGCTGATCTTGAGAAAGTAAAGAAGCATCAGACCTGAGCAATGCTTGGATGGCTTGCCACTAGGAAGTCCCACCACTAGGCAGTCCCGAGGCTGTGGGCTTGATTGTCAGGTTAAAAAAGAAACATCCTGGAAGAAGCAGTGATGAGAAGGCTTCGTGGTTAGATCCTTCTGGATTTTAGGAATAGAATTAGGGTTAGTAGGACTTTGTGGTTTTTTTTATTACTACTATTATTACTTTAATAATAAAAAAAACCCCTAACCCTAACCCCTAGAGTCAGCAACGACTAACACGTATGTGCGAGGGGAACCTTTACCTTAACCTTTACCTATTATTTCTTTGATACTTTCAGCACTTCAAAAAGGTATGTGGAGAGTATGACAATTTATTAATTCATTTCCAGTTGTTCTTCATGATTAAAATATCAAGGGTTAGATGATTGAAAATGTTGAATGGTTATTTAGGGCCATTTGCTGGAGGGTAAATAAAATTGTAAAAGTGGTACCTGAGACCAAACATCAAAACCACGCTTCTGTTTTACAGTAGCTCATTTGTTGCACACAAAAAAGGAGGCAGCCACCATCTTGGGTTTTTTTGGCCCCTCTTCGCAGCAAACATTTCATATTTAAAAATTTTTAATTTAATGATTTGGAATGCATTACAGTCAGCTTGGATGAAAATGGGAAGTCAAGCCAGCTAGAGACTCTGGGAGGTGTATCAACCCAAGGAGCGTCTGAAGAGATTTTTAAGGGATTGTGCAGTTTATGCCATTTAACAGTGAATATTCCTTTCAATAGAAAATGATGTAACTTTATTGCTTGAGTTTCAGTGTTATCAGCATTAAGGATGACTGTCTCTGCCTGCCACACACAGCAAAGTTTTGTTTCATTTAAAATACTTTTAAGAAAGTGTCTAAACAAAGGTCTGTTGTGGGTAACTGAAATACCATGTTTATATTTCAAAACGCTGACCGAAATGCCTGCTAGTTGGTCTCCTGCTGGGCAAAGTGCAAAGTATACTTAGAAATTACAGGATTGTGATTGGCTGTCTTCAGCCACTGAAAGTGCTAAGAGCTGGCAATCAATTAAAACTGGAATGGAATTCAATACCCAGAATTATGCTCGGCCTATTTTAAATGATGCATCTGAATCCAGGCAAATGCTACAATATGTTTTTGATGTAAAATTACTTGGAAATGAAGTGCTTAAATCCTTAAATGCCTTGCATTCATTTTTTAACATATTATGAATAGGACTGTTTCTTAACCTTGGCAACCTTAAGATAGTAAACTTCAATTCCTATAATTCTCCTGAAAGCATGTTGGCTGAATTGAAGTTTACATATATTAAAGCTGCCAAAGTTGAAAAACACGTGTGTATTGGTGCACTCTCAGTAGACCTGCCATATTCTAGCCCTTTTCATCAATTGGTTGGAAATATGTCAATATTTCCGAGAGTCTCTTTTTCAGGTGTATAATGATTATAGCCAAAACTTTCATTTGAAAGTAAAAACAGTGATGATTAAAAGGAAAGTACAGGTAGTCCTTGAGTTATGACCACTTTTGTGTCCAAAATTTCTGTTGTTAAGTGAGACTTGTTAAGTGAATTTTGCTCCATTTTACTACTTTCTTGCCACAATTGTTAAGTGAATCACTTCAGTTGTTAAGTTAATAACACGGTTGTTAAGTGAATCTGGCTTCCCCATTGACTTTTCTTGTCAGAAGTTTGCAAAAAGTGATCATTTGAGCCCAGGAGATTGCAATGATCATAAATATGAGTCAGTTGCCAAGCTTTTAAATTTTCATGTGACCATGGGGATGCTGCAATGGTTGTAAACATGAAAAACAGTCATGTCACTTTTTTCATTGCTGTTGTAACTTTGAACAGTCACTAAAGGAACAGTCAACTAATCTTAAAACACAGAGGTAACAGCTATTAAAAGTGACACAAACCTTACATCAAGTCAAATCCTGTGAGATTTCAATCATTTTGAACTTGAATTTTATTTTTTAATGTTTGAGTTTGAAGGTTAGTGCCATGTTTCCCTGAAAATAAGACCCAGTCATATTTTCTTTTGGGCTCTGAAATAAGTACCAGGGCTTATTTTTGAGTGTCTTATTTCTTTTGAGTGTTGTTGTTGTGAGATGCAGGGGGGAGCTGCCCCCATGCCCCATACTGGCTCACCTCAGAACCCCTGCAGCCAGGCAATCCACGTCCCAACACCTGCTTTGCCACATGGATGAGATAACTCCAATAGCCCCACCCAGCAAGACTCTCTGTAGCCACTGGCCCATGTCTTCTTCTGGCACTGGCGTGGCACCGAAGCAGGAGGCTGAGTGATGTGCCAGTGCCATGGCCACAAGGCAAGATGGGGGTGTGAAGCTGCCCCACAGGCCCTGCATGGCTTATCACAGGGCCCCCATCACCAGGCCATCCATGCCCTCATACCTGCCGTGTCTCGTGGCTGCGGCACCAACACATTGCTCTGGCTCTTGCTCTGTTGTAGCCTCAAGCAAGCAAAAGAAGTGGGCCACATTGAACATTGACCATTGACCGTTTTAATGCACTTGTGGCCCCAGGTAAGTGGTGGGATTCAAGTAATTTAACAACCGGTTCTCTACCCTAATGATTTCTTCCAACAACCAGTTTGCCAAACTGCTCAGAAAGTTAACAACCGGTTCTCCTGAAGTGGTGCGAACTGGCTGAATCCCACCACTGCCTCAGGTTTCTCCCGGGCCTACGCTCATCTGAGTGTCACCAATGGTTCAATCGGAGGTCTTGCTGGATGGGACTATTGGAGCTGCCCCATCCGCGATATGATGACCTGGCTGCGGGGGCTTTGAGATAAGTCATTGTGCATGTGGGGCAGCTCCAACCCCCTTTGCCTCACCTCACTTCATATTGGTGGCACCACGAGCAACCAGATGGAAAGTGTGGCCAGACAATTGTCCAGACACTTAAGTAGGACTTATTTTGTAGATAGGGCTTATATTGGGCATGCTAGGGCTTATTTTTGGAGAAACACAGTAGTTGCCTTGTAGAAGTATCTTATATGCCATGCTGTTTGCAAATGGTGTGTTACTAATCTCCAGCTATGATTATTATGTAACGGATTATTGATTGATCCTTGAATAACGTTCTGTTAGTTAGTTTCTGTTCTTTGAGGTTGAGAAATGGACACAGGGAAGAAAGATTGCTCAAAAGGCCTAGCTGGTTGTGAAATTCTGGGAGCTAAAGTCCACACATCTTCATGCTGACAAGGTTGAGAAT
Source organism: Ahaetulla prasina (assembly GCF_028640845.1). Lineage (NCBI taxonomy): Eukaryota > Metazoa > Chordata > Lepidosauria > Squamata > Colubridae > Ahaetulla > Ahaetulla prasina. The sequence goes on along the minus strand of NC_080542.1, from coordinate 114,989,411 downwards.
CACTGATATAGCTTTTGCTACTACTATGTTTAATTACCATCCAGAATTCAGTGTGATATGAAGGGGGGGAAAGTGATTTTATATTTTACCTTGTTCTGAATGTGGAGATTTCATTTGGGGATGGTGGTTTATGGGAGCTTATTTTTTCTGGGCATAGTTAGAGTTTAGCAGTAGAAAGATCATAGAGTAAATAAACTCTTCAGGATGGAAGGTTTGTAGAATTAAGAGAACAATTTGGCAACCTGACAGACTTTTTATTTATTTATAATTTATTTGTTTAATAAATTTGTTTAGGCGTACTCCACCTCACTAGGTGACATTATGTACCGGCCAACTGCCATTTTTGCATCTGTTTTCCAAAACCAAGTTACTTACTACTCCTAAGTTACAATTTAAACCCAAATTCCTTTTCCAATTGAATTGATTTAGCATTAAATGCTCTAATTGGAACCCCCCGGGGAAGTCTGGGGTTGCACAAGCCTTGGGAAAACTTAAACACCATTATCCTAGCGTGGTAAATTTCATAAAGCATGTAGATAGATCATCCAAGCTTGTTCCATTTCAGTTGGCCCCTTTTAAGAAAACATCACTGGTTCATCTTAAGTAGATTATGACTTTCATGGTACTCAAGTGTCTATTCCTGAAAGGGATCCCTACATTTAACAAAGTCTCACCTGCTTACCAATTGTTCAGAGGTTAAGTTGCAAACAGGTGGCACTTGGCAAAGCTCACTGAAGAAGGTGAAACCTTTAGTTATTTGATTTTTGTTTTTAAAAATCATGATACGTGTAAAGTACCTTCCAGCAAGGGGCATTTCATATACATGCTTCAGTGCTTTGAGACAACAGGTTACGCTCCTCTTTAAAAAAAAATTCAGGAAAAATAAAACGTTGCTCCTTTGAAAAGCTTAATCCAGTTGTGGAAATAGAGTATGCATTAAGGAAATGCTTTTACGAAGGAATGCAAATAATAGGAACCTGGCTGCTATACTTTGCTGGCTGGCAAAAGGAATAATATTTTTCAGTGGCCAAAGGAGCTCATTTGAAAAAATGGGAAGAAATCCAGAAAATTGTCAAAAGAAAAACAAATTCAAATACATTCAAATTCCAGAATAAATAAGAACCACCAGAAATTTCTTGTGGCTGATCTGGATTTACCTAAGGTATAGATGAAAGCTCTTGTTTGCAGAAATCTATTCAGATGGATTTAGTTCTTTTTACTTCTTTGTTTTATAGTTCTGCCAAAAACTGATGGGACTAATATCAATGCTTAACTAATATATACAATTGACAGTGATTCTGGAGGATGCATTTTTGCTATAATAATAATAGCATTAATGAGGGCGAAAAGAAGGGATAAGCATTTTTTCTATTAATAGTAATTAGTTCCAAGCCACAGATTATTAGAGGGAGCAACTCGTTGCTCCCATATAACACCTCTCCTGCGCAGGCTGCACTGGCTTCCGGTGGTCTTTCGGGTGCAATTCAAGGTGTTAGTTACAACCTTTAAAGCGCTCCATGGCATAGGACCGGGTTACTTACGGGACCGCCTGCTGCTACTGGCGATCTCCCATTGACCAGTGTGCTCCCATAGGGAGGTTCTCCTTGGGGTGCCGTCGGCCAGTCAATGTCGGCTGGCGACACCCAGGGGGAGGGCCTTCTCTGTGGGGGCACCAACCCTCTGGAACACGCTACCACCAGGTATCCGTCAACTCCCTGATCTTCGGACCTTTCGACGCGAGCTGAAAACATTTCTGTTTCACTGTGCAGGCGGCTTAGATTTGTAAGAACATTTTCCTTATTAATACTTTGTATATCCTTCTGCGGATGAGTCGTCAGTCTCAGTAGACAGACTGACAGAAAGCACTCTGTGTGTGTCTGTGTATTTATTGATGCAGGTGTGGAGAGCAAAAGCAGAAATGAATGGGATGCTGAACAGGGAAGATGGACCATGGCCACTGGAAGTATAAATTGAGTATGAATCTAAATCTCATATCTAAATGAATATGCATCAAGAAACCAGAACATATTTTTTTTCCCCCTGATGATTCTTCTACTCTCTTATATCCTCATTGTGACCATATGACTTAGGTTAGATTAAGAAATGCATAGGCTACTTTAAATCAAGGTTGAACAGATCTAAACTTCAGGGTTTCATGTGCTCCCAAATATCGACATTAGATTGTAATTTTTGATTGACAGACAAGGAAGTAGATTTACTATTTTTTAACTTTTAGATGACCACCATTCTTAAGAAATGCTCTTAATTTTTGTAAGCCTCTGCCCCACTTTTTTCTCGTCCACCTGCTTTTGAAAGAAAGCACATCACCTGAAAGCCAATTGTACCCTTTAATGCAAAAAATGTTCATTTTGGGTTTTTGTAGTTTTATACTTTACTAAACTAGTGTGTAAACAGTAGTACATTGGTATTCCTTCTTTGAATGGGAACACCAGTGAACATATCAGAAAGGGAGCTTTCAAAATCTGGGATTATATCTTATTATATCCAAACTAAGTTTATGAACAGGATTGTAGGGCCAAGGATGCAAAATAAAAATGAATAGGTTACATTTGGTTGGCCATTGCTTGTTTATTTCTGATAATTTTGGGTCTAATAGTGCTGGCTTAATCCAGTTAAGAACCCTTGAGGTGTACCATTATTGAAGTGGTACCATGACTGTGAGATACTTTCTTTTTAATTCTTTCCTATAGAATATTTATTTATTTATTATTTATTTATTTGTCAAACACAATAATATATATAAGTATAAGCATGAAATAACCATATGAATTGGATACAACCAAAGGGAAACATTAGGACAGGAACGGTAAGCACGCTGGTGCTCTTATTTATTTATTTATTTATTTATTTATTTATTTTATTTATTTATTTATTTATTCATATTTTTATACCGCCCTATCTCCCTAGGGACTCAGGGCGGTGTACAGCCATATAAAAACAACATAAATATACAAAGTAAAACATTAATCTAAAAAACTTATTAAATAGGCCAAATATTTAAAATAGACATATAAATAATAAAACCCAATTTAAAACCAAATTTAAAATTTAAACAATTAAAATTTAAAAATCTAGTCCAGTCCTGCGCAAATAAATAGATGTGTCTTAAGCTCGCGGCGGAAGGTCCGAAGGTCAGGAAATTGACAAAGTCCTGGGGGAAGCTTGTTCCAGAGGGTGGGAGCCCCCACAGAAAAGGCCCTTCCCCTGGGCGTTGCCAGTCGGCACTGCCTAGCTGACGGCACCCGGAGGAGTCCCTCCCTGTGAGAGCGCACGGGCCGGTGGGAGGCATTCGGAGGCAGCAGACGGTCCCGTAAGTAACCCGGCCCTATGCCATGGAGCGCTTTAAAGATCATTACCAAAACCTTGAAGCGCACCCGGAAAACCACAGGCAGCCAGTGCAGTCTGTGCAGGAGAGGTGTTACATGGGAGCCACGAGGGGCTCCCTCTATCACCCGCGCAGCCGCATTCTGAACTACCTGGAGTCTCCAGGTGCTCCTCAAGGGGAGCCCCATGTAGAGAGCATTGCAGTAGTCCAGATGAGATGTCACGAGAGCATGAGTGACCGTGCATAAGGCATCCCGGTCTAGAAAGGGGCGCAACTGGCGAACCTGGTGAAAAGCTCTCCTGGAGACGGCCGTCAAATGATCTTCGAAAGACAGCAGTCCATCCAGGAGAACGCCCAAGTTGCGTACCCTCTCCATTGGGGCCAATGACTCGCCCCCAACAGTCAGCCGAGGCTGCAGCTGACTGTACCGGGATGCCGGCATCCACAGCCACTCCATCTTGGAGGGATTGAGCTTGAGCCTGTTTCTCCCCATCCAGACCCATACGGCTTCCAGACACTGGGACAACACCTCGATAGCTTCGCTGGGGTGGTCCGGTGTGGAAAAGTACAGCTGAGTGTCATCAGCGTACAGCTGGTACCTCACACCGAAACCACTGATGATCTCACCCAGTGGCTTCATATAGATGTTGAACAAGAGGGGCGAGAGGATCGACCCCTGAGGCACCCCACAAGTGAGGCGCCTCGGGGCCGACCTCTGCCCCCCCCCCGTCAACACCATCTGCGACCGATCGGAGAGATAGGAGGAGAACCACCGATAAACGGTGCCTCCCACTCCCAATCCCTCCAACCGGTGCAGCAGGATACCATGGTCGATGGTATCAAAAGCCGCTGAGAGGTCTAATAGGACCAAGGCAGAGGAATAACCCCTATCCCTGGCCCTCCAGAGATCATCCACCAACGCGACCAAAGCCGTCTCAGTGCTGTAACCGGGCCGGAAACCGGACTGGAACGGGTCCAGATAGCTCTTATGCATGCCCCTTACAGACCTCTTAGGAATGGGGTGAGGTCAACAGTAGATTGTCTTTGGTTAAAGCTTTGGGGATTTTTGGAAGAGACCACAGAGTCACGTAGTGCATTCCAGGCATTAACAACTCTGTTACTGAAGTCATATTTTCTATAATCAAGATTGGAGCGGTTTACTTTAAGTTTAAATCTATTGTGTGCTCATGTATTGTGGTTGAAGCTGAAGTAGTCTTCGACAGGAAGGACATTGTAATAGATGATTTTATGAGTTATACTCAGGTCACACTGAAGGCGGCGGAGTTCTAAATTTTCTAAACCCAGGATTTCAAGTCTGGTGGCATAAGGTATTTTGTTGTAATCAGAGGAGTGAAGAACTCTTCTTGTAAAATATTTCTGGACATGCTTAATTGTATTAATGTCCGAAATGAGGTCTGGGCTCCAGACAGGCGAGCTGTAATCAAGAATTGGTTTAGCAAATGTTTTGTATGCTCTGGTTAGTAGTGTAATCTTTCTGGAGAAGAAGCTACACAAATTAGGTTTACAACTCTTAAAACCTTTTTGGTGATGTAGTTGCAGTGGGCTTTGGCACTTAGATCTTTTTATATGAAAACTCCAAGGTCTTTGACGGAGTCAAAGCATCTACAAGGCCATGTCCATCAAGCTTGTATTTAGTGTTCTGATTTTTTTTATAATATTTAATAGAATAGAATTTTTTATAATATTTAATAGAATAGAATAGGATAGGATAGGATAGAATAGATTTTTTTATTGGCCAAGTATGATTGGACACACAAGGAATTTGTCTTGGTGCATATGCTCTAAGTGTACATAAAAGACAAGATACATTCATCAAGAATCACAAGGTACAACACTTAATGATAGTCATAGGGTACAAATAAGCAATCAGGAAACAATATCAATATAAATCATAAGGATACAAGCAACAAAGCTACAGTCATACAGTCATAAGTGGAGGAGATGAGTGGTGGGAACGATGAGAAGATTAATAGTAGTGCAGATTCAATAAATAGTTTGACAGTATTGATGGAATTATTTGTTTAGCAGAATGATGGCCTTCGGGAAAAAACTGTTCTTGTGCCTAGTTGTTCTGGTGTGCAGTGCTCTATAGTGTCATTTTTAAGGTAGGAGTTGAAACAGTTTATGTCCAGGATGTGAGGGGTCTGTAAATATTTTCACAGCCCTCTTTTTGACTCGTGCAGAATACAGGTCCTCAATGGAAGGCAGGTTGGTAGTTAATTGTTTTTTCTGCAGTTCTAATTATCCTCTGAAGTCTGTGTCTGTCTTGTTGGGTTGCGGAACCAAACCAGACAGTTATAGAGGTGCAGATAGCTAACCATTCTGGAATGGTCATGTAATACTGCATCCAAGTATTAAGTAGATCCTCAGTTTATGAGATTATAAAAGGTTAGTTAAAATAGGAAAGTTAACTGATTTCCATCTTGTTAAATCTTTCCATAGCTCCATTGGTTACTTTGTGGTTGACTCTTGATTATACTAGGCCTATTCCGGTATCTGTGTTTGTGTTTAATACTCCTCATGTGAATAAATCTATATAGTCTGTAAGTTAGGTGTAATAGCAATAGCACGTAGACTTACATACCACTTCACAGGGCTTTACAGCCTTCTTTAAGCAGTTTAGAGTCAGCATATTGCCCTTAACAATCTGGGTTCTCATTTTACCAACCTCAGAAGTATGGAAGGCTAATTCAACCTTGAGCCTGGTGAGATTCAAACTGCCAAATTGCAGTCAGCAGAAGTAGCCTGTGGTAATAGTGATGATCCATGAGTCCAGTTTAATTGTCAGCGTCAATGAGCCTTAATATGTTCTGTTCTACACATTTGGGGGTCCCGATAGTCCCAAATTCTTTGCTGTCAGGCTTCTTTAGAAATCTTTGCATGTACAGTCAAGGACAAACTTTTCTAAAAAGAAGTGCTGCTCATATGCAAAAATGTTTTTATTGGAACAAGGTTAGTAAAAAATTTGGTTATAGAATTGTATTTTCTCAGTTCATGCCCTTTGCTATATTGGAGTACTGTATTTATTATTCCAGCTAGAATTTTCCACCATTGCTTTTAGAATTTAGTTTCACTTTAAATACTGAATTTAGAAACTAGCCCTGGTTATAGTTTTTTTAACAATGGGACTAAATATAGTCCTAGTTTGTGGAATATATTTATGTTTATCCTTATTGTAAAGGAGGAGGCAAGTTATTTCTTGTTTACTTACTTATTTCTTATTTGTTTATCCACTTCTTCTGAATGCTTGTAAACTGTAGAATTTATTCCCTATATTCTAGAGTTCTTTATGGATTTTTCTTGTGAAGATTAATTAGAACACAATTGTATCTCTTTACTGTTTGTATTTATCAAAATATTTTTCCATAGCATTATTGAGATATTGTATTTTTAAAAAAGATCTAAGCTAATCAATAGCTAATCAGAACCTTTTCCAGAGAAAAGTGGAGCGGTGACTTTTAATTATCACTAAGATAAGATTTAAATACTTAGGAAGAGAATAGCTTTTATTGTTATTGTAAAATTATTTTATCAAGTGATAAAATAGTTGTCCCATTTTTAGCATGTACGATGACAGAAGGCTTCAGGGAGCAAAAAAGCGATACAGAACCTCTGTATCTCTGATATGTCCCTGATTTAAGAAACAAGAAAAAAAAACGGAAGAGAAGAAACATCTGGCATGCAATTATGATCCTGGAACAATTAATAAACCTAGCAACACTGCTGCTTTGTGAAAAAAATACCACTGGGGAAAAAATATACTCAGACAGCAATACTTATTTGCGTAGTGAATAATTTTCCCATGAATTGTCCTACAATATTGTGATGTATCCAGAAGAGAAACTCAGAAGTCCTATCAGCTATATCAATCACAATAAAAAATTCTTTTTTGAGGGCGTATGCTTCCAATTTCTTTCATAGTGAAGAACAACAGAAAAATAATGAAAGAAGACATGTATGGAGTATGGCATGTTTTACGTTGATGTATAGATAATCTTCTATTCACAACCATTCATTTGCTGAAGATTCAAAGTTACAATGGCACTGAAAAAGGTGACTTATGACTGTTTTTCACACTTATGACTGTTACAGTATCCCATGGTTACGTGATCAAAATTCAGATGCTTGGCAATTGATTCATATATATCACATTTGCAGTGTTGTGGGCTTATGTGATCACCTTTTGTGACTTTCTTAATAAGAAGTCACAGATTCACTTAACTGTGTTACTAACTCAAGTGCAGTAATTCACTTAACAATTGTGGCAAGAAAGGTTGTTAAATTGGGCAAAACTTACTTACCAAATGTTTTGCTTAGCAACAGAAATTTTGGGCTCAGTAGTAGTCATAAATCAAGACTATCTGAATTTCCATAATGACAAACAATGCAAAAAAACTTGTATAAAGGTCTTGTGCTGGGCCAGAGAAATTTAAACATTTCTACCTTTCTAACTATTGATTCCACCACTCTCCTGAAAGGTTTTAAAAATAATTTCAGCATGGTATTTTGAGAATGGAGAAAGATGTTGTTTTAGAAGAAGACTACTTTAAAGAACATTTCCATTCACAGAATGTGTTTCAAGGTTCTTTGGTTTGTGGCTAAGGTCAAAAACAGACCGGAATAGGAAGGATAAGTTAAGAACATCTGACACAGAAAAGGGGGGGGGGGCACTTTTATGTTGCTGAAATAGTATCAAAGATAATAAATATATTTTTTATCATTAAGAATATTTGATCCATTTTTTTACTCTAATCCAGTGACTGGGATGTTTTCTTAACTGCAGATTATTACTTTGTTTTGTCTCTTTTTAGTTCAGAAAAACAGACTTCTTCTTAGTCGCCAAGGCTATCATAAATATGTCATCATTCAGCAGCATTCATTTCGTTTCATTTGAATTTGGTTTTTGAAAAACATTTGGTTTTGGTGAACATCCCAGCATGTGGATGTTTCCTCCAAAGCTTAGCCTGCCAATCCATATTCTGCAAATTATACTGGAAATTTATTTTTAAAAAACAACAACAAAAGAAATTCCAGAACATTTAGTATTTGTCCAAATTTGAAAGGTGGTTTTTTTTAACCTTATCCGGGTATATAAACAAAAGAGAGTAACAGAATAATATAAGCATGATTTAACTGAGCATAGTGGATTTGAATTAAAAAAAAAGTGGAGGAAACAAATTCACATTTTAAAAATGTCAGAGCCAGATTTATGAGAAACAACACCTATACAGACATGGACACAGACCCATTTGCAGAAGGAAGGGAATGATGGTCATTTGGGAGAGGCCTAAAATACAGATCAAATCTGTTCAAATTATGGTTCAAATAATTCTCAAATGGATTGATAATTTTTATCCAAGAAAATAAAATGGATATATCCAAGTAACATTGCAAGAATTATTTTAATATTTGTAATTTACTACAATGAATGATATACTAGGTGTTATGTTGGGAGATTGAGGAGACAGGAGACAGGTGTATGTGAATAACAGCTCTTTATTGTACAATGAGAATCCAGCAAAATATACAGCGGTGCAGCTCTCTTTATATAGTTTCTTGGTCAGGGTGTCAGCCAATGATCTTTCAGCTTTTTCCCTTCAAAATTAGATACATAACACTAGGCCATTGGCTTTAGCAGATAAAAAGAAAGGGGGCGGAGAAGAGAAGAAAATGTAAAATATAATGAAAAATGGAGGCGTGGCAACTAAAATGTCTGTTGGTTTCAGAAAATTTTCATGATCTGCAGAAGCCTTCTTCAGATTATGTTAAGCAAAAATGAAGTAAAAATATGACTAAAAATATAATGTTGATAAACATTTAGTAGTTTTTTTTAAAAAAGCCTTTTGGTTATCATAGCTTAAATTTTGGAATACTTTTTTTAAAAAAAAACAAATTTCCTCCTGAAAAACTAAAGAAAAAGGGATTAACTTCTGCCTCATCTAATCAACACAATCTGAGTTGGGTGATTGAAGAAATGAGGCAGCCACCTATAAATTCCTCATTCTAGCCTCCATGCTTTTGTTTGTCAGTCTCCTTGGAGCTTACATTCAAGACTCCATCCTTGTTGTTTGGGAATTATTGGAGCTCTAATGCAGCTCTTCTGGGGGGCATGAGTTTTAAATAAGGCTGTCATATAATACAATATAGTCTCAGGACTTGAGGGAAAACGGTTTCTAAATTGTTTCCAGAGGCCAAAATGCTTCCACCTTTGTTCTTTCGTTCAAGTCAGTAACAAATGTGCATCCATTAACATATGAATATTTCATCTACTAACTCATTTCATATACTAGAAACCACTGGCACTTTATACCGTAAATCAGTCACTACCTGAATTAATAGCTACTGTCTGTTCTGAGACAATGGTAAGAAACAGGAAAATATATCCAAAAAAAGCTGAGAATTAATTCAAGTAAAGCTTGGTAATTTCCTGTACACCTTCCCTCTTTGCACGGCAGTTGAATCTGTTTTTAGTTTAGCTATCAATTTAGCAATAAATTGAATTAAATACCAAAATGTTTGAAAAGCAACCTCTATTTCATTCAAGTTTCATCATTGATCTGTTTTAAATGTTCAGCATTTTTTATGATTAAAATACCAGTAATCTTGTCTTTTTTAAGTGAAAGTAGGTTGCAAGGTAATTACTGTAAAATATTCATTTTGTAGGAACTGGAGATTTATCTAGGTAAACACAGGATGATGTGGTACATTTCCATATTTTGCTGGGAAATAAATAATGGTATATAAAGAGGGAAAAGAGAGAGAGAAAGGAAGCAAATTAATAGTGATGCCTTTCCAACCTTCCTTAAATTTCTCTTTTAGTGTTTTATCTTGCTAATGTTGCTCTACTGGATGATTAAATAATGGATCGCAATCCAAAAAAATCTGGATTAAGTTAAGAACATTAACATGATACAGCCATGGGGAAAAAACAAATTCACCCTCTAGTGCATATTTACCTTAAAAATGGTTTTAGCTTTTCTAGCAGAATAAAAGATCTTTCTGAAGAACTTGGTGGCCTCAAGAGTATTATTTCTATACTTAAGAGTATAGAAATATTCATATATTTCTTAGAAACAATAAGGCTTGCCATGTTTAAATTTTCCACTCTAACCTACAGTTCTGGTACTCTCAGCCAATATTAATCAATGCTGATCCTGCTTAAACTTTTTTTTTTTAAGAGTAACATGTACAACAGGTAGAGTGTTCCTTGTTATCCTCCCATCCACCCTAGGAAAAAAAGCTTCATTTATTTTTTCAGGAATGCATATATTTTATTAGCCTCACTCATTCAACAGAGAGCTGAGAGTATGTTTGATATGTCTGTCAAAAGCACATGTAGCTTTGCCTAACAAATGTAAAGAATTCACAGTGAGAAGTTAACTATTACTTTTGCAACTTGTGGCCATTACTACCTCCAAAATACATGGTACCTAAGTTTTGTTGAAAACTTTCTGAAATTGTGCTGCCAAGGGCAAAAGATTAAAATTAACAACTGATATGTTTGGTGGTTCCACACATTATGTCCTGCCATGTTTTTATTGTGGCTTATGAAATAAATCATAATTGACTAGATTCACATTGTACACATTAATAAAACAAAGTTTTTGAGTTTTCTTGGTGAATTTGTAGTGTATGATAAAAACAGATACTGTACATTACATAGTAATTAAGTGCAGGGTGTTAAATCAGAGTAGGAACTAGTTGCAGATGTTAAGCATTACATTGTTGGTCAACCATAAATAATTCTAATGGTGTTTATGTGAGGTATTTTACTTTTTTGTGTAGCACCTGACTGCCTTTTGCACAACATCATAAAATATGCTTTGTTTCTACAAGCTGCTAAGTCGAAAACCAAACAATTATATTATGGGTCACAATTGTGTTTTTCATCAGAAACCACAGAATTATATCCTCAGTGCCTCACTGGGAAATTTTAGAAACTAATGTTTGGACACCCATTGATGGAGATTGTGATAATTGATGATTTTTGCTTTTCAAACCTTTAAAACTCTTTTCATGGAACTCTATGTACATGAGCTGTTCACCATTTGGCCTTTTCAGTTTTTATAAGCTTAACTGAAACTATATAAAAAAAATCTAAAAACAGTAGTATGTAATTCCATATAACTAAAACAATTTCAATGTGTGCCAAGGATTTAGAAACCTTTCTTTATAGCATGATGGTCATCTTTCATTTTGCCTTGTTTCCTAATGTCTCCAGGGTGCAAGGATTGTACTGAAAATCTTTTTGTGTCAATATGGCATTATTTCCCAGTTTTTTTATCTAATGGAGCACAGCTTCATGGCAGACTGCTCCTGTTTTGCACTGCTCACCAAACCCATATCTGCACTTCTATTTTTTTGATGTGCATATTCTCTTGCACATTGGAGTGTCACTTTCTTGTTAGACTCTATATCAAAAGGCCAGAAAACACTGTGTTCTTCAGCTGTTTTTGCTGCACTTGGGGTTCTCAGTATAGAAACATGGAACATGTTCTCATTTCCCCTCCACTCCCACACACAAACATGATATTGTGTTCCTGTCCCTTTCTTTTTCTTTTGAAATATCCTTTGGGTTTTATTGCTTACACATACAAAAATGTCAATTTGTTCAATCTTTCTATTTTCATTTGATCATTTCCAAATAATTCTGGTGTGCCATTCCTCTCTCTCTCATTCTTTCTCTTTCTCCATCCCTAAAAAGTATGGAAGGAAGGAAGCTTTTCCCTAGGTTTGCACATATATTTTGAAAAATAGTTCTATTGATAGAATCGGCAAGCTTTCATGACTTTTAGGTTTGGCCAAGCCATTAATGCATTTATTGCTTTTGGCATCAGGTGACTAGAGTGGTTAGTTCCTTGAATTTTCTTTCTGTCTCTCCTTTCTTTTCCCCACTTTCTAAAAGATGGCTGTATTTTCCACCCCTTTGCCATTCCCTTTTCTTGCTAATAGCACCGAGTGACAGCTTTTGATTAGAGGAGACTTGAAAAGAACCTGGCAAGCAAAGCCATTACATCAAAACTCAGACAGATGCTGGCTCTCAAGAACCTTTTCTGGATGGCAGGTGGTTACCCGCCCTGAGAGATAATTCAGCTTTCTCTTCTTGCTCTTTCACCTTGAAATGGGGGAGGGGGAGAGGGGGAGAGGGGGAAAAGAAATTGGAGTAATAATTTGCTATCATAACATTTATAATTACACTTTCCCCCCTCAAATCAGTTTGGTTATAAAAATAAGAATACTGTTATAGTTTTATAAGGGATATGTTTGTAGGAATTAGCTGTGGCTTGTTACTCACTGATGTATGTAAATCTGTACCTGGATGTTATCACTATAGACAGTGAATGAGTTGATTTATTTGATGGAATGGTCTTTTCCATAACCTTTCTCTGATATCTAATAGAAGGCAAGCTCTAGAAAGCCTTTTCACTGTTAGTTTTCGTTGTGAAAGTTGTGGGTAAGAATTTTTTTATGGAACATTTAATCATGAACCCAGAGTCATATTTTATTCTCCTAATGAGCAATCCTCAAGTTATGCCGTTTTGTACTCATATATTTCATTTACTTAACCAAAATAAGGAATCTCAGTTAAGTTTTGTTTTGGGTCCCTCCTATGGAATTGGTCCCTGGAGGTTTCCTCAGCCTTTTCCCCAGAGCATATCACCATCTGGGCAAACAAGAACTATGAAAGGACAGAGACTAGTCCACAGTGAGAATATTATGGAATGCAACACTGTCTCTCCTCCCAATTCTTCATAACTCTTATAAAGCATAGAGTAGCTTCAAAATGAAATATTTTTTCCTCTGAATCTTCGGTGGGGATTTAAACATTTCTAACATGTCTTTTTCTTCTACCTGCACATTAAATTTTTTGTTTGGATTTCAGCCACCTATGTGTATTTAATTCTTTATTTTAAAATAGTTTTTCAAAATGAATTCAACATTATAACTTTAAAAAAACATTTTTGATCTAGGTATTATATGTCACAGTGGGTTTGTGGTGATAACTGATAGATATCTTCAATAATCTTTACTACAAACTGAGACTACAAAGGACCTGTCAATCATTAGTTTAAACTCTAAACACAGATGATTTGGATTCACATTAGCAGCATGAGACAACCCCCAAAATAGAAGGGAGCTGTTTGCAGACACGGTGATAGGTCTACCTCTGCTGATAGGTTTTCCTGTATTTGCCTGAGACATTAAATCAAAGTGAAGTTTATGTAAAATCCCAATATTGTGTGGGATGGGGGTGGGTGGGTTGGAAAGTTTGATTTGATTCCTGTTGAGATTTTCCTGTTATAAATCTGCTGTCAAAAAAAAAGTGTATAAGTTGTGCTTTAATTTTAGACAGATCCAAATCTTGCCCTTTGACTCAAGACAGTTTACCAAAGACCATTGTGACTGTCTTAATGCCATAGGTCCTCATTAGCTTTGACTCAGGAAAAAAGGGGAGCAAACGACACACTACTTTGTCATCGCTCATTGCTTTAGGAATGGGCTATGAAAATCAAAAGTAAACATACATTTCAAAGTGTTAAATGTGTGCATACTAGTTTAACATTCAAACAGAATTGGACAAGTGTCTCACCTGCTTGAAATTAAGTACATTTTAGTTTTTTAGAGACATTGAATTGGAAGTATAATATCTACAGTAATAGTTAGCTCTGAACAGACCCAAATGCTTACATAAACACTGTGGAGTGCAACTTTTTTTGCTTCATTTTATCCTGTTGTCCATTATATATGCACATACCAAGTGCTGTTTTGAAGGACTATTTTTTAAATTATTTATTTGCAATTTATAATTATCACCTCATTTGCCAAACTCAAGGCAATTCATAATCAAGTAAATGTGTATTATACAAAATTGTTAAAAAAAATAAACACTAAAATGGAATACGTCATAACATTCAAATAAAATACCTCATCCAGTCCAAAAGCTTCTAAGAGGTGCCTGATCAGAATAGTTGTTCGGAGTTAGGCAGTGCCTAACTGAATAAATTAAATGTTTTTCACATATATATTGTAAATATATATATTTATACAATTATTATACATATATAATAATTGAAGGAGTTGCTATAGTTTCCCAATGCCATCCATATTGCTGATCCTGCCTACTTGATATCTACAGATAGACTTCCTTCTGCAAACATGCATCTACCGTGTTTCCCCGAAAATAAGCTGTATTTTCCCCTGTATTATATTCTTGGAACTCCAAAATAAGTGCTTGGCCTTATTTTCGGGGATGTCTTATTATTTTGGGGTGCGTGGAACAAGACAGGGCTCTTCTTGCCATCTTACCTGATTTCCAGCTCTGTTTCCCTAACCCTAACCAGAGGAAACGGCAGGGACCAGCTGCGCATGAAGTTAAATATTTTCAGGGAGGGCTTATTTTGGGGGAGGGCTTATTTGTGGGGGGTTATTTTAGCACATGGACTCAAAAACCCGATTGGTCTTATTATCCAGGGAAGTCTTATTTTCAGAGAAACACGGTATGTGAATATAGAGTGGATATATATATTTTCAATAGGTATTATCTAATGTGGGAAAATACACAGGTTTATATTTAACAACAATAAACAATTGGCTTATTTAATAAACAATGTTAACAAATTCATGTTTTAATGTGATATTTGAACGTAATCAATGTCATATGTTTCTGTATTACATTTCCAGGGAATACCAGTCTTTTGAAGTGGTAAAGTGGCCATAATTGTGGTTTATCAAGTCTTAATTTATATGTATCGGTAAAAGATAGCATGTTGTGATTTACAGATCATATTCTGTATCTGCTTGATCTGTTTCTGAATATTATCTCATTATTCTGAACTTACAAAAATGTTTCAGCCCTTTTGTCTAGATAATGATCAATGCTTATCTATCAGGGTGGTTTGTTTTTTGGGGAGGGGGTTACTCTCTATAGTTCGCACTTAAATTAATGAATATTTACCAATCAGTATATATATGTTTTCCCCAAAATAAGACAACCCCTGATAATAAGCCCAATTGGGCTTTTGAGCTCATGGCAATAAGACCAAGCACTTATTTCAGGGTTCAAAAAAATATAAGACAGAGTCTTATTTTCGGGAAGACATGGTATTTGTGAGGATACCTTGGAACATGTATAACGCACCTTTGCCTAAAAGCTGTTAAATGCTCCTAGACACAGTTTGAATTTAAAAACAGGGAAACTGTCAGGGCAGAGGCCGTGAACTGCATTCAGGCTTGGATTCTGCATTTTTCTATTTGGCGATTAAATATCAGCTTTGTCGTACATTAATATATTTTTTATTCCTAGCATTTATTGTTGGAGCAGGAATTATTTCAGCTGACACTGATTCATGGAAAAAGAATGATGTTTTTTAAGTCACATAACAAAGCAACTAACACAAAGTAGAGTTTGTGTGGTTCTAGCAATGAATATTGGCAGTCTCTATAGCTCTTTTAAGAAATACACAATTTTTACTGGAGACTAACAAAAGAGGAAAAAATAATGAAATATACAAAATTATTTTAGTAAATTGCTTGAATTGTAAATATCCACCATGAATTGTGGAGATATAAATTTTGAAGCTAGTACAGCTAAAGAGATTGCCACAATGATGTCTTTTTAAAAGTTTCCTTAAAAATATTTCTTTTTTTTAAATAACTGCCTTTCATGAAAAGAATATGTTTTTAATTAAAATGATCTCCATTACCTTATGATATAATCATTTTTCTTCGAGTTACTGTTCCCATCTCAGGAAATTAAACATGTATCAGCTTTTCTAACACTTAGGCACATACCAAAAACTTGTAAAATTATCCTGACACTTGAGATATTGCTGTTCCATTAAGTTATGGTTAATTATATATTTACATGTTTAATCTCAATGTATAGTTTTATTTTATATTAAAACATTTTTGCACCCCACCCATGGGGATATTTTTCATAGCAGTAACAAATACTTTAAATAAATAAATAGATGCTAAATTCATAGACTTCCTTCAGTGAAAATTTGCTCCCCAAAAAAACAATTTTAGTAGTTTTGGATGTGGTTTAGCATAGTATGCCTGAAACTTTGGAAAGATAACTGATAGCTACCATTAGGTAAAGGTAAAAGTTCCCCTCGCACATACGTGCTAGTCATTCCCGACTCTAAGGGGTGGTGCTCATCTCCATTTCAAAGCCGAAGAGCCAGCGCTGTCCGAAGACGTCTCCCTGGTCATGTGGCCCGCATGACTCAATGCCAAAGGCGCACAGAACGCTGTTACCTTCCCACCAAAGGTGGTCCCCATTTTTTCTATTTGCATTTTTTATGTGCTTTCGAACTGCTAGGTTGGCAGAAGCTGGGACAAGTAACGGGAGTTCACCCCATTACACGGCAGCACTAGGGATTTGAACTGCTGAACTGCCGACCTTTCGATCGACAAGCTCAGCGTCGTAGCCCCTGAGCCACCGTGTCCCTATCAGCTACCATTAGAGTCATGTATAGATAGTTTCAGTGCAGTACCTTCTGTGAATGTTTCAAAATTTCTCTATTAATGAAATTTACTTAAGACTTAAATGCAAAATAATTAGAAGACAAAAAGATGTTGATTTGAGCACTCCAAATTTACATTTCTTATTAAGATTAGGGGTATCAAACTTGCATTGTTATGGTGGCGTCATGTGATGTATTGGGACTTTTTCCCCTTTTGCCAATGCGTGACACATCCAGACTGCGGGCCGTGAGTTTGACAGCCCTGATTTAGATCTATCATTATAATCTCCACTGGTTTGTCAACATTGTTTCTCCATTGTTATGGGCAATTGAAAAATAAATTGAACGAAAACATTGGTTTGTGTTATTCTGGAGCTGCTATATTTTTCCACTTCTTCTCTTGGTTCAAAACATGCCATTGAAAACAGTTCAATTGGTTTTGAGAAAGCTTTGGCTTACCCACAATTATTCCCAGTTTGCACTCTTCTCATTGGTGTGGTGTTTGCCTAGCAGTATATCAAGCAAGCTGGTTGACCCAGACCTAAGTCTGATCAGATTTTTTTGTTTTTAAGAAAACACTGCATTCTGTTAAATGAGCATCTTCACAACAAACAGATCTGAAATTTATCTGAGATCAACATAAGAGACTGAATGTAATTTGCAGTCCCTCAAGAGAATTAAATTTATGATGGAAAAATAAGGATCATAACAGATCAGGATTTGGGAACCTTTGAATAAGGTTATCACTTTGCCACTATCTTTTTGCTTGCCTCTTTTTTTATATGTCACTACACGCCAAAAATAACAAAATAACAGAATTGGAAGGGAACTTGGAGTAAATAAGTACATAAATAAATATAATTAAAGGGAAAATGACTTATTTCTGCTACTGTGAATGCCTTAATCTGTTATTCTGTAATCCTTTTAATGCACGTGGAACTAAAATTGCAAAGGTCTAAATAATTTTCCTCATTAGTTGAATTTTTTTACGCAACATCTTTGCCATTTCCACTAGTACAGAAAGTCGTGCTGAAATATTTAAAAAAGAAAGGACCATAGTTGGTCTATAGCCATGACCAAGGAGCAAAGAACTTTGCAATTGTTGTGGCAAGCAAGCAAAATGTAGTCAGAAGAAAAACCAGTTTCTGGAATTCAATAGATACTTTCCATAAGAACTATAGGCAGCTTTCCATATTTAATTAATAGGAAAATAATTATATTTAGAGATCTAATAGAGGAAGCACTATAAATTCTTATAGCCAGGGTTTTAGTTAATATAGCTTATTGGGCAGTTCTCAGATGCCAGAAGAAAAATCATAAACAAAAACACTGAGAGGCATTTCCTTGCCATTTGGCTACCATACTCCATCATTTTTCACAAAATGGAAAAATAAGACCTGCCTTTCTAGGGCAGTGACTGAGTGCAGTGAAACCAAAACTGCTTGAAAACATAAAATCAACACTTAGTGGTAAAATGAAAAACCAAAAGATGGAAATGCAAAATACTATACCAGTAGATCTGAGAATAGTCATGCCAGAAATAGCGTATGCTGTAATCTTAGAGAGGTTAATAGATAGTAACATGAATCAAAATTGGAAGAGTCTTAGCAGGATATTACATTTTCAGATTTTAGTATACTGTGTTCAGTTGAGCCAAAGAGAATTAATGCATCAGGCAATTCCTTTACAATCAAATTGTTGAAATTCATTATACATACATACATATACATACATAAATACATATACATATACATATATATGTAGGTCTTTGGTTGTTCGGGTTTTCTCCCGTGTAAAATTGGAAGTGTCTTGGCGACGTTTCGACAAAGTCTCATTTGTCATCTTCAGGCTTCAGCTTCGTGCTTCTGGGAGCAATGTGTGATCACAGCTGTTTCTTCCTTTTAACTGCTAGTGGGGGTTTGAACTGATTGGGTGGGAGCTTGGCTGTGCTCTGATTGGATGGGGGTTTTTTGTGCTCTGATTGGCTGGGGGTGGGTCCTGTTTGGGTGGGGGCTTGGTTGTGCTCAGTTTAGTCTGTGTTGCAGGGGGATTTGAGCTGGTGAGCTGCATTGCTGTTGTTTGGCTTCGTGGTCGTGCTACATCTTCATAGTGGGTGTCAGTCTGCTGCATGTATAGATTGGAGGGGTTTGAAATGGCTAATGTTGCAGCTGCGGTCTGGCTTCTGGTCCTTGGTCATGCTTCATGATCAATGTGGGTTTGGGTCTGCTTTCTGGGTGGATGTGTGGTGGTGACATCCTGTGTGGACCTCGTGGGTATGGGTCTGGTGTCATTCCTCGTGTTAGGGACTCGTTTGTCAATAAGGGCGGGTTTCCAAATGGCTGGTAGGCGGGAGGTATCATCTCATTTGTTCATGCTGTGTGGGCGTTTTTCTATTTCAATGGATTCTCTGATTATTCTGTTGTTAAAGTGTTCAGTTTTGGCGATAGTTCTGGTCTTTTTAAAGTCAATATCATGTCCTGTGACTTTAAGGTGTTGGACCAGGGAAGAAGTTGGTTCCTCTTTTTTGACTGAGTTCTTGTGTTCTTCAATGTGTGCACTTATTCTTCTGTTGGTTTGTCCGATGTATGTGGTGGGGCAGGCGGTGCATGGGATTTCATATATATATTTGTTGGTTTTCATGGGTATAGGTATGTAGGTATTGGCATTTTTCGGGTCTTTTCCCGTGTAAGGTTGAGAGTATCTTGGCGAAGTTTCGACGAGGTCTGACTCATCATCTTCAGGCTGGTGTTTTTGGCTTCGTGCTTCTCGAGCAAAGGGTGGTCGGAGCTGCTGTCTCTCTATAAATTCTGGTGGGAGGTGGGGAGTGTTGCTATGAGTGGGTTGGTTGGCTGTGTGGTTGCATCTTGTTTGGTAGATGGAGTGGGTGTTTGCAGATTGGTCGGCTGTTTCGTAGCATCCTGTGTGGGTGTGGTCCTGGTCTTTTGTTCCTGAGCTTTGGTGTTGTGGCTTCTGAAGTTCTGTGATGTGATGTCTTGAGCAGATGGCTATGATGCAGCATCCTGGGCCCTGGTTTGGCTCCAAGTCTGAGGTCCTGTCATGTGTTCCTGGTGTGTGTCAACTGCTTTGTGTGGGGATTGGAGTGGGGCGCAGCAGCCAGTGGTGTCAGCATAGTCCGGCTGTGGTTGTGGTTGTGTTTAATCTGTGGGATAGGTTTGGTTTTGAATCTGGTGAGGATGATTAGCGTTGTGTGTTGTCCTGGGTCTGGGGTCAATTTTCGTGGCTGGGACTCATTTTTTGACCAAGGCTGGTTTCCAGATGTCTGGTAGGGTATATATATATATATGTTTTAATTTTGCATAAAATCTTTAGATAGTTGTAGATTCTATTGCATGTGTGTGTGTTTTGCTAATATTTTGTTTCCCAATTGTTTATAAGTAACCTCATTCTTAGTTATTATTTGTGTAATTATTTGCGTATTAATCATACTTTGTCCCCAGAGAATTTTCTAGGTAAAGTATACAGAGGTGCCTTCTATAGATAATTAAACAATAGCTTATTCAAGACTCCTATGATTCTCATCAATGGATGGGGAGTTTTGGAAACGGGTTTTCTGGGACAGTGTAGGAATATTAATAGTGACTTCAAGCTGATATCTGTTATACTAACAGTTCACCTGGACACCATATTTAGCTTTGAATCTTGACATTCTCTTTCAGGCAAGTTTGTTTTGAGGATAAAATGGAAGACTTGATACCTACTATCCTGATTTCTAAAAGCGCAGTGCCAAAACTGTACATACTACTAATAGTGGGTGTCTGATCAATCCAAAATGAATCAAACTATTACATTCTGTTATTTGGAAAAGTAGTTTTTTTTAAATAAACTATAACAATCTGGCATACTGTATTATGCCTTCTGACTGGGACTTGAACTACTATGGGTATAATTTTGGCTGTCAATTGTTTATCTATAGGATGATTCACCATTACATTGTGATCAATATGTCCCATATGGTTGATGATTGATTCCATTACTTTGCAGGTGACGCAGCATAGAGAGATTAGTCTGTAATTATCAACTAAGCTGGGGTCTCCTTTTCTGAAGACTGGGATGACTTTGGCTAGTGACCAAAGTTTGGGAAGGGAACCAGTCGTGAAAGCTTTATCAAAGATTATGCTTAGGGGTTCTGTTATGTTAGTGGAAAGTTTTTTTAAGAAGTATGCACATAGTCCAACCTTGATTCTGAATGAATCAAGGTTGACTCAGCTTTCCATCCTTCAGAGGTCGATAAAATGAGGACCCAGATTGTTGAGGGCAATATGCTGACTCTGTAAATCTCTTAGAGAAGGTGGTAAAGCACTAAGAATCAGTACATAAGTCTAAGTTCTATTGCTATCTTGCAGGATATACTTGCAGTTAATTACATTTGTACTAACTCACCACACCATATAGACTACTGTTTAATAAAGCAAGATATATAGCTTGCTTTCCATGCAGTTTTTAAAAGTGGTTATTATTCAAAGGGGAGAGAAGAGTAATTTCTAATTATATAAAATTAAAACATGATACTCTCCATGACTCTGCTTTCACAAACATATGAAGAAGTACTGTCATGGTGCAAATCTATGGAAGAGTAAATTTTATACTCCAGGGAGCAGTGTAGATCATAGCTTTTGAACTGGTGGTGCATACAGCAGCAGAGCAGACTGTCTGCCCTACATAAATCTTATGCAATAATTAGCTCCATAGTGAACTGGTTCAAAGCAACAGTACTAGCTGCAAGAGAAACTAAAAACACATATCCAAATGAAAATATCACTTCCGTAGAGAGAGGATTTACCATAACAGATAGAATGCATGTCTCCAGAATAGAAACAAAACTGTTTTCTGTATAATATATACAACAATACTATAACAATATGTATAATTTTAGAAATTAAGGATATAACTTTATGATTTCCACAATAGCCATATATTTCTTTGGACTTATTTCCCTATGAAATTGGAGATGAAGCTTGAATCACATTGCTTTCTCCAACGAGGCCGTTGAAGTGATGTCCCAGTTTCTAGAGGCTGTGCGAGTCTGGATGGGGAGGAATGGGCTTCAACTCAATCCCTCCAAGACTGAGTGGCTGTGGATGCTGGCATCCCGGTACAGCCAGCTGGTTCCATCGCTGACTGTTGGAGCCGAGTCATTGGCCCCTATGGAGAGGGTTCGCAACTTGGGCATTCTCCTGGATGCTCAGCTGTCGTTAGACGAACATATGACGGCTGTTGCCAGGGGAGCTTTTTATCAGGTCCACCTGATTCGCCTTCATAGACGGGGATTCCCAATGCATGGTCACTCATGCCCTCGTCACTTCCCGCCTGGACTACTGTAATGCTCTCTACATGGGGCTGCCCTTGAAGGGCACCCAGAGACTCCTACTGGTCCAGAATGCGGCTGCGCGGGTAATAGAGGGAGCTACTCGAAGCTCCCATATAACACATGTCCTGCGCAAGCTGCACTGGTTGCCAGTGGTTTTCCGGGTGCAATTCAAGGTGTTGGTTACCACCTTTAAAGCGCTCCATGGCATAGGACCGGGCTATTTATGGGACCGCCTGCTGCCACCGATAGCCTCCCATCGAGCTGTGCGCTCCCACAGAGAGGGTCTCCTCAGGGTGCCGTCAGCCAAACAATGTCGGCTGGCGACCCCCAGGGGGAGAGCCTCCTCTGTGGGGGCACCTACCCTCTGGAATGAGCTCCCTCTGAGGTTACGCTTACTCCCCGACTCCGCACCTTCCGACACGAGCTCACGACCTTTTTGTTTTACCGTGCAGGTCAGGCCTAATGTAATATGATCTTTAATCGGGGGTTTGTTATTGTTTTATTATTAATTTTAATGGGGTTAGCCAAATTGAATCAGATTTTTAAATTTGTTTTTAATTTTATTGATAATATTGATAAAATTGTTTTTATGTTGGCTGCAAACCGCCCTGAGTCCTTCGGGAGAAGGGCGGTATAGAAATCAAAAAAAACTAAATCTAAATCTAATCTAAACTCATTCTGTGGCAGGAAATTTCTACTTAAGTTCATAAAATCCTGATTTCAGACTTTAAAGGGAAGAGATAGAAAGGCATTAGAATCTGAAGCTTTTTTTCTGGGACTTTTCAAAGGGGTTGGATTAGAATTTAGGACTGCAATTGTCAAGTCTCCCAATTGTTTGCAAAAGAAAGTAACAAAGAAAAAACTAGTAAAGAAAAAAGAATTCTAAATGAATAAACCCAGGTCATAAAAATGTCAGAGAGTTGCAAATGTTTATAAATATAAAATTGAATCCTGAAGGCTTATAGATTAAGATCTAGGAAATCCTGGGTAAGTAAAATTATCTGTTGCCTCTATTCCATTAAGAAATTTGATACTGGCTCTGAAAAAATATAGTTGCTAAGTAAAACATGTTTGCAGCATGTTTTATACAGCATGTTTGCTGTATAAAAAATATTTTTTTAAAATTGTATATATTTTAAATGATTTTAAAAATATCATCTGATATGAAGTTGTAGAGTTTTGAAATGCAAGTGCATTTCAAGTATGCGAAATCATGTGTAGAAATCATGTGTAGAAAATATGTGTATTGTGTATGTGTATGTAGAATTAATATGGCATAAGTACTCTGGGAGACAGACACATACACAACATAATAATTTCATTTCAGTTTAAGCTTTCCCCAAAGCTTAATGATATTTTTCATTTTGCATCATATTTTGCATTACAATAGAATTAGCCCATTTTGATGTTTTGCTACTGGAAAAACAATAGTTCCTCCAGTATTGCTGTCGATAAATTCTGAGAAAACAGGAAAATCTGAAAAATAACCTATATGATGTTATTGTCTCGATTAATAAAATTGTCTCAGTCCTTCATTCCTTTGAGTTCTTTTTCCAGTATAATAATTCATTTTTCAAATTGCCATCATAGTACTGAATACATTTATTTTATTTATTTATTTTATTTGTCAGAATTTTATTTGTCAGAATTTATTTGTCATATATAGCATAAGCATAAAATAACTATACGATATATAAGCATATTTAGAAGCATAAGTATGTAATAACTATACGAAATTGGATACAATCAAAGGGAACATTAGGACAGGAACGGTAGGCACGTTGGTGCTCTTATGCACACCCCTTACAGACCTCTTAGGAATGGGGTGAGGTCAATAGTAGATAGTTTTTGGTTAAATAGTAGATAGTTTTTGGGGATTTTGGGAAGAGACCACAGAATCTGGTAGTGCAATCCAGGCATTTACAACTCTGTTACTGAAGTCATATTTTCTGCAATCAAGATTGGAGTGGTTCACATTAAGCTTAAATCTATTGTGTGCTCGTGTATAATTGCGATTGAAGCTAAAATAGTCTTCAACAGGAAGGACATTGTAACAGATGATTCTATGAGTTAAACTCAGGTCATGTCGAAGGTGGCGGCATTCTAAATTTTCTAAACCCAGGATTTCAAGTCTGGTGGCATAAGGTATTTTGTTGTAATCAGAGGAGTGGAGAACTCTTCTTGTAAAATATTTCTGGACAAGCTCAATTGTATTAATGTCCAAAATATGGTATGGCGACCAGACAGGCGACCTATATTCAAGAATTGGTCTAGCAAATGTTTTATATGCTCTGGTTAGTAGTGTAGTGTTTCTGGAGAAGAAGCTACGCAAGATTAAGTTTACAACCCTTAAAGCCTTTTCTGTGATGTATTTGCCGTGGGCTTTGGCACTTAGATCATTTGATATGAAAACTCCAAGGTCTTTAATGGGGTGGGGGTCATCTACAAGTAATGTCCATTGAGCTTGTATTTAGTGTTCAGATTCTTTTTTCCAATGTGTAAGACAGAGCATTTGCTGGTTGAGCATTTGCTGGTAGAATGGTTTTTGACCATTCCGACACAAAGTCAAGGTCTTTTTGAAGGGTAGCTGTATTGTTGGTAGTGTTAAATAGTTTAATGTCGTCAGCGAAGAGAACACAATTACTTATAATATGGTCACAGAGATCATTAATGTATAATATGAAGAGTGTTGGTCCAAGAACTCTGCCTTGGGGAACGCCACTATTGACAGGAACAGGATTTGATAGGGCACTGCCTATTTTGACCACTTGTTGTCTGTTTGACTGGAACGCTGTTATCCAATTGTGGAGGGGTCTGGAGATGCCGTAGGATTTTAGTTTTAGGAGAAGTTTGTCATGTACCACTGAGTCAAAAGCTTTACAAAAGTCTATGTAAATTGCATCTAATGCTTTGCCCTGATCAAGATTTGTAGTCCATATGTTTTTGCAGTGAAGAAGTTGTAAATTACAACTTCAAATACAAATTCTGAAACCAAATTGTTTATTAGGGAGTAGGTTGTTTATTCCTAGGTGGAGGGTAATGGATTGGTTGATGATAGATTCTATTATTTTGAAGGTGATGCAGCATAAAGAAATTGGTCTGTAATTTTAAACTAGGCTGGGGTCTTCTTTTTTGAAGACAGGGATGACCATGGCTAGTGACCTAAGTTTGGGAAGGAAACTGGTCGTGAAAGCTTTTTCAAAGATTATGCTTAGGCGTTCTGCTATATTAGTGGAAAGCTTTTTTAAGAAGTATGCACATAGACCATCAGGTCCGATAGATAGGGATGGTTTCAGTTTGCGAATTAACATTAACTCTGTATCAAAATACACTGGCATGTAGGATGTTCATAGATATTCATATTATGAAAAAAAAAACTAGGACCATTTTCTGTTCAAAACATACGTGGTACCAAAGCAGTATATCCATTGATGTCTTGCTTTTTATAGGTATTAGCAATGGCTGGATAATTCTACTTCAGCTCAATTACACAATCAAATAAAGTAGTCTCGTAGTTCAGCCACATGATTCACCAAATAGGCTGTTAGAGTGGAAGAGGATGTTCTGTTTTAAATGTTCTTCTAATGGTCCTAATGGTCCTGACACCTGGTGACCACATGGCTAATATCCATGCAGTTTTGCTGGCAATGTTTTGGGAAGTGGTTCTTCCTAGGGCTAAGAGAGAATGACTGGCTCACAGTCATCCAACTGGCTTCATGCCTAAGGGAGATGTTCTATTTTAGAGCTTTTAAATTGGAGCCAGGGACTGTATCCAGGACCTCACAGATGCAATAGACAAACTTACCACTGAGCTACAGCATTACTTCCTTCCTCAAATGTACTCAGTTGGGCTTATGAGGATATAATTGGTGGTGGATATCAGCCGGAGTCTCCAAACTTTCATATAATTTAAAGTAAACATAACCAAACAGGAAAAAGAAACATATATGAGTAGAAGAAGTGAAAGCAAGGCAAGCATAATTTGCATAGGTCAAAGAAGGGCAGTAAAACATCTGTTAGTAGTAGTTGACATGTGTCAATTTTCAGTGCTCGTTAAATTCATATTAATGCTGAACCACTCTTAAACACAAAATGTACCTCCCAGTCATCTCAAGTTGAGTGGTGATGGTCACTTTTCAGAACTGTGCCAATCCTGTTTACTTGTCACTAACATCTGACCTGGGGTCAGTATTGTATTTAACCCTTTGTTGTAGGTCAAAAGAAGAATTAATCTACTGAGAATTGAATTGTTTGAATAACAGGTGTCCCCTTTGTAGATTAGCTGCCAGACTAAAAACTGGAACATGTTTTTTCCCCTTCCTTCCCTTTTGTTGGCCATAAAGAATCATCTCAGGGACAAAACTTCAAACTTAAGATAACTGAGACTGGAAGTATGCTGCAGGATAAGAAAATAGCAGGCCATTAATTTAACAATATTTGAAGCTTATGACTGTTTTGTTTCTGGGTTGTTATATTAAAAAGCCATTGTCTTGGATTTTTACTGACAAAAGAAACAACAAATGTCATATTACTCTGGAATCATTCTTCATATTATTCTATATACATAGAATTTCTCATACCATACTGCAAAAGAATTTCAGATATGGAAGCATTTATTACATGTCTCGTGGTGATGGAACACACCAAGAGCTGCAGAATAAATAAATATATCTAATAATAATGTGTATTCTTAAGAAAAATTACTATTTTTGAAACTCAGTTATGTAAATCATGTTCTTGTATATACCTCACATTTAAAAATAAAAATATTCTAAAGAGGCAAATAAATAAAAAAATAAATTAATAT
Source organism: Ahaetulla prasina (assembly GCF_028640845.1). Classification (NCBI taxonomy): domain Eukaryota; kingdom Metazoa; phylum Chordata; class Lepidosauria; order Squamata; family Colubridae; genus Ahaetulla; species Ahaetulla prasina. Next base: position 114,962,439 of record NC_080542.1, on the reverse strand, counting down.
TAAAATCTGCCAGAAATATTACATTTTTTTATTGGCCAGTTGTGATTGGACACACAAGGAATTTGTCTTGGTGCATATGCTCTCAGTGTACATAAAAGAAGAGATACATTCAGCAAGGTACAATACTACAACACATAATGATAGTCATAGGGTACAAATTTAATAATGATACAACACTTAATGATAATCATAGGCTACAAATAAGCAATCAGGAATTTCTTGCATTTCTGCTGTTAATAGTTTTTGTGAACTAAGAAGAAAGATGGAGGAAATAGTAGGAATATTGAAGAGAAATAGTAGAGTATTGAAGAGAAAATAATGTTGTAATATATGTAAAATTCCATGAATGAGGGAGAGTGATTAGAGAATAATATCTCCTGATTTCAGATATTATGACCTTCACTTGAGATATAGCTAGTTAGACTACTTCAAGGATTATATCCACATCTGGCATCCAACTTTAAAAAGTGTCAAACAATCTGGATTCCAAATATTCCAAACAGACAATGAAATGATCTGGAAATTAGAAATTATGCCCTACAGAGGAACTGAAGGAAAGGGATATACTTAGCCTTGAGCAAAGAAAAACAACAGAATAAATATGACAGCACTTTTCAAATGCTTGAAAAAATGTCATATAGATGTCAAAGCCTTTTATTTTAGAGAACCCAATGCAGAATAATGGATTAATTTATGAATAATGGATCCACAGGAAAGTAGATTCCAATTAAACGCCATGGGGAACACATCCCAGCAGGACAGGAGGGTCTCTTCTACAGAATGTGTCCCTCTCCCCCCCCCCCCAAAAAAAAAAAAGAAAATTATCTGTCTGGAATATTTTTTTCAGGATCCTACACTGAGCAAAAAATTGGAAGCAACAGCCTAAATGTCGCCTTCCAAACTTAGGAATCTGTTTTTCTGCAATTTCTCCAGCAGCCCCTTCAAATAGGAATATGGCTAGACCTGATTATTCTCTAATCACTCTGCCTCATTCATGGAATTTTACATATATTACAACATTATATGCCCTGGTTAGTAGTGTAGTGTTTTTTGGAGAAGAAGCTACGCAAGATTAGTTGTCTACCCTAGATGAGTTCAGATCACCAGGGCTGGATGGATGACACCACAATGTTCTGAAGGAACTGGCAGACAAGATCTCAGAACCACTTAACTATGTCTTTCAAAGATCCTGGAGCACCAGGGAACTGCCAGAGGACTGGAAAAGAGCTGAAGTAGTTCCCATCTTCAAAAAAGGAAAAAAAAATCGATCCAGGATACTTCAGACCTATCAGCCTGACCTCAAAACCAGGAAAGATTCTGGAAAAGATAATGAAGCAACAAAACAGTGAATACCTAGAAGCAAGCAAAGTAATAACCAAAAGCCAACTTAGGTTTGTCAAAAACAGATCAATCTTATCTAATCTTAAAATCTAATCTTAATCAATCCAGATTAATCTTATTGCATTCTTTGACAAAGTGACAAAATTAGTGGACCAAAGAAATACTGTTGATATAATTTATTTGGACTTCAGCAAAGCATTTGATAAAGTAGACCATAACTTACTACTGGTTAAAGTAGAAAAATGTGGGTTAGACAGCATCACCATCAGATGGATTTGTAACTGGCTGATCAACCGCATTCAACGTGTAGTCCTCAAAGTATGCAGTGAAGTACCCCAAGGTTCTGTTTTAGGCCCAATAGTCTTCAACATCTTCATCAATGACTTGGACGAGGGGATAGATGGGGAACTTATCAAATTTGCAGATGACACCAAGCTGGCAGGAATAGCCAACACTCCAGAAGATAGGCTTAAGATACAGAAGGTACTTGACAGACTTGAACATTGGGCACTAACTAACAAAATGAAATTCAGTGATGAAAAAAGTAAAAAAGTTAAAACGCAAAATGCACAGGTACCGTATATGTGGTACTTTGCTCAATAGTAGTAACTGTGAGAGTGATCTTGGAGTCCTAGTGGACAACCATTTAGATATGAGCCAGCAGTGTGCAGCAGCTGCCAAAAAAGCCAACACAGTTCTAGGCTGCATAAACGGATAGAATCAAGATTATGTGAAGTATTAATACCACTTTATAATGTCTTGATAAGGCCGCACTTGTAATACTGCATTCAGTTTTGGTCGCCACGATGTAAAAAGGATGTGGAGACTCTAGAAAGAATGCAGAGAAGAGCAACAAAGATGATTAGGGGACTGGTGGCTAAAACATATGAAGAACGGTTGTAGGAACTGAGTATGTCTAGTTTAATGAAAAGAAGGACTAGGTGAGACATGATAGCAGTGGTCCAGTATCTCAGGGGCTGCCACAAACAAGGGGAGCAAAGCTATTTTCCAAAGCATCTGAGAAGCAATGGGTGGAAACTAATCAAGGAAAGAAGCAAGTTAGAACTAAGGACAAATTTCCTGACAGTTAGAACAATTAATCAGTGGAACAACTTGCCTCCAGAAGTTGTGAATGCTCCAACACTGGAAGTTTTTAATAAGATGTTGGATAACCACTTGTCTGAAGTGGTGTAGGGTTTTCTGTCTAAGCTGGGGGTTGGATTAGAAGACCTCCAAGGTCCCTTCCAACTCTGTTATTATATTATATATAATATTTTTGAGTCAATCATCCATTGTAGGAATTAAAATATCAAAACCATTTTTGTTCATAAAGTATTCTTTCTTCAATAAACATATATCAAGTTTTTTGTCCATTAAGCCTAAAAGAAAAGTCTCTGATTTTATTTTTATATACACTTTAAGAATCTTCTGTATTAAAATATGAATTTTACCCCAGTATTTTTTTGCTTTGTCATAGGTCCACCAAAGATGATAAAAAGTTCTTTATTTACATTTACATTTCCAACATACATTTGAAGTACCTTTATACATTTTGACAGTTTATCTGGTGTTAAATATCAACAGTATATCATATTATAAAATTTTTCTTTTAAATTATCATTTAATGTAAATTTGAAACTCCTCGCCCACATGGTTTTTTATTGTTCAAACATTATATTATCATACCCAAAATTCTTTGCTCTTTGGATAGTACAACATTTCACATATTGATTCTCCAAATTCAATTTCAATATGGCTCCCTTTTGTTTTGTAGAGGATGAGGAAGATGATGAATTGGTGGAACTGAAAGCTCAAAATGATGCTGAGATAGAAACTCAAGAAAAGATACAAGATGTGAAGGAAGGTACGTAACTAGATTGTTTGGGATTAAGTACTTGATGTCCATCAGTAGCTTTGGTCTCAGCTAAACTGTATTGTGTTTTGTTATGGGTTTTTTAAATGATTTGAGCCGTATTAAGTCACCTTCTGTTGCACCTATGAATTGAGCAACCATATAAATAATTTGAATATAATAAATATATATGTTTAAGATTATAACCATAACGTCTAAAATCTTTAGCTGGTATGTTATCTTTTTTCTTTGATGATTGATCAAAACAAGTTACCTGAATGATCTGACTTCTGCTAAGCCTAGAAATATATTACACTATATTTATTGGGGTTTTTTTGGATTTTTTTAATGTCTAGATTTATTAAAATTAATAGATGCCTCATGGTCAGAGGCCCATCTTTCTGACATATGGGATAGAGTTCTCTTCTGATTGCTCTGGCTTTGAAATGTACTTTCTTGGGAGTTCTCTCAAGCATTTAGAAACCTGTGAAGACAGATTTCTTTTGACAGGCTTATTGACCTGAGATGCTTTTAATATCTATGCCATTATTCAAGTTAATTTTTATTAAGTTTTCATATTTTGTTTTGTCTTAGCTAGTTTTTCTGCTTGCCAGGGCAGTGTTTAAATCAAATCACTAGTGTGGGTCAAATCACTAGTGTGGGTGCACCTGAACTCTATTAATCTAAACTTACACTTAAAGAGATTCTGCTCACTTGAATGCAGCTCTTATCAGCAGAGAAGCCAATAATCTTAGTGAGAGCAGAACTATACTCAGTTGTTCAACTGTGGTTGAGATTTGGGTCAAGTTTCCTCTCCTTGCCACATGAAAGCAACCATAATTCGTGTATCTCTGGAAGACGACATAGTGAATTATGAGTGAATACTTTTTAAAAGCCAAGTTAAACAGACTCCTGAAAGATATATATTTATTTTAGCTTTTCACGGACTTGCAAGTGACTTCTATGTATACCTCAGCTATACTTGAAGGATAGCCATAACTAACATCATCTCTTTTTTGTTATCGTTTAGTCTAGTTGAAGTGTTTTGTGTTGCCCCTGGCTCCTCTTCTTGTCTTCCTAAACCAGATCTCAAGCAAATGATAGTTGTAAAATTCCCCCCCCCTTTTTTTTTCTTTTCTTTTTGGTAGTAATAGTTTTTGAGACACTCAGACCGCAGCTTTAAAAAGGAAGTCTGGTAGTTGAATCAGAGACATTTGTGAGGATGTTAATATTTTAGCAACTGAAAAGAAAATAATAAATTGAATAAATTGAAACTGACACTGGAACTGACACAAAGTTGGTTGAGTTTCAGTTAGCTGCCTCGATTCCTTTTGTACCATTTCAATATTTCAAAAAAGCTTATCACCATAAAATCTAGTCCCATGAGACATGTGAAACATGTAAGTTTTTTTCTCATTTATCTCAGGATAATTAAATCTGGGCTCATAGCTGACTCCTCTTATGAAAGCCATTGCTTGAACATGGAACATAATAATCAGCAATCTTATAAAAATGCCCATCTACATGCACAGAGTATTTTTACTTGAATAAATTTAGCCATCCAGAATTTGAAATTGAAAAGATTAGTTTCATGTCACTGAGAATATTGTGGATTTAAAAGTTTATCCACAAATATGTAGGAATAGGATTATCATATAAATAATTATGAGGAAGCACAGATATTCATTGTTAACTAAACTTTTCAGTTTTCTTAATGTTTTTAATCACATTCCATCATACAGACCTTCCTTTTCTGACTTTGTAACTTTTGTTTTTGCTTCAAGACAGTGAATACAAGCATGTTAGAGGCAACACATGTATTTTGATTAATATTTCCTGATGTTACTGGGTTCAGCAATATTTTTTCTGAATTAAGAACTCTTCTGAAAATTAGTATCTACTAGGTTAAATGCATGTTGGCATAAAATGCCCAGGTTTCTTTTTCCATGAAAAGCAGAATATGTTTTTTAAAAAAACCTTTGCAGAATTTCTAATAGATATTTAGCAGTACCATCCACATTTCTAAAAGCTGGATCAGCTGGATCAGTCCTTCTACTATGAATCTTGGTTTTGAAAGATTCTATAACTCTCCTGTAAAATGTTCATCCAAATTAAAATTATTTTGCTACTTCAAAACATTAGAATCTGGGATTGTTGTTTTTTAAAGGAAATAAACCCATGAAACAAAAATCTGGACATTTCTAAAAAAAGTGACATTCTATGAAATATTATCTGCTATGTTTGTTATTTTATCCTTTGCAATTTGAATAGTAACAAGAACAAAAATTATAGAAAGTTGCTATATCTTAAGTCAGATGTCTTTGTCCACTATTGATTGGTACTAATTGGTTCAGCTTTTCAAGTTTCCACAAAAGTTTTCCTGGCCTGAAGTTTTCAACAAGCATATGATTTCATGCTTAGAATAACATGTATTTAAAAAGGGCTACGTATTAAATGTCTATGGAGATTCTCAGTCATTGAGGTCATGCACAAATTTTAGGTTTTCTTTCTTGTTTACATTTTGTTCATTGTCTATAACAATTATGCTTTCAGGTTTACATAATAATAGCTAATTTTAATTTCTAGATACCTGTTATTTGCAGTGATTGTGCCAATAAAATAAAACGTGTTTTGCCAAAATGTTAAATAGAATTGATTTTATCTATCATGTTCTATGTATCTCTTACAGGTTTTTCATGTTTAAAAACAATACAAAAAGTGGTAAAGTTAATGTTCCAATTATTAAGGCTGAAATTATATTTTTGTAGTTATATAGCACACATTGATTGTATTCAAATATAGTTCATTGAAAAAGGTGCAGCGTCTTGATTCATTTAATGTTAAGTTATGAAATATGCTTTACAACCACAACTACCAAACTGTGCTCACAGTGAACTCAGAGGAACACCATGGGATATTTTAAATTTTTGAGGGAAAGACGATGATACTTTGATATCTGCCAGACAATGTGCAACCTGAGGCACTGTGTAAAAAATTACTAAGACATTAAGGAAGCGAGACAGCTTGGGAAGCTCTGATTTACATCTATACAGTCTTAGAATTGTACATTGTGCTATATCAAAATCTAAGAAACTGCATTATGGTTTAGTATGAAATATGAACTTTATCAATAATGCCACTTTTAAGTAAAGGCTATCTCCCTTTATCCCTCTCTGTTTTATCTATCTAAAGTCTTTCTGATTGGTGCTAATTGGTACAATGAATATAGATGCACTGATGTTATAATGTGATATATGACCTATTTTCTTGTTTGCAGGCCTAAAATTATCTGGGTTTTTGGGTGTGTTCTGTGAGGAATATGGGATAGAATTCACTTAGTCTTATTTCAAATGTAATAGAAACAATTCAAAAGAGATAGCAAGGCATTGTTTGTTTTAGGATAACCTAAATTAACATAACATAGTAAGGAGTCTTTAGATTTGATTTGGGTATTAAGCAAAGAAGGATGAAAATGTTTATGGACATAATAAGACAATATATTTAATACATAAATTTGTTCCAAAATATCATTACCAAGGCATGATGATAAATTATAGATTGTAAAACTGAATGAAGTTAGAGTATTTTTAGATAGTGATCCCATTGTAATACCAATGAAGAAACCAAACATTCTCTAACTTCTACCTTTATAATTTTTCTAATACATCAATCTGGTCCCTGTATTTTAAATTGAATTTCTTCTAATAAATTGAGTATGATGAGTTTCCAGTAATCAGAAAGGTCCAATATTATAAAACTGTTTCCAAGATCTGTTCTTTATGTAACTTCTCTTTTATAAATGGAGCAAAGCATTCATTTTAATCAGTTAAGAATATTTTAACCTAGCTAGGTGTCACACACATCTGACCATTATTTAATTTGAAAAAAACAGGGTTATACCTTGTTAATACTGGGATAGAAAGTCTCTAAATCCCAGACAGAAAAATTTAAAAAAAAATCCCAGAAGAAAGCAACAACAAACTACTTCCAATTTATTGCCAATAAAACTACACAATGTATCCATTTAGCCATCAGGAGTAAAGCTCAACTTCATATTTTAAGAACATTTTAGGATTTGTTTGGTTTAGAAATTGAAATTGAAGATGGCTTCTGTATTGAAAAAGCATCTAAGACTACTTTTTTGTTAAACCTGTTTCACTGTCTTTCCAAGCTTGCCTGGGTAGTAAGAATCAATCAAAAATATTTCCTAAAATCTGAACGTGAAGTTTATTTTTTTGTGTGATCTTAACTATTTTCTTCTTCTTAATAATAAATATGCAAGATATAGGATGTCTTTGGTATAGAAGCCACATTCTAGGATTATGTAGTGCTATATTAATGAATTCATTTTTTTTTCTTTAGAAGGCAGCAAACCATCCAATTTTGCCAATTTCACTATAGGTTTCATAGGAAGATCTCATTTCTTTTCTGAAGAGTTAGATTCATCTGGAAATATTTAAATGCTTGTATGTTTAATGCTGCCAATATTCTTTTGGAAGCTCCTCCTAGAGAATTGACAGAGGAAGAAAAGCAACAGATTTTACATTCAGAAGAATTCCTTATATTTTTTGACCGGACAATACGTGTGATTGAGCGAGCTCTAGCTGAAGATTCGGACATTTTCTTTGACTACAGTGGCCGGGATGTAGAGGAAAAAGATGGGTCAGTGCTCCCCTCCTTTTTTAAAAAGATTTTTTTTTAAATAAAATGGTAATTGGTGACTATAGAGAACAACACCTCAATACATAATAAATAAATAAATAAATAAATAAATAAATACATACATACATACATACATACATACATACATACATACAAACAAACAAACAAACAAACAAATAAATAAATAAATAAATAAATAAATAAATAAATAAATACCGAATGCGGTTGCGCGGGGGATAGAGGGAGCGTCTCGGAGCTTCCATATAACACCTCTCCTGCACAAGCTGCACTGGTTGCCGGTGGTCTTCCGGGTGCAATTCAAGGTGTTGGTGATCACCTTTAAAGCGCTCTATGGCATGGGACCAGGTTACTTACGGGACCGCCTACTGCCGCCAATAGCCTCCCATCGACCTGTGCACTCCCACAGGGAGGGTCTCCTCGGGGTGCCGTCAGCTAAACAATGTCGGCTGGTGGCCCCCAGGGGAAGAGCCTTCTCTGTGGGGGTACCTACTGCCTCTGGGGCTATGCCTTCTTCCCGACCTCCGGGCCTTTAAGCGCGAGCTCAAGACTTTTTTGTTTCACCGAGCAGGGTTGGCCTAAGGGTAATTTTTAATGGGTGGTTTTATTATTTGTTATTTTAATATTCGGCCTATGGATTCATATTTTTAAATTTCAAATATTGTGTTTTAATTTTTGTATATGTCTTTTTAACTTGGTTGTAAACCGCCCTGAGTCTTCGGAGAAGGGCGGTATAGAAATGTAAATAATAAATAAATAAATAAATGTTCAATAAACTTTCTGAGTTCAATAATGTAATAAAATACATTTACTGGATCCTCTTCATTAATTCTAGTGGCTTTCAAGGTTCACAACTGTCTTAATCCTGCTTAATCTTATTGTAACATATTGAAACAGAGAAGAAATGAATATACCAGCTTTTATTTAGATCAGTTGCCAAGTTTGAGAAATACTGATTTAGATCAACTAGACTCTAAACTAAAAGGCACACAACATTAGGGTAAATATAACTTTTGCTCTTTGAATGATTCTACAGGCTATATTCTATAAAGTGTGTTTGTCTGTACCACAGGGAAATCTGCTAAAAAGAATGTTACACATATTTTTGCATGCTATGGGTTTTTTATTAATTGTTCAACAAAATATTATATTTCACAAAAAATTAACACGCAAACCAGCTAATACAATTTTCTCCAAAGTGGAAGTAGGTTCTAGACTACAAGTCCCAAAATCTTTCAGTCATGAGCAATAGCAATAGCACTTAGACTCCCATACCGCTTTACAGTGCATTAGAGGCCTCTCTAAGTGGTTTACAGAGTCAGCATATTGTCCCCAACAATTTGGGTCCTCATTTTACCACCTCAGAAGGATGGAATGCTGAGTCAACCTTGAGTCTGGTGAGATTTGAATTGCCAAACTGCAGGCAGCCGGTAGTCAGCAGAAGTAGCTTGCAGTTCTGCATTCTAACCACTGCACCACCATAATTACATTATTGTAATTGAAACCAGTATTATAAGACATAGCAGAATAATAGAGTTGGAAGGACTTTGGAGGTCTTCTGTTCCAACCCCTTGCTCAGGTAGGAAACCCTAAACAATTTCAGGCAAATGTCCAATCTCTTCTTAAAAATCTCCAGTTTTGGAGTACTCACAATTTCTGGAGGCAAGTTGCTCCATTGATTAATTATTCTAACTGTCAGGAAATTTCTCCTTAGTTCTACGTTGCTTTTTTCCTTGATTAATTTATATCCATTGCTTCTTGTCCTGCCTTCAAGTGCTTTGGAGATTAGGTTAACTCCCTTTTCTTTGTGGCAGCCCATAGATATTGAAACACTGCTATCATGTTAATTTCAGTTCTTTTTTTCATTGAACTAGATATACGTGATTCTTGAAACTGTTCTTCATATGTTTTTGCCTTCAATCCCCTAATAATTTTTGTTGCTCTTCTCTGTACCCTTTCTGGTGTCTTAACATCATTTTTACAGTGTGGCAATCAAATTTGGATGTAATGTGTATTCCAAATATGGTCTTACCAAGGCATTATAAAGTTGTACTAACACATCAGTGATCTTTATACCTCTATTACCGTATTTCCCCGAAAATAAGACTCTGTCTTATATTTTTTTGAACCCTGAAATAATTGCTTGGCCTTATTGCCATGCGCTCAAAAACCCAATTGGACTTATTATCAGAGGATGTCTTATTTTGGGGAAAACAGGGTAATACAGCGCAAGACTGCATTGGCTTTTTTGGCAGCTTCAGTACACTACTGGCTCATATTTAAGTGATTGTCCACTAGGACTCCAGGATCCTTCTTACAATTACTACTGTTGAACCAGGTACCATCTATGCTATACTTGTGCATATTTCTCAGATCCATTCATGTCTGAAGGATCTGAAAAAAGAAAATCTGAGCCATGATTTGTTTTGTGTATAGTTTACATAGGATGTAGAACTTCTGAATCTACATGGAAAGACTCAGCATTTGTTCAAAATATTCCCTAGGAAGGAAATAGGGCTTAACTTTTCTTTTGTCAGAGTTTGGGAATATTACTTTCCATTATAATGCTGACTGAAAGATTTTTGGAGTTGTAGCCAGAATCCAATAGCACTTTGGGAGAGATTGTGTAAGCTGGTTTGCTTGTTAATTTGTTAATTTGTAATGAATCATAATATATTGTTGAATAATTAATAAACAACATTCACAGCATACACAAATATGTGACATTCTCTATAGCAGTTTTCTTTATGAAGTTCATGTGTTAGCTAATATAATGTGAAACCCAGCATCACAACTAAGCCAGTTTGAACCTGTGCTATACCACTATTTTTTTATGTAGGCCAATGAAGACTGTATGAAATGTTTGAAGTCAAAGTTAAATTAAGACAGTAAACTATATAGATTTTCATCTGTTGTTCAATATTGTTTGTGATTTTCTATCGCCTGAGTAAATTAAGGAATGTAGATAAATGTAGAACCATTATTTTCCACTTGTTTAGATTGTTTAGGTATAACATATTTATTCTTAGCCTATTTCTTTCCTTTGGTTTAAATTATGGACAGGATAGACAGAGACATCATCAGGTTAAGAAATAGAAAAAACTGAAATAGCTAAGGGAATGTAGTAGAGAAGTGATGTGAACTAAAATTTTATTATTTTAAAATGTCAGCCCTAATTTTAAGTAGTGACATAATCCTTGTTCAAATCCATATAGTGATGTCCAAGCTGGAGCCAACCTTTCCTTCAGCCGACAATTTTATGATGAGCATTGGTCTAAACATCGTGTTGTCACTTGTATGGATTGGTCCCTACAGGTAAGATTTGTAACTTGTTTTCTTAATATTTTTTACTAGTTGTGTTTTATAAGTTTTAAAAATTATTTTATATGTTTATATTTTTATTTTAAATCTTAGATTTGAAATTGGCTGAAAAATTGACATAAAACATTTATATGTTTTATATTTAAATAAAGAAAACAAATAGACTTTGTGATCATTTAACTACCTTTCTCTTTCTTGTAATCATCCATAGGTGTTGGAACACATATATAATTTAAACTAGATGTTAAACTTTGTAGATACTCTTCAACACACTTGGACTAAGAATGTCTAAAAGATAATAAAATAAATAAGCATGCTACTATGCTAGTAATTCCAAGTATTTCAATTTAACTTTTTGAGGAACAGGCATTCAAGATTACAATAATATGTGTCAAGCTGCTATTGAGAAAAACTTGTGGTATTGGATGTTCAAAGAAAATAAGATTTAAAATGCCATCAAGTCACACAAGTTCATACAACTATACTATATTAACATGGTCATTTGTAAGAAGGCATCTAACCTTGGAAAAGGATGTATAATTTAATTGTTGAATATATATTCTATATGTAGAATATCTCAGTATCCCTAATGGGAAAAGAAATTTGATAGCAAGTTTGTGGAAGTTTGTGGAAGAGTCACTGTTCATTGAAGTATTTTATTACTTTGCCTGCAGAGAAGCATCCTATGTCAATTTTTGTCCGATTGAGACATATCAGACATTGATAGTAAACATTATTTTATGGGGTCAGATCCTCTACTGGGAATTAAAATTTGTACTTTATGTATTTTATAATAAGTTTATTAAAAGTTTAACTACAATAGTAAAAGATAACACAAACTAAAAAGAAAAAAAGAAAAAAAAAGAAAAAGTGCAAGAAAACAAATAAAAGGGATAAAAGGAGAAAGAAAGAAAAATCCCTAAGAAGGTGACTTCCCACCTTCATGATGATAAATATAAATAGTTCCAGTATCTCTTCACTTTTAATTTAACAGATGTAAAACTCTTCATACCATAGCTCAATTTTTAAATATTGGAAAATCCAAAAAGCAACTTTTTCAATCCAAGTGTGGCAAACCTGTAAACCAGTTAACAAATATAAAATTCATTTTTTCAAATCTCTACTCTTAACTATAAATAAATCGAATACACAATGTATTTTCTAATCCAGATGTCAGCTAGTCTAGAAAGAACCATCCAAAATAACAACATATTCCACATTAATCCTAATTAACAAGCAAACTGTGTTCCTTTTTTCTACATAAAACTATATTGGTCTTAATTCATTCAAATGATTAATATGCTTTATCTCGAGTGTCTTCAAAACTTTAACAATCCTTCTGTAAATCCAGAAGGAGGAAATTATTCCATAACTCTCTCGAATTGGCATTTTTATTTCCTTCTCAATTTTAATCTGTTTTGTATATTCAATGACAAATGTTTTTTATATTCAATGACAAATACCTGTTCACTTTGTTCTCCACAATTATATCATGTTATTGTTCCAAATCTTTTTCTTTTCTTCATCTTCTTCTGAGACTATACTGTTCATAAGAACACAAACACAACTGACTGTTGATTCAAGGTCCTGGTGACATTTCTCAAAAATATCAATTGCATTAAAAGTTGCTTACTTATAAGTTGTTGTTCAAATAGCAGAGCTTTATGGATTGTTGTGCTGATAACATAAAGGAACAAATAATGTCGACTCTCAAGATAACAAATAATGTGACATGTCGACTTTTAAGAATATACCAGCCTTGGTATATTTTGAATCAGTTATTTTGGGCCTCAGAGATACAAACCTGCATATAGCTTGAGAGAAATAATGCAGATATTGAAGTTCATTTTTTATTTATAGCATGTAACTTCATCTTTATTGCCAGAGTGGTTTTTGTATCCATGTGTTTTAATTAAATCCATTTTGCAACAGATATGGCTAAGTACGTGGGTGGCCGATAGCCTATGTGGATTTCACAGAAATAGGAAACAAGCCTGAGGAAAAACTTATCTTGGGCTATTCAAGGGGGTGGAAATTACATGGAATTCCTATCTGATAGTTTTTTAACAAGCAGCATTTATAGTATTCCCACAATAGCAAGATAAGCCCAACTTAGAAGGCAACTGCCAAAATATAATTGTTCATTCCCTCAGGCAGGCAAGTATACAGGGTATTCCTCTTTCTTTGTTCTGGGTGGCCTTGTTTCACCTTCTTTTCTTCCAGCTTTTATCTCAGATGTTCACCTTAGCTACTCTCACTGCCATATCTGATACCTAGGTTTCATGCTTCAAACATATAGTTAAATAGGCAGATGCACTGGTGAGCTGCTGCCAGTTGTAACAACCAGTTCGCCCAGCACTGAAAATGTGAGTGTGTTACAAGTGTTACAACTTCCAGAATATTATAGTTATGGTGACTGTCCTATCATAATTGAAAAGTACCAATTTGGGAATAATTATATGGCCTCAATACATTGTTGTGCTTACAGTGCTTGAGTGGCTCAATGAAAGCCACACAATGGAATTTTCCAGGATTATATAATGTGGATAAGCATTCATGTTATTGATCATCAGAAATAAATGTAGAAATATGAAAAGTATCTTTATATGTGAAGCCAGTTTTTCTTTCCCCATTGCCCCAAATGGTCACCTCAGAGAAAAACCTGTATTTTGACTTTTACTTAATTTCCCTGATACACTATAGTTTCATTCCAAACTACCTGTGTTTATTGATACGCTATTACTTTTAGATTGCCAGGCCCATCTGATGAGGCTTTATTGAATATTTGCTTTGAGCAATAAACAGTGCTTTCCTCCCTAATTCAAGGTGTGAATCCAAAGCCGGTTGATTAATTATAACACCTGACATATAAGATATTGAAATGACTTTGCAAAAAACATAAGACCAACCAACTGCACAATGAAAATGGAACATTTCTTTTAATGTGTCCAAAATTGCATGCTTGAAGTGGCCATTTTATTCTGCTGCTGAGAGTAATCAATGAAGCTTTGTTGAAGGCTGTCCTATATCTGAGCTAAATCATATTTATTCATAGAAGAACCCAAATACAGTTATAGACACAGACTTGTACTGGAAGCAGAGGATATATAAAATACTAGTGCTTATAATATATACTATTAAAATATTCTGTGCATTATAACCAAGTAAAATGTGTAATAGTGATTCACATTGTGAAAACAGGAAATAATGAGAAATATATTTAATAACTACAGATATAGATAAAGCAATATGATTCCTATGACTAATAAGGCAGGAGACAAGCAAATATTAAAGAAGTGAAGAGAAATGGATCAGTGACTGAATCTCCACATACCAAGTTGTTTTATTGTGCCTCTGTGAAAGCCATACAAAGTCTGTTGATGAAAACTGGTAATTCCATTGTAAAATCATAGTTTATTTATTTATTTATTTGCTGCACATCTTGTATTCAACAACTTTATTTATTTATTTATTTATATTTATTTATTTATTTATTTATTTTATTTATTTATTTTTGTCACAACAATATATGTAGGTATCATAAAAAAAAATTTATAGTATATAAACACATATATGAGTAAATATAAGGAGGTATAAGCATATATATATATAGGAAGAAGAAAAGAAAAACAATAGGACAGGAACGGTAGGCACGTTTGTGCTCTTATGCACGCCCCTTATGGTCCTCTTAGGAATGGGGTGAGGTCAATAGTAGAAAGTTTTTAGTTAAAGCTTTTAGGATTATGAGAAGAGACCACAGAGTCAGGTAAAGTATTCCAAGCACTGATGATTCTGTTACAGAAGTCATATTTTCTGCAATCTAGGTTAAAGCAGTTGACATTAAGTTTAAATCTATTAGTTGCTCTAGTATTATTGCAATTAAAGCTGAAGTAGTCTTTGACAGGAAGGACATTACAATAGATGATTCTGTGAGTTAAACTTAGGTCTTGTCGAAGGCGACGGAGTTCCAAGTTTTCTAAGCCTAGGATTTCAAGTCTGGTGGGATAAGGTATTTTATTGTTTTCAGAGGAATGAAGAACTCTTCTTGTAAAATATTTCTGGACACGTTCAATTGTATTGATGTCAGAGATGTGGTGAGGGTTCCAAACAGGCGAGCTGTATTCTACAATTGGTCTAGCAAATGTTTTATATGCTCTGGTTAGTAGTGTGGTGTTTTTGGAAAAGAAGCTACGAAAGATTAGGTTTACAACTCTTAGAGCTTTTTTTGCTATGTAGTTGCAGTGGGCTTTGGCACTTAGATCATTTGACATGAAAACTCCAAGGTCTTTAACGGGATGAGGGTCGTCTGTAAGGTAATGTCCATCTAGTATGTACTTAGTGTTTGGGTTCTTTTTTCCTATATGTAAGACTGAGCATTTGCTGGTTGAAATTTGGAGCTGCCATTTTTTAGACCAAGCGGTTAGATGACCAAGGTCGTTTTGAATGATAGAAGTATTGTCTGTGGTATTAAATAGTTTGACATCGTCAGCAAAGAGAACACAATTATTTGAGATATGGTCACAAAGATCATTAATGTATAGTATAAAGAGTGTTGGTCCAAGGACGCTGCCTTGAGGAATGCCACTCTTGACAGGAACAGGATTCGATAAAGCATTGCCAATTTTGACCACTTGTTGTCCGTTAGACAGAAAAGCAGATATCCATTTGTGAAGCGGTCCTGAGATGCCATAGGATATTAGTTTTGGGAGAAGTTTATCGTGTGCTACTGAGTCAAAAGCTTTGCAGAAGTCTATGTAGATTGCATCTATTGATTTGCTTTGATTAAGATTTGTAGTTCATGTGTTTTTACAGTGGACAAGTTGTAAGTTACATGATAATTTTTTCCTGAAACCAAATTGTTTATTGGAGAGTAGGTTCTTAGATTCTAAGTGTGAGGTAATGGATTGGTTGATGATTGATTCCATGACTTTGCAGGTGATGCAGCAAAGAGAGATCGGTCTGTAATTTTCGACTAAGCTGGGGTCTCCTTTTTTGAAGATAGGGATGACTGTGGCTAGTGACCAAAATTTGGGAAGGGAACTGGTAGTGAAAGCTTTATCAAAGATAATACTTAGGGGTTCTGCTATATTAATGGAAAGTTTTTTTATGCACATAGTCCATCAGGTCCAATAGATAGCGATGGTTTTAGGTTATGAAGAGCGTTTCCAACATTATCTTCTGTGAAATCTATATGAGTTAAGTCATCATAATCATTGCTGGTACGTTTGTGGAATGTCGGATGTGTGTTATCGGAGTTAACAAAAACTGAGCCAAAGAAAATGTTGAAGAGGTTTGCTTTAACTGTTTCATCATTGCATTCAACTTAGGGAGCCTTACAGTGGTTAGTATAACTTTCAATAGTTAGCATAATTCCAATAGTCTCTATTAATATTTTGTCAAGAACAAAATATTTTGCCTTTAATTTAAGGGTAAAATGTAGATGTTGCAGTCCAATGTGGTGATAACCATTAATTTAAGTAGTTTTTTAAAAAAGCTAGATAGAGGATCAAGCCATCATTCTGTGGCTCTTATTCTTGATGACTCCATACTGTTTCCTGCATCACAGGCAGGAAGTAACTGATACTCTTAGTATCAGTGACTAGGAAGTGAGAATATATGTTGGTTCTTTCATGCAAACTTCTCAAGGGCACATATCTGGATACTGTGTGACATAGAAGCTAAACTTGATGGGTTCCAGATCCTTATATTTTTGTGTGTTTCAGTAATTTCAAATATAAACCACACTTTTTCTTTATTTTTTTAGTTTTGTACCAGGTGGGATAAACATACACACACAGAACTTTAATGGCTGTGTGCACTTCACAAAATGCACCTTCCCTGAAGCGTTAAAGTAGCTATATGGCTTGGCTGCAGAGAAAAGATACAGTATTTCTCTGAAGGCAGCCAGGCCACATGCTTCCATTTGCACTGACTTCACTTTTGTTGTAAGCAGAGCAGCTGGCCAAAGCCATTCATTGGGAAAACCCATGAAGTAGCTAGTCAACCCTACAGGTATAAGATTAGTCTACGTTGTGATTTGAGGAAAGGGCATTTGCTTCCTTCTGAATACTTTGTAAACACAGGCACTTAAGTTTAACCACTCACCAATCATCAGCAGTGCCACATATGTCAAGCAGATGTGAATGTAGAATTCCAACCAGGTGAGTGAATTTGGTGATGAAGGCAATTATAGCACAGGCTGTCTTTTCATCACTAGTTCTCTAATTTCAGATCTGGTTATGTAGAAAAGTTTTCTACTTTATAGACCATTCTGTCTTTCTTTTGCCAGACCTTCTGGATAGACCTATCTGCTTATGTGATTTTACTCAGCATACACCATTTTGTCCACTACTGTGTATCCAAATTAACTGCCTGTTACTTTCTTTATAGTATCCTGAGTTGATGGTTGCTTCGTATAACAACAATGAAGATGCTCCACATGAACCTGATGGGGTGGCCTTGGTCTGGAACATGAAATTCAAAAAAACAACTCC
Organism: Ahaetulla prasina; assembly: GCF_028640845.1. Lineage (NCBI taxonomy): Eukaryota > Metazoa > Chordata > Lepidosauria > Squamata > Colubridae > Ahaetulla > Ahaetulla prasina. Next base: position 114,944,751 of record NC_080542.1, on the reverse strand, counting down.
TGAGTATGTTTTTCACTGCCAGGTAAGACAGTTCAAAATGCTTATTTCATAAAAGATGTGCTGAGGATTACTGTTTGTCCCATCTGCCCACAATTCAGAAGAGCTTGAAGTTAAAAATAGCAGCTATAGAAAGAAAAAAAGGAACTAGGAAGTATGCTAATATTTTCAGAATGCATTCAGTTTTCTAAAACAACATAGGCTGGTTGGAGACTGTGTGTCATTTTTTGTCTATTTTAAACAATCCCCAAGAGAATTTATTTATAAAAACCTCACACTTATGAAGTAAATGTGGTATACCACTTCCTCCTCCAGCTGGCAACATATGCTTTCCCACCCACGTAAATTCCCTTGTGTTTTCTATTTCAAAGCAGCTTGTGCTCTGCTTCATTTTGCTTGGAATGATATTACAGCTTTACAATGCATCGGCACAGAGAAGATGTGCAAATATCAGCTTTGCAGGGTAGAATTGAGATCACTATTGCATTTCCACCAATTACTATCTGATTTTCCAGTTCAGGCACAGGTGTCTCTTAGATCACTATCAATATCTTAGTGCAACAATTGAGGCAAGAAATCAAGAGGTATATCTGGAAAATCAAAGAAGTGTATTCCTAGCTGCTTTTTTTTTCAAGATCGTCTTGAGCCAAGAACATTTGTGGCAATAAAGTTAGATCTTGACTTACACCCGTTCACTTAGTGACTGTTGAAAGTCATGATGGTACTAGAAAAAGTGACTTATGAATGGTCCTTGCATTTACAACTGTCACAGCTTCCACATGGTCATGTGATCAAAAATTGGTGCTTGGCAACCGGCATGTATTTACAATGGTTGCAGCATCCCAGCATCATGTGATCATCATTTATGACATTCCCAGCTAGCCTCCAAAGACCAAAGTCAATGGGAAAAGCCAGATTAATTTAGCAACCATGCGATTCACTTAACTGCAATGATTCATTTAACATCCATTGCAAATTTGTAAAATTGGGCATGACTCACCTTGCTCAGCAATGGTAATTCTGGTTCCAATTGTGGTTATAAGCTGAGGACTATCTACACTCATTTTATCTAAAAGGTCCCTTACTTTTTTTTTTCTCCAATTAATTGTATAAATTGGCAATTTTCTGTATTTTCTGTTACGGGTTGCACCAGTGGAAGCTAACCCAATTTCATTGTATTCATGATGTACAATGACAATAAAGGCTATTATTATTATTACTGACTTAATTTTGTATTAGTTAATTTTGTTGTATGGTAAGGAAGTCCATGTATTTCAGCAACCTAGTTTTAGGAGCTATTAAGATATTAAGAGATCTGCCATGATACTAGCCACAACATCTCCTTTTACTAGCTAAATTACAGTTTTTATATCAAAACTCTGTTCTATTATAATTTCACCATCTCCTGACTTTCTGCAACTAGCAGAAAGTATTTAGTTTGTCTTCAATCTGAAATAATAAACTTATTTTGAACTGAAAATAATACAAGTTAATGTTGTTTGGATTAATGAGATATCAGACTCATATTTCTCATGATCAAAATATTTAGCGTAGAGATAAGTACTTCATAGTTTTGCCCTACATTTCTATCTCTAGTTTATTATGAAAGTATTATATTTCAGAAAGGGAAAGGACCTATTTAACTACATCTTTCAAATGTCATCATTGTCTTTAATAATTTGTTCCATAAGGACATTACAAATTTTGTTTCTGTTGCTAATTAGATGCTTGATATCCTTTGAATATCATTCGTATCTGAAATTTCAAAATGCCCTCTCTGCTGAGAATAATTTGCAGGGAAATTATTCATTTGGAGAGAATTTAATCCTTGAAGGTTTACAGAACATCTCTAACATCTTCATTACAGAATGTATTTGTCTTTGCCAATATCATGATGTTATATTAATATATTCAAGGTTTTGTTTGAATAAGAACAGTTTGCTGAGATTAAAACTTTAAAGGACTCAGTGGAATCATTTGAGATCTTTGATGAGAGTCAACCTTTTCATTCTATTTGTGTTGGAAAATTATGTGGAGTTTCAAACTTCAATCAACCTGAATGAGACCATGAAGTAGCCAAAAACATACCGTGCTAGGAAATATTGTGTCATTCCTTAAAACATTCTACACTATTTTTAAATGCTTTCCCTAGTATGTTTATAATGAGAATCACATATGAATTGCCATATTGATATAAAGGCAAGAGTGTGGGAGGTGAATTAGAAGGAAGGTGGATCTAGATAATGATTTTTTTTTAGTGGACTAATCTTAAAATACATGGTCTGGGCCTTCTAATTTGATAGGAGAACTATATTCAAGGAATGAATTCCTTGAGTCAGCTGAAAAACAGAAACAGAAACTTTTAAACATTTCATTTTACCTCAGAACTTGGAAGAGAGACAAGATGTGTTACAGATTATCATGATGTCATGTTTTGGTTACTTGGTGGAAACCAGCTATGTTATTATTTAGTCGCATATTTGTGTATCTAAAAAACTGCAAAGGAAATGTTCCCTAACCTGTATCTCAACACTTAATGTTCACAGTCTTTCTTATTTACCATGTCCACTTTGCAAAAACCATAGTAATTGGTGGTAGCTGTTCCATATGTTTAAATAAATGTAGACATGTTTATTACATCTTATTTGAACAAACATAATTGTCTCATTTAAAAAAAATCTAATATGTATTAAAAAGCTGAACATATTAAGTTTTTTTTTTTAAATTTACATTTATATCCCGCCCTTCTCCGAAGACTCAGGGCGGCTTACAGTGTATAAGGCAATAGTCTCATTCTATTTGTATATTTACAAAGTCAACTTATTGCCCCCCCAACAATCTGGGTCCTCATTTTACCTACCTTATAAAGGATGGAAGGCTGAGTCAACCTTGGGCCGGGCTTGAACCTGCAGTAATTGCAGGCTGCTGTGTTTTAATAAAGGCTTCTTTACAGCCTGAGCTACACAGCCTGAGTACCCAACCCAGTTCAGTAAAACTGTCAGCAAGTTTTACTCCATGAGAATGCATATCAAAAATAATTTGGACAGCAAATTATGGCTTATACAGCATACATGTACAGTTCTTCTCACTGTTTTAATGCACACCTTTTTCATTTTAAAACATCATTAATCTTATTACTTTATATATCATATGAAAATTTATTTGGCATCTTATTTATTAATGCTAAATAAATAGTAAGCAAATTTGGAAGAAATAGATAATATTTTTTGTGCAAATGAAAAATTTGAGTGGTTCTACGGTCATGTTTAAAATTTTGTACATTGGCTGCATCACTGATTATTGGAATAAATAAAATAAATTATATCTGAATGGAGGTTTAAGTTCTCCTAACTGCATAGACCACCTAAACCTTGATTGATCTAAAAAAAAAATCAGGTTTATAATTGATCAGAATTTCCATAGGAATTCTGGAATTCTGAAATATGGTTGAATAGAATTCAGGAACTCTACTCAATTATTGGTAATCAATACACTGAAATGTGTAGACCAGTATTTGAGAAATGTTTATAATTTGCTTTTTCCCATCTTTCTTCTTGTGCTTCAGTTTGTACTTTCTGACTCTAATTTTATAATTATATACAATTGTTTTCATTAATTAAAATGTTTCATTAAAAGCATTCAGTGAAAAAACTTTAAGTTTATTTAGTTGTTCTCAGAAATTAAAAAAAGGCATTATTAAAATAATATGTCACAAAAATCACAACATAGTAAACAATAGCAGCAAGTAGAGTACTACTTTTATTTCATATACTTAGTTTTTTAATGCAATTCTGAATATTTTATTTACTGTTAGATCAATAGTGAATCAAAACATAATTCAAAATAAGTCATTTTTATCTTGGTTATAAATGCTTTTCTCTTTTTGTTTTTATTTTACAATAAAATATTGTTGATAAGCATTAATAAATGAAAAAACAAGCAACAATCAATAATATAAATAAAATCACTGCTAGATAACAGGCAGAAAATTAGGAAAGAAATCAAACCTAGCAGAATAAAATGTAATTATTCAAAAGCTTAGAAACACCAATCTTGAAGCATTTTATGTGCTTTTCTTTTTAAGCTTATAGAAATAGTGCAGTTCGGTTGACTGAGTATTAGTACAAGAACAACTGAATCTCCAACCACCTTTCCGAATAGGAGATAAGGAAATAGGCACAGCTAAAATTTATTCTGCATGAGTTTGTTTAATAGCGTAGACAAGAATATCAATCTATAAAAGCCTATTTCAGTATGCTTGTATTAAATAAGTTTAGTACTGGGCTGAAAATTGCAATTTCTGACTGAAAATGGTGGGAATGCAACCCCCTTTATATTGATTTATGCAAATAAAAGTATACTTGTAACATGTGAGATCAAAAGTAGTGAGAAAATAAAAGTGAAACCAGAAAATATGAGAATTTTTTAAAAAAATTAAGAATCAAGATTCTGTAAGTCAGAATAATAATATTCTTTCTCCTTGTTTCATTTTATTTGCCTTCTAAACATGTTTTTGGCTAAAGTAGTATTTTTATTTTTTGCTTCTCTAAGGGCCCAGGGAGTGTAGGTGAGGAAAAGTAATCTGATTAGCAGAAAAACACCACTTTCTTCTTCATGGGTTCTTCAAAATAAGTCTATATTACATTGTAAAATTTAATGTGGTTAAATTTATATTTTCTTCAATATGTTTTCATACTGAACATTACCAAGCAATTTCAATAGAATCATAACTATTACTTTCATTATTACAAACTATTTTCCCACAGTTACCTTGCTCTATCCTTTATAAAATTGAAGTTGCAGTGAGTGCCATTCTGAATGGTTATAACTTTTTTGGTAACTTTAAGCAAGGATGGACAGTATGAAACTCCAAAGCCCGCATCTTTTGGTTATTAGTAGTACCTGAAATTTTTTACAGACTTTCTGGAAAATCTTTGCCTTTTTGAGACGGGATAATAATGGAAAGCAAAGCACACTCCTACAAACTACACACAATATGTCAACAGTAAGATCAGAACTTCCTTATATTACAACATGGAAAAGAAATGAGTTTTAGCAAGAGAATTTGCTGCATACTTTGCCTTGTCAGGGCATTTGGTGTTGTTTCACAAAGTCTGGTTCAGCAGTTCCAGGAGCAAAAAGGGGTTTTCACTCATGTTATGCAGCATATCCAATAATAGAAGATCAAAAGGATCTGGAAGGAAGGATCAAAAGAATCTTAGAGCATGCAGTGGACATGTGCTAAAGTTTGTTCTGGGTATGCCTGGAACTACCAGGAGAAAGCCTTAGCATGACTTGGAGTGATATAAAACAAAGCAAAATATCTTCATTTTAAAAATGGAAAGCGCCATATAAAATATATTTTACATGGACCTTCGCTAGAGGGATATATCCAATCCAAATCCAAAAATCCATATTACAATGAATGATGGCTAGGAGGCCTTACATGAACTGGCCGTTTTTAACCTGGGCCTGCTGCCAGCCCATGAAAGATCTCTCTTCTCCCTGTGGGCAGAATAAACAACACATTCTGGATCAAAAGTTTTGTTTTTCATTTCATGTAATGTTTCTGGGAAAGAAATATACCCACTTCTTCTTTTCCTGGAACTCTTCTTACAAAGTAGAAAGTTTAAGACAGAAGAAGAAAATAAACTTTCCCCACTCCAAAGGATCTGGGGCAAAGAGATATTGTCATTGTAACCATTCTTGTCTGAGATAGCTTACAGAAGATGGAAAAACAATTGATGGTTTCCTATCTGTTCACAATATACAGTATTTGGCCAGGTAACATGGCTCCATTCAAGAAAAGACCATTCAGCAAAAGGAATCATTCAACAAAAGTCCCCAATTAGAAAGTTTTTCAGATGTTGCAATAGTTCTCTGGAGAATTGTATAATACAGGATTATAATGGCAAGAAATGGACAGGTATTTCTTTACAAATACAAACTGTTTGGAACTTGAAAAGTCAGTATAAAGTAATAATTAGTGCAGTACTTTATGTTCTTGTTAATTGATTATCTCAGCATTGTCCGTCTGCTAAAATCATGGTTACTAGAATGTGTATCATTTTCAATTTAATGCATTGCTTCTCTATGTCCCAAAGGTGCTTTTTTCAAGAGGCAACTGGATTTTCTTTGTTTTTTCTTGAAGATGTTTTGCTTCTCATCTAAGAAGCTTCTTCAGTTCAGACTGAATGGTGGAGAATGGAGAATTGAAATGTCTTCAATGAAGAACAAAGAAACTCCAGTTGCCTCTTACAAAAAGCATATTTGGGACAATGGTGACCTGGATGACTGAGAAGCTCCATAGACATTTCTTCTATATGATCTCTTAATTCCGAAGCATTATGGCTTCTTAATTCTTATATAGTTTCCATCTATGGATTATTCTTCCTAGAGGAAAAGAAGACCAAACTGAGATATTTTATTCATCTTTGTTTGTCTTTGTAAGAGAGTCCATTTCCTCCTCATCCTGCAATCAAAAAAACACATGTAGTTTTTTGATGTAACTTCATATGTTGGTCTTTGGAACTAAATGGAGCACACCCCAATGAAACTAAAAATCTGGAAATGCCCCTGTGCAGCCATGAATTGTGGTTTTGTAGCCATGCTTGGTAGATTACTTGGCACAGCAGTAAAACTTTGGGAGTGGCATCTATTTTGATTCTTTCTTCAGTACCATCATCCAGTGATCCTCGCTTGGTAGACTCCATGTCACTGCTAAGCTGTCAATTTCTATGTGGGACATGGCCCTTAGGCTTTCTATTTTAATTTCAATAAAAGCTGCCCAAGCTTGGAAAATATTGTGGTTTGGTTCTAGACATCAACCGCTTAACCACACTGTGGAATGTTTCTCCCTCCTGTGCCTGGCCTCAAGTTTTCTGTAGTGGTTTTCATACACTGTCATTAAATTATGCATTTGACCACCCCTCATTGCTTATTCTGGTGTGGTCTTCCCTTTTAAACTGGGTGGATGGAATCACAAATGCCTATCTTAAAATTAAACACACTGAAGTTAACTGAAAATCTGTATTTAGTGGCAAGCATTGGCTAGAGTTCTCTCCTTCTCCATTCCCTACCACTGATTTTCATTTCTTCTTTGCTGATTTTTTCCCTCCTAAATAAAAATATGTCACTTTTGTTATATACAGTGATCTACTAGCCTGGTTTGTGAGGATATGAGAAATACAGCTTCTTAACTTCTATTGCATACTTATGTTTCTATAAAATGTGTATTGATATTAAAAAAAGAAGGGGAAAAAGAACAAATTTTTTTGCAGCTTCATTTTAGTTTGCAAAAAATGTTTTAGTTAGTTTAGTGTTCTGATGTCCCTGCATTATTTTCTCTCTTATGAATCAGTTATTACTTATTATAAAGCTTCAAAAATAATCAACATTTCTTTGAGGAGCTAAAGAGGAATTTCATCTTTGTATATGGTCAGACCAACCAACATTTTGGTTGTCATATGTAGTAAATACTCTGACTTAGTATAAATTTGTTGTGTTCCTTTCTTGGATACCATATGTCTTTTATGAAAAAGGTTCCTGATACAAAAAACTGAAGGGTACAAAAAAACAGCATGGAAAAATGAAATAATTCAACAAACTATCTGGCCCAGTCAGGCTAATAAGAAAACTCTTATCAAGCCTTTCTGTTAACTGCCCAAGTCAAACACGTCTAATGTTACTGGATATCCTTTTCCAAGATAAGCAACTAGTGCTATAAAATAACCTTTGATTAAAGGCAAAAGTGTACATTTGTAAAAGCAGGCCTGGCGCGTTTTCAGATCTTTTGACTATTCCTTAAAACATCCATTTCACAAGCTATATTTTATGAGGTCAAATTATAAGAATATTGATGATCTGCCAAACCACAAATGGTGACAAAATCATCGAACATCTTAAAAAGAATGTCTTTGGGAAAAAAAACAACAGTCCTGTTTTTAACAGATGGCTTAAAAGTGCATCACAACATTTGTTTGTTTTAAGCAAGCTCCAGGGATAGAAATAATAAATATGTCTTCATCGTCTGTAGCATTGTTGATATAGTACAATTTTATCAAACAAGGTGAGATCTATAGTTTATTACTTGTTGATTGAAATACATTTTGGTACCTCCCCTTTTAAATCATTAGGAAAAGCAAGATAAACATTTTTAAGGCATTAATCTCTGCAGTGAAAATCAATGGGAATTTGAAGTAGTTAACCTTGGCAAGATAATGTAAGATGTTATCTTTCATGAGCTGCCTAATGTTTTTTTTTAAAGAATTTATATAGAATTGCTTCCAGCCAGGTGAGTGTTGTACTGGTCTAGTAATGACCTCCTCCAGCACCTAACTTTAGTGAAACCCACTAAGTTAGTGAAATAACACCTAACGATGAGAAGAGGTTTTTTCCCCTTAGGGACCTATCTGTATCTATGCTAATGTTTTTCTTCTGGTGCCAAGCAAACATATCTTGACTTTCATTTGCCTCTTACATAATTTTATGTCTTTAGGCTGCCATAGAGGTTTAGATTTTATTATTTGGTTTTCTGTTTTAAATTAATGTCTTTCTACAAATGGGTTTTTTTCTGTTTTATGGTGATTTTTTAATTTTATAATTAAATTTGTTGTTCTTAGTATGTCTTTATTCACTATTTAGCTAGTGGTTTGGTATAGTGGTTAGGCACCAGGCTAGAACCCAGAGATTTTAGGTTGTGAATTCAGGTCCTGCCTTTGGTACAAAGCCAGTTGGGGGATTTTGGGGCTGTCATTCTTTCGCAGCCTTAGGAAGCAGGCAATGGCAATCCATTTCTGAAATTCTTGACAAGAAAACTAATTCTGGCAGTCAGTAGGACTGAACATTGACTTGAAGGCACAGAAAAAAAAAGTTTGATAAAGAATTTTCCATAACATATATAGAAAGAGAAGAGTTGCCTAGATTATAGACTTCAATATTTTCCAAGAGATAAATTTACCTGATTTAATCAGGATAGTACAGAGCCATGAGTCAGCAGCTCATGGCTCTGGAGCCACATGTAGCTCTGGAGCTCTGGAGCCACATGTAGCTCCTTCATCCCTCTGCTGCGGCTCTGTCGCTCAAAATATGCTTCACAACCGCCAATGTGCAACACCCACCGGCACAGAATTTATTGAGCTTTTTGACCCCCAGTATGCCAACCTTAGATAAATAAGTTTTTCAATACCTAGCATAAAGGTAAAAAACGATATATGCAGTGTTATCTTCATTTTAGATATCAAAAGGATTTTGTGGCTCCTGGTGTTTTCTTTTCTGTGAGAAATGAGTCCAAATGGCTCTTTGAGTTTTTAAGGTTGCCGACCCCAAGGATAGTACAACAGTTATTGCCTTTAGCTGCTCTTTGTTGCTATGCCTTTTTTTCCCCTCTCCACAAACAAAGAAATGAAGACTACATTTCCCTTTCTGCTAGTGAAAAAGCACTAGAACATTTTAAGCTACAAACTCATAGTTTGGAGTGGCTTTAAGTTTCTGGGGCATATTACCAGATTATGGTTCCCCAAGACTCATACTTAGGTTTATTGAGAACACATAACACGGAGAAAATGGGTGGGTAATAAGTTTAAAGAAAAGGATTGGGGCTTGAGAGTATGTGAAGCAGAGAACAGTAGATAGATCTATTGAAAGATAGCTATTAGGCACTAAAGACTAGTTGTGAAGAAAAATGAGGACATACAAAATAAAAGCAAAACCTAATGCTATTCAATCTACAAGACTGTGTGACTTATTTACTGTCTCCTGTATAACTTGGGTGGGTGGGTGGTCTTAGGTTACTTTGCTTTTTTAGAAAAATCTTCAAAGTTAGCCACTGCTAACTTTGTAGGGAGCCACTGATCCCTACAAAAAAGAAATTCCCTGCAAAACTACCTCTTCCTAATATAGTGTCAATATCTGCTGTTCTGCAGGCATTAGGTAACTGTTTCATTGACTTATTTTACTAGACATAGAAGGATCAGAATGCTGTCAAGCATGTTAAGATAAGACACCTTCTGTTGAGCTCATTCTATCACTTAATTCTCTTTTTCAATACATGAATTTGGTTTAATTTCTGGTCAGTAGTTTGGCTTTAAGTAAGTTACCCTGGGGGAGTTCCACCATGAACAGTTAATTCTGGCTTCCTCAAAAAAGATTTATGTACTATAATTAACTTAATTATAATTTACATACCATAACTCTATAATGTAAAGCTAAAAGCAAAAAGTCACTAGCTGAAGTATTGAAAATTTTCTAGAATTCTCTAGATTTCTACAGAGACATTATGACCTTTGAAAAAAATTAATGAAGGGGGAAACATTTAAGTTCACCACTAAGGAACTGAAAATAGGAAGGAAAGGACACTATGCTGTACAATATAAAGACAAAATGTACACTAAATCTACTCATCGCAGCAAGGCTATTGAATCATTATGTTTCATTGCTAAAACACCATTTGCCAGTAAATTTAATAATAATAATAATAATAATAATAATAATAATAATAATAATAATAATAATAATAATAATAATAATAATAATAATAATAATTTAATTTTTATACCGCCCTTCTCCCGAAGGACTCAGGGTGGTGAACAGGCAAATAAAATAATACAATATATTACAATAAAACACATTTTAAAAAACTTATTCAAAATAGCCTAAATTTAAAATACCATACAAAATATAAAAAATAAACCCCAATAAAATCCATATTTAAAAACCCTATTTAATTTGTGTGATTGACTGTAATAAAATAAAATATGTAATAAAATGTAAATGTAATGTAATAAAATATATATAAAGACTACAGTCAAAATAACTTGTTCAATGTTTCAAGATGATAATCACAGTTTAACTGACACTTACAAGTATAAAAACACTCCCATTGAGAATTGCCTATTTAGTCACACTTTAAATCCAGAGATTTTCATTACTTACATTAGGGGTGAAATGGTCCCAGTTCAAATGGGATCGCCCGATCCGGTAGCGATGGCGGCTGGTGGTTCGAAAAACCGGTAGCAAAAATCTCTGCCCCCACCCCCTGCCCCTGCTGAGCCACGCCATCATCAGAGGTTTTTTTGGGGTTTTTTTTAAGTATTTTTTCTTCAGCCAAAAAAATGCCTTTACAATTTAAAAAAAAAAGCCTTTGATGATCCAGCAGCTCAGCTGGGATCATCAGAACCCTTTAAACTCTTTTTTTTAAACAACTTCTTCGGCTGAATTTGATCTAAAAATATAAATAAAATAAAATACAAAATATAAAATACAAAAATAAAATATTTGTGCAGCTTTCTGAGATTTGGTGTGTTTCTGTAGTGTTTCACTCTAACTACACAAACACACAAAATCTCACAAATGCTGTATGTGGCATTTTGTGTGTATGTCTGTGTGTGTGTGCGTGTATGTCAGTTGTATCTTGTGTGTGTGTAAAGTGTGAAAGGTGGTTTTTGAGCTTTTTGTGGCTGTATGAGGTTCCTGCTTGTTGCAGGGACCATTTTGGGTGAAGTGCAACTGCTTTTACATTGTGTGTGAGTCAGATGTGTTGTGTTGTGTGTGTGTAAAGTGTGAAAGTTGGTTTTTGGTACCTCTTATTGTTTTGTATACTTTGTTTATTATTTTTATTATTTATTGTTATTGGCCAAGCCCACCCAGTAACTGACCATCAAGCCATGCCCACCAATTAAGCCATGCCCACAGAACCGGTAGGGAAAATTTTTAGATTTCACGCCTGACTTACACATAATGCTCTACAAGTTGTTAAAATTGTACTGTCAATATTTCTACCTGTACCATTTCATTTATATGTAGAAGATTTAATAAAATATTTTTGGTATGGCCCTCTGTTCTAAACAATTCGATATGTCAAAAATCACGAATTGTCTTTAGCTAAATTTCAAGTAGCACCCTTTGGGAAATGGGCTTGCCTGGAATCAAATCAACAAGAGATGAATTGCAATGAACGGATGTTATGGTCAGAATCAAAACCAGCAATGAATAGTCTTGAGTATAAGCTTCGTATACCATTTCAATATGCTGTTTTGCATGTTCATTTTCTTGAGCTCACAAGACTCAGTATTGCATAAATGTCTATTGGACTGGTAGCCCAAAGAAGAAACATTGTCTTCAATGGTACCTTAATTATATTAACACATAATTATTAAATAGATGATTAGAGAAAGGGAGGCCCTTCCATATCTATCCTAAGTAAGAATGATCAGAATCACATTGCAATATTTGGATCTGAAGGAAATTCAATGCATTTGCATACATCCATACTGTAGTAGATTCTACTTGAAAATCTTGTGCAATAAAAGTATACTTGTGACAATATTTGAACAACCTTAAGGGTCTGGTCAGTGAGGTCTTCTTTAGAAATAACCTCATGAATTCTTCTTTCTGGATAGCTGGGAATCCACAATGAGCCTTTTCCCCACCCCCTTCTACAGCCAGGTAATTCTTCTAAGCTGGGTATTAGCTTTATCAATATATTTGTGTCCCAATGAACATAATTCAGTTGACACAACTTGGCAAAACTTCATCTTATGTGTCACTTGTGCTCATTCCCAACCAGGATGCTTTGTTCATGGCCACTCATACCTTAGTCACCTCATGATTGGACTATGTCAACATGGGGCTGCCCTTAGAGATCATTCAGAAGCTTTAGTTGAATCAGAATGCAGCATTGTAAGGTGTTATATGTCCAATTTGTAATGTCAATTTGTGAACTGCACTTGTTTCCAGCAGATTTTTGTTGTAAAACAAGGCACTGCCAATCACCTTTAAAGCCCTTCATGGCATAGGACCAGGTTACTTGTAGGACTACATTCTCCCAAGAACATCTTCCTATTCCTGTCATTTTACAAAATGTAAGAAGTGTCCTTTTTGGTGATTACCTCTGGGTTAAAGGAATACATATATTGAGTATACAAAAATGTATTCCATTAAACATGTCTTATAAAAAGTGGGCATCTTCAGTGCAAAAATCGATTCTTTAAATTGCAAGGCAGCATTTTTTTTCACCAGTAACTGATTTTGAACAGAAGAATTTAATTTTGTTCTTAAGAACTCCAGTTTCTTTTTTAACTAAGAATCCACATACTTTTACATAACTTTGGGAGGTATTTCTGCTCTATCCTTTGTCCCATTTCTCCATCAAGCACATATCTCTGCAGGATCTTTTGAAAATATAGAGAAAATAGTAGGGAACTTATATAATTGAATTTGATAATTTTTCATCAAATTATCTTTAAAAGGATTTTAAATGAAGAAAGTGTGTGAGCAAGATTTAAAGTCAAAACAATATAAGGAGGAAATGGCAAACAAATGTAACATATAAAAAAATCTAGTGTCTTTTCATTCATAAGAAAAATTCTTCCTATTGGAACAATCAAAATATTTTTATTATCCATTAAATAATATTTATTAAATATAGATTAAGATCCATCCTGAAATTATTTTGAATGATAATACACATTTGTTTGGTATTTATGACTTTTCTTTAATACTGTACCTTCTTATTCTTCATGAATACATAACAAATGGTTATAGATTTTATAATGAAAATCAGAGTCAATGCTGATGCTCATATATTTAAATATGATTCTTGGTGCTGAAAAAAGAAATATTTGAGTTAAACCACCATTAGATAAAAGATTTGTAATAACTCTTGCTAGTTGATTAAATTCACATAGGAATCTCTATTATTTTGAACTTAGTTGAAGACACAAGCGCAGATAGGACAGTGACTACAATTTTAATAATAGGGTATGACATGAAGAATATATTTCATGTATGTAAAACAGCTTGCCCATATGGAAGAGCATCTTTTATCATGTAAATGGATTATGCAAGGTTCTGATGAAAGTTAAACTACATTTGCAAGTGGTAGTTGTTTCACACTTCACTTACTGTGATTGTACCATATATCCAGATGTAGAACAAACAAATCAAGAGCCTTGAACCTCCTTGCCCCCACCAACAAATTCCAATAATACTTTCATAATATTCTAGGAGATTTGCTTGTTTTCTTCACATAGCAGATATATTTTCTAAATAGTTAATGTTCATGATTGGCTCTAAGGTTAAATGCAGTTTCTTAAATAGGTCTAGGAACCATCACCATGGCAGTATAGGTAGTCCTCAACTTACTACCACAATTGAGTCCAAAAATTTTATTGTTAAGTAAGTCATTTGTTAAATGAGTTTTGCTCCATTTTTCAATCTTTTTTGCCACAGCTGTTAAGTGAATCACTATAATTGACAAGTTAGTTACATGTTGTTAAGTGAAGCTGGCTTCCCCATTGACTTTATTTGTCAAAAGGTTGAAAAAAGTGATCATATGACCTTGGGACACAGCAACGGTCATAAATATGAGCTAGCTGCCAATATCTGAGTTTTGATCATATGATCATGGAGTAAAACAAAGGTTGTAACTGTGAAAAATGGACATAAGTCAGTGCTTATGTACTGTTGTAACTTTGAATGGTCACTTTCAGTAACTTTCAGTGCTGTTGTAACTTTGAATGGTCACTAAATGAACTGTTGTAAATCAAGGACTACCTGTATTCCTATAATCATCCCTGTATATTTGCCTAACACATATAGTAGATAGCTTGAAAGACTTGATTATTTTATTACTTGATGAAAACTGTATGCCTCCCTGAGGTCCAAGTATTCCCACAGATCACTCATGAATAAAATTATAATTTATCTCTAGACCAGAAAAAATGCAAAATAGGAAAACCCCTTCTAGAACACAATAATGTAAATAAAATTATATTAATTTCCTGGCTAGAAAACAGCCTGTCTGCAAATCAGGAATAACCAACTATTTTTGTGACAATGTACTGAATTTGGGCATATGTTTAGATGCTCTGCAGCAGGGGTCTGCAAACTTGGCTCTTTTAAGAGTTTTGGACTTCAACTCCCAGAGTTCCTCAGCCAGCTTTGCTCTGGGAGTTGAAGTCCACAAGTCTTAAAAGAGCCTAGTTTGCAGACCCCTGCTCTACAGCTTAGAGTGGGCTGTAAAAGTACTATGAAGCGGTATATAAGTCTAAGTGCTATTACTATTGCTATTATGCAGAATGTGGCTTGAAGAAAAGAGACTTAAATTGATTGAGATGACTAAACTCACCAGAATACTCTAGATAGGGCTAGAGTGAAGGCTTCATGATTATATACAAAGGTTCGAAGAACTGAGGTATTTCAGATGGAAAATAGGGATGATGCTTTTTTCTCTCATTTTCTGTATTTCCCTTCTGTCATTTTTAGAGTCTTTGGATGTTGAATCCATCAGCTGTGAGTCAGCTATGCTATACTGTCAGTATAGAGAAGGCAAGCAAACACATATAGGATCTTTATTAAACTGCGGAACTTCAGGCCATTTTGCACAAGATGGCCCCGCTAAATTTTGCATCAACCAATAAGCCTTGTAGCTTAGAATAGGAAATATGATAAACAATCCTGGTTTATCAGCAGTAACTTGGTCCTCTCCTGTTACAGAGTTATATCATTGTTAAATATGACTGACACATGATGTTCAGTACTGACACTTGATACTGACTTGTAATATTTCACATTGAAAATAGGTCTGTAATAAATAGATTCTGTTTTTAGAAGTTGCAGTCACATACAAATATATATCTTGCCTATTCAATAGATAGTTCTATCTATTGTAATTCTGTCAATTTACCTTCCCAATTAATTGGGACTCTGGGTAATGTGCAGTAATTAAAAATAATAGTAAAAATTAACAAAAATTAGTCTGGCAATGTTTAATCCACTTATTCTCAGTCATTCCAAGCCTTCAAAACTTTCTAAAAGAAATTACACCTATTTGCATAGCACAGATATATTTTTATTGCATAGGTGTGAAATATTTTGCTGCAGTTAGGATAAAATATGATCAAATATATTAAGAAGCATGATAACCAAGCAGTAAATAAATCATCTTGTATGTACTAGATTTTGCTTTGCTTCTTCCTTCCGCCCTGCTGCTCAATACTTCCTGTTTGACTCTTCCATCTCTTTGATGCTTTCTTTGTGGTTACTTCCAATTGAATCAGCACTAGATAATCCTGGAGGCTGTTAGAGTTGCCATGAGAGCACTCCAGATTCTTAATCAGATCCATATGTCCAATGTGCAGTGCAGTCCTATACTTGCTTACTCAGAAGTATACCTCAGTGGGCTTTAACTTCCTAGCAAGAAAATCAAGATAGAGTTGAAATCTAAGCAAGATGCTACAGCTGAATGTGGTAGTAACCATACAAGAAGAAATCCAAATTCTATTATTAGAGAAGTTATTATGCTAATTCAAAATCACACAGTAGTCTTCCCCTTTTCACTTTCTAGAATGCTTCATCAGGAGGGAGGGAGGGAGGCAGGCAGGAAGGAAGGAAAAATGGAGACCATGCTGATATCCAAACTATGATTTAGTTGTTTAGTTAAAGACAACAACTAAACAAAATAATAAATATAGAAAAACAATATTATTAAAAATATAAAACAGTCACTTTTAGAATACCAACTGCCTGGTACAGAAAAATAAAATAAGCATAACAATGGAGCCATCCTAAAGTATCATTAGACACCTGGGATCTCTGGGACACCTGGGATTTCGGCGTGAGCTGAAAACGCACCTATTTATTCAAGCGGGACTGGATTGAAATTTTATTGGGGTATTTATGGTTTAAGATTTTAAATGGTTTTAAAATTTCGGCCACATTATAATATTTCTTTTTAACCTCTTTTTAATGTTTATATATTGAATTTTTACTTGGCTGTACACCGCCCTGAGTCCTCCGGGAGAAGGGCGGTATAAAAATCGAAATAAATAAATAAATAAATCTCTGGCCTGATGACGTAGTCAGATCTTGAGGAGTTTTTAGACCATTAACAGAATATTCCATATGGCAAGTGCCATGGCAGAAAAGGCTTCCCTCCTGGGATCCACCGGTCCCTAACAGGTGGGACCCAAAACTCTGCCAGAGAATAGAATAGACTTTTTTATTGGCCAAGTGTGATTGGGCACACAAGGAATTTGTCTTAGTGCATATGCTCTCAGTGTACAGAAAAGAAAAGATACGTTCATCAAGAATTCTAAGATGTAATTGGGGAGAGACAGTCCCTCAGATAGCATAAATGGCTTTAAAAATTAGAGCCAACTTCTTGAATTTGACCCAGAAGTAAAGTGGCAATCAATGCAGCTCTGTACTAGATCAACTTCCAGATTCTCTTCAAGGATAGTCCCATTAGAGTGTATTACATTAGTCCAATCTGGAGGTGACTGGATATGAGTGATTGAGAATAAAGCCATCCCCACCCCCCACCCCAATCTAGGAATAGTGGAATTCTATCACAACACAAAATTTTCTTCAAAGACTTTTCTGGCCCTAATTGCCACCTATGCAAGCAAGAATTTAAGTCCAAAAGCACTCCAAGAATGCATGTCAGGTTTGTTTAGGGAAGTATAATTTATAATATTATAATATAATATTATTTGTGCATAAGAGCACAAACGCTTATAATATTTATAAATTTATAATTTATAATAAATTATAAATTATAATAAAATAATTATAATAAATTATAAATATATAATTTATAAAATTATAATTTATAACATTATATAATATAATATATAATATAATTTATAAAATATAAATTTATAAATTATATAATTTATAATAATATAATATATTATTAGTCCATAAGAGCGCAAACGTGCCTACCATTCCTGTCCTATTGTTTCCTTTCGTTATTTATTTATTTATTTATTTATTTATTTATTCAAATTTATATACCGCCCTATCTCCCGAAGGACTCAGGGCGGTGTACAGGCATTTAAAAGACATATAAATACAATATAAAACAATTAAAAAACTGATTCTAAAAAGCCCGTAAATTTAGAATTAAAATATCAAATAAAACCCAATTTAAAACCAATAATTTAAAATCTAGCTCAGCCCTGCACAATTAAATAAATACGTTTTAAGCCCGCGGCGGAAGGTCCGGAGGTCCGAGAGCTGACGAGGTCCGGGGGGTAGTTCATTCCAGAGGGTGGGGGCCCCCACAGAGAAGGCCCTTCCCCTGGGTGTCGCCAGACGACATTGCCGCGCCGACGGCACCCTGAGGAGACCCTCTCTGTGAGAGCGCACGGGTCGGTGAGAGATATTCGGTAGCAGTAGGCGGTCCCGTAAGTAACCCGGCCCAATGCCATGGAGCGCTTTAAAGGTGGTCACCAAAACCTTGAAGCGCACCGGAAAGCCACAGGTAGCCAGTGCAGCCTGCGCAGGATGGGTGTTATCACGGAGCCACGGGGGCTCCATCTGTCACCAGCGCAGCCGCATTCTGGACTAACTGCAGCCTCGGATGCCCTTCAAGGGGAGCCCCATGTAGAGAGCATTGCAGTAATCCAGGCGAGACGTCACGAGTGCGTGAGTGACCGTGCATAGGGCATCCCGGTCCAGAAAGGGGCGCAACTGGCGTACCAGGCGAACCTGGTAGAACGCTCTCCTGGAGACGGCCGTCAAATGGTCTTCTAGAGACAGCCGTTCATCCAGGAGGACGCCTAAGTTGCGGACCCTTTCCATCGGGGCCAATGACTCGCCACCGATGGTCAGCCGCGGATTTAGCTGACTGTATCGGGATGCCGGCATCCACAGCCACTCTGTCTTGGAGGGATTGAGCTTGAGCCTATTTCTCCCCATCCAGACCCGTACGGCCTCCAGGCACCGGGACAGCACTTCGATAGCTTCGTTGGGGTGGTCCGGTGTAGAAAAGTACAGCTGGGTGTCATCCGCATACAGCTGGTACTTCACACCGAAACCACTGATGATCTCACCCAGCGGCTTCATGTAGATGTTAAACAGAAGGGGCGAGAGGATCGACCCCTGCGGCACCCCACAAGTGATAAACGGTGCCTCCCACTCCCAATCCCTCCAACCGGCGCAGCAGGATACCATGGTCGATGGTATCGAAAGCCGCTGAGAGGTCTAATAGGACCAGGGCAGAGGAGCAACCCCTGTCCCTGGCCCTCCAGAGATCATCCACCAACGCGACCAAAGCCGTCTCCGTGCTGTAACCGGGCCGAAAACCGGACTGGAACGGGTCTAGATAGACAGTTTCATCCAGGTGCAAGGGAAATTGATATGCCACCATACTCTCTACAACCTTCGCCGGCGGGTTGGAGACCGGACGATAATTACCTAAAACAGCCGGGTCCAAGGACGGCTTCTTAAGGAGGGGCCTCACCACCGCCTCTTTCAAGGCGGCCAGGAAGACACCCTCCACCAAAGAAGCAGTTGTAATCGCCTGGAGCCAGCCTCGTGTCACCTCTCGAGTGGCCAGCACCAGCCAAGAGGGGCACGGGTCCAGTAAACACGTGGTGGCATTCAACCTACCCAACAACCTGTCCATGTCCTCGGAGCCACAGGGTCAAACTCATCCACACAATGTCACCAAGACCACCTCGTGCATCTCGCCCGTATCACTGCAATCTTGGTCCAGACCATCCCGAAGCTGAGCGATTTTATCGTATAGATAACCGTTAAACTCCTCAGCACGTCCCTGCAACGGGTCATCCCGCCCCTGGTGTAGGAGGGAGCGAGTCACCAAACAGGGCGGCTGGGCGGTTATCTGCCGATGCAATGAGGGAGGAGGCGAGCTACGCCTCGCTTCCCTCAATGCCACTAGGTAAGTCCTAGTATAGGACTTCACTAGTGTCCGATCAGCTTCCGAACGGCTAGACCTCCAGAGACTCTCCAGGCGTCTTCTCCGGCGCTTCATCCCTCTCAGCTCCTCGGAGAACCAAGGAGCCGGTTGGGACCTGCGCCGGGTCAGAGGCCGCAAAGGCACGACACGGTCCAAGGCCCCCGCCGCGGCCTGTTCCCAGGCCGCAACAAGTTCCTCAGTCGAGCCGTGAGCCAGACCCTCAGGAAATGGCCCAAGCTCCGTCCGGAACCCATCCGGGTCCATCAGGCGCCTGGGACGGAACCAACGTGTCGGCTCCATCTCCCTGCGGTGGTGAATGGCGGTCAGAAAGTCCAGGCGAAGAAGAGAGTGATCTGACCATGACAAAGGTTCAGTGACTAATTCCTTTAAGTCCAGATCTCTCAACCACTGACCAGAGAGAAAAATCAGGTCCAGGGTGCCACCCCCAATGTGAGTAGAGCCATCAACTACTTGGGTCATGTCCAAGGCCGTCATGGAAGCTATGAACTCCCGAGCTGCCGTCGATGACGAGCCGGACGATGGCAAGTTAAAGTCCCCCATGACTAAAAGTCTGGGGGTCTCAACTGCCACCCCAGCCAGCACCTCCAGGAGCTCGGGCAGGGCAGCTGTCACGCAGCAAGGAGCCAGGTACGTGATCAGCATACCCATCTGACACCTATGACCCCATCTCACAAAGAGGGATTCGCACCCGGCAATCTGAGGTACAGTGGTCTCCCTCGGCTCTAGACTCTCTCTAATCACAACCGCCACCCCCCCACCCCTACCCTGGGCCTCGGCTGATGGAATGCACGGAAACCCGCGGGCACAACTCAACCAGGGCACGCCTTCAGTGCCCAACCAGGTCTCCGTAATGCCCATAAGGTCCGCGGAACCCCCTGTATAAGGTCACAAACGAGGGGCTTTGTTCACCACGGACCGGCATTGCACAACATCAGCCGGAGGCCCAAGCTCTGAGGATCCTGACCATCCGGGAACGGGTGAAGTCCAAGGGTCGGAGCGTGATCGCTTTCAAACATCGAGCACGCGCTCCCGAAACTTGGTATGACCCTCGCCCGCCATACCTGCCCCTCCCACTTACCGTGTCGATAGAACCACCCTCACAAATAGGAACACGCTCTCCCCCCATAACCTCTGGACCTAATAAAGAAAAACCGCCGCGAGCATGTGCAGGAACTGGCCCCCTACCCGACGGGTTACCCCCATTACCCGCCCTTACCTTCCCACCCCTTAAAATTCCCTTTCTAAAAACCCCATAAACCCTTCTTTTAGCATGCCACCTCTGTGGGTCCCAAGACCCGTCATAGAGGCCGGCCTCGATAATGTGGTGGGCCATTCCTGCGGCGGGGCACCTGCAGGCGCAAGAGTTCCTGTGGCGAATAGCATAGAATCAACCATCAGCTGACTATGTCCCATTTGGCAGCCGAGATGTTATACTGGGATGTCATTCTGGAGTCCGTAACGGATGGAAAAAGAGATGGAAAAAGAGACAGGCAGTCCGTCCTAAAGAGATGTAAAATCCATTATATCCTGATGGATTAGCAGACAAAAGATCGTAAACCGTCTCAACCCATCCACCAGGTAGATGTTCCGCTGGACGGAGTATGCCGTCTGCGGGAGAGATGTTCCAGCAGTCCAGGAAGGAGGTCCGGGGGTGGGGGTAGCCACAGTGTCAGCTGGAGAATACACCTTCCTGCCCCACGCCTCAACATGGTCGTCATGTCCATCACTTGCCCCCACCCTCAGTGGGAGAGATGATCCAACAAGCTGGAAACCAGAAGCCCAAGGAGGCGTAGTCCAGGGGTGCAAACAAGGCGCAGCTGAATAAGCGCCATCTCAACTGAAAAACATGCAGCCCCCTCCCCCCATCTCCACAGGCCGCCTTCACCAGTCCGCCAAGCCTCCACCGCCGACGGAAAAGATGTTTTGAAAAAGCGAGGGCCAAAGTGCTGAGCCACACAACCCGGGCGTCGCGGCAAAGCTGGCATCCGCCGCCCCCCCCACACCTCCACATGGCCGTTCGTCTCCCACCGCTCACCCTGTAACCAACAGGGAGATGACAACAAGAGCGGGGAGCCGAGTCCATGCGGCTTAGTCCAGGGTGGGTGTCGCCTGATGGAAGCGGTAGCGGCGCTAGAAACCCACGCCGCTCACCGCCAAACAGCTGAGAACAGCTGAGGGTCGGCCGGCCGCCCACGCACCTCCGCAGGGCCGCCATCTTCATCCGCCCCGTCTCCGGCTCCTCCGGCCTCCAGCGCAGCAACCGCGGGTTCAAGGAGGTCCAAAGACCCCACCCGCGATTGCTGAGATGTAATATTCACCGGGCCGAGGGGAGCCAGCGGCATAGGCGACAGCAAAACATCGCCATCAGCCAGGGATCCGCCAGCCGATGATCCGGCGTTTCAGTAAGCCGCCATCTTGCGCATGCGTAGAAGAGATTAATATAGTTAATTACATACTCATACTTATGTATATGCTTATATATTGTACAATTATTTCATGCTTATGCTTATATATACTGTGTGACAAAATAAATAAATAAAATAAATAAATAAAGTATAACCCAGTCCAACATTAAAGATGGCATTGTCCTAGAAATGTCAGGCCCCAAAATCGAAAGCCACTCAGTCTTGCCAGGGGTCAATTGAAACTTATTTTTCCCCATCCATATGCTCACATCTTCCAGGCACCAGGATAAGATATTCATAGCATCACTTAATTCACCAGGGATAGAACAATTGGGTATCATCAGCATACTGATAATTCACCCCATGGCAATGGACAAGCAAGCACCATATAGATACAGAATAAAAAGAACCCTGAACCCTGTGACAACACTCACCCTAATCCTTTGAGTCAATCCTGATGGATATCATGGCCAATAGTATTGAAACCCATAAAGAGGTCAAGTAGGATTAAGATCCTGTCCTTTCGAGAGACCAACAAAAACAATGCTGTTTCTGTTCCATACTCAAGTCTCAATCTCAACCAAATCTTCAAAGCTGCTCAGCAACCAAATTCTCAATCACCTTCTTCCCAAAAGGGAGACTAGATATTGGATAGAGTTTTTAGTATGGCAGGCTCAAGTGATGGCTTCTTGGGGGGCTGAACCAAAACCTTTTAAGAGGTAAAGAAACCACCTTCTCACTCAAAGAAGAATTAATTACTACTATAACCCACTCAGACAACACCATCTTGGCTAATTTAATAAGCTAGGAGGAACATGAATTTAAAGAGCAGGTGGATAAGTTCACAGTCATAAGACCTCAACTTTAGAAATGGAAGATTGAACTCCCCTAAGACCTCAAGTCTGGAGAATTTCACTGCGAAATCAGAAATGGACCAAAGTAGCTCAAGCAGAGAGATTTCAGTGTAGCAGGGAGATTGGTACAACAACAGTTTCAACTAATCTCTAAGAGCCCAAACTAATAAACTGGGTGTAACATTTGATGACCAGTGATATAGTGTTCCTGAAAGCCACGAGAGATTCCCAGGTGACAATTGTCACACCTGCCCCAGAATCTTTGTTGAGGTATACATCAACAAAGATTCTGGGGCAGGTGTGACAATTTTCTCTATGAGATACTCACCTTTCGAACTTCTTTGCTTGCGAGATTCCCCCGCCTCGCAAGAATGGCCCTCCATGTTATCGAGGGCCTGCCTTAATGAAAGGTCTTGGGACCCAGAGAGGTGGCATGCGTCCAAGAAGAATCTTTGGGGGTTTTTAAATAAGTTTTTAATTAAGGGTTTTTTAAAGGGGAGGAGGGTAAGGATGGGTGGGGGGGAAACCCGTCGGGGAGGGTGTCAAGTCCAGTGTGTGTTCGCGGCGTTAAGGTAACAGTCCGAAGGTGACGGGAGGGTTCTGTTCCAGTCCATCAGGGTTGTTCTATCAACACGGTAAGTGGGAGAGGCAGATATGGCGGAAGGGGGGGCATATCAGGTTTCAGGGGTATGCCCTCGCTATTTAAGAGCGATCGTGTGCTCTGGCCCCCCCAGATCCCGTTCCCCAAGTGGCCAGAGTACTCAGGACTTGGGCCTCCGGCTGATGTTATGCAATGCAAGGTCCGTGGTGAACAAAGCCCCCCTGATTTCAGATCTAATTCAGGAGGGGACCACGGACATTATGGGCATTACGGAGACCTGGTTGGGCACGGAAGGGGGGTCCCCCTAGTGGAGATGTGCCCACCAGGTTTCCGAGCAGTCCATCAGCCAAGGGCCCAAGGTAGGGCTGTGGGAGTAGCGGTCATTATTAAGGAAAGCCTGGAACCGAGGGAGACCACTGTGCCTCAGATAGCTGGTTGTGAATCCCTCTATGTGAAGTGGGGTCATAGGATTCAGGTGGGCTTCTTGATCACCTGGCTCCTTGCTGCGTGACAACAGCCCTGCCCGAGCTGTTGGAGTTGCTGGCTGGGTTGGCAGTTGAAACCCCTAGACTATTGGTCATGGGGGATTTCAATTTGCCATCAACTGGCGTGGCATCCTCGACGGCCCGGAAGTTCATGGCTTCCATGACGGCCATGCACCTGACTCAATTAGTGGATGGCCCTACCCACATCGGGGGAGGCACTCTAGACCTGATTTTTATCTCTGGCCAGTGGTCAAATGATCTGATTTTAAATGATTTAGTTGTCGAGCCTCTGTCATGGTCAGATCATTCTCTTCTTCGTTTGGACTTTCGGACCGCTACTCAACACTGCAGGGAGATGGAACCAATGCGTTGGTTCCGTCCCAGGCGCCTGATGGACCCGGAGAGGTTCCTGACGGAGCTTGGGCCTTTTCCTGAGAATCTGGCCCGCGGCACGGCTGAAGAACTAGTCACAGCCTGGGAACAGGCCGCGGCTGGGGCTTTGGACCGTGTTGTGCCTTTGCGGCCTCTGACCCGGCGTAGGTCTCAACCAGCTCCTTGGTTCTCTGAGGGGCTGAGGGAGATGAAACGCCGGAGAAGACGCCTAGAGAGTGCTTGGAGATCCAGCCGTTCGGAAGCTGACCGGACACTAGTTAGGTCATATAGTAGGACCTACCTAGTGGCATTGAGGGAAGCGAAGCGTCTCTACGTTTCCTCCCTCATTGCGTCGGCAGATAACCGCCCGGCTGCTCTGTTTCGGGTGACCCGCTCTCTCCTTCAACAGGAGGTGCGGGAGGACCCATTACAAGGGTGTGCCGAGGATTTTAACGGTTATCTATACGATAAAATTGTTCAGCTTCGGGATGGATTGGATCAAAATTGGGTAGATCCAGGCAAGAGGTTCGAGACTCGTCTTGTTGAGACTGTTTGAGATAGTTTTGACCCTGTGACTCCCGAGGACATGGACAGGTTGTTGGGGAGATTGAATGCCACCACATGTTTACTGGACCCGTGCCCCTCCTGGTTGGTGCTGACCATGCAGGAGATGACACGAGGCTGGCTCCGGGGGATTACAAATGCTTCTTTGTTGGAGGGGGCTTTTCCTGCTGCCTTGAAAGAGGCGGTGGTGAGACCCCTCCTCAAGAAGCTTTCCCTGGACCCAGCTGTGTTAGGAAATTATCGTCCGGTCTCCAACCTTCGCTTTGTGACGAAGGTTGTAGAGAGTGCGGTGGCACGTCAATTACCCCAGTACCTGGATGAATCTGTCTATCTAGACCCATTCCAGTCTGGCTTTTGACCCGGATACAGTACGGAGACAGCTTTGGTCGCCTTGGTTGATGATCTCTGGAGGGCCAGGGACAAGGGTTACTCCTCTGCCCTGGTCCTATTAGACCTCTCAGCGGCTTTCGATACCATCGACCATGGTATCTTGCTGCGCCGGCTGGAGAGTTTGGGAGTGGGAGGCACCGTTTATCAGTGGTTCTCCTCCTATCTCTCTGACCGGTCACAGATGGTGTTGGCAGGGGGGGCAGAGATCGACCCCCAGGCGCCTCATGTGTGGGGTGCCGCAGGGGTCGATTCTCTCGCCCCTCCTGTTCAACATCTATATGAAGCCACTGGGTGAGATCATCAGTGGTTTGGGGTGAGGTACCAACTGTACGCTGATGATACGCAGCTGTACTTTTCCACCCCAGACCACCCCAACGAAGCTATCGAAGTACTGTCCCGGTGTTTAGAAGCCGTACGGGTCTGGATGGGGAGGAACAGGCTTAAACCCTCCAAGACTGAGTGGCTGTGGATGCCGGCACCCCGGTACAGTCAGCTGCAGCCGCGGCTGACTGTTGGGGGCTAGTCATTGGCCCCGATGGAAAGGATGTGCAACTTGGGCATTCTCCTGGATGGGCAGTTGTCTTTTGAAGATCACTTGATGACCGTCTCCAGGAGAGCTTTTTATCAGGTCCGCCTGATTCGCCAGTTGCGCCCCTTCCTGGACCGAGATGCCCTATGCACGGTCACTCATGCTCTTGTTACCTCTCGCTTGGATTACTGCAATGCTCTCTACATGGGGCTCCCCTTGAAGAGCACCCGGAGGTTCCAGTTAGTCCAGAATGCAGCTGCGCGGGTGATAGAGGGAGCGGTTCGGAGCTCCCATGTAACACCCATCCTGCGCAGACTGCACTGGCTGCCTGTTGTCTTCCGGGTGCGCTTCAAGGTATTGGTTACCACCTTTAAAGCGCTCCATGGCTTAGGACCGGGATACTTATGGGACCGTCTACTACCATCTTGTATCTCCCAGAGACCTTGCGTTCTCACGAGAGGGACTCCTTAGGGTGCCGTCATCTAGACCCGTTCCAGTCCGGCTTCCGACCCGGTTACAGCACGGAGACGGCTTTGGTCGCGTTGGTGGATGACCTCTGGAGGGCCAGGGACAGGGGTTGTTCCTCTGCCTTGGTCCTATTAGATCTCTCAGCGGCTTTTGATACCATCGACCATGGTATCTTGCTGCGCCGGTTGGAGGGATTGGGAGTGGGAGGCACCGTTTATCGGTGGTTCTCCTCCTATCTCTCTGACCAGTCGCTGTGGATGCCGGCACCCCGGTACAGTCAGCTGCATCCGCAGCTGACTGTTGGGGGCAAGTTAGTGGCCCCAAAGGAGGTGGTTCGCAACTTGGGCGTCCTCCTGGATGGACGGCTGTCCTTTGATGAACATCTGGCGGCCGTCTCCAGGAGGGCCTTTTACCAAGTCCGCTTGGTCCACCAGTTGCGTCCCTTCCTTGACCGGGATGCCTTATGCACAGTCACTCACGCTCTGGTTACGTCTCGGTTGGATTACTGCAATGCTCTCTACATGGGGCTGCCTTTGAGGTGCACCCGGAGGCTGCAGTTAGTCCAGAATGCGGCTGCGCGAGTAGTAATGGGAGCCGCTCGTGGCTCCCACGAAACACCACTGCTCCGTAGTCTGCACTGGCTTCCTGTGGTCTTTTGGGTGCGCTTCAAGATTTTGGTTACCACCTTTAAAGCGCTCCATGGCTTAGGACCCGGGTACTTACGAGACCGCCTGCTGTTACCCTATGCCTCCCACCGACCCGTACGCTCTCATAGAGAGGGTCTCCTCAGGGTGCCGTCCGCCAAACAGTGTCGGCTGGCGGCCCCCAGGGGTAGGGCCTTCTCTGTGGGAGCATCGACGCCTGGAATGAACTCCCCTGGCCTCGTCAAGTGCCTGATCTTCGGACCTTCCGTCGTGAGCTAAAAACATATTTATTTATTCAAGCGGGACTGGCATAATAGTTTGATTTTAAATTGGGGTTTTATTAATATTCTTAAATATTTTAAATTTAATTTTAATTATTAGCCGTTTTTGTAATTTTGATATGTTTTAATTTGTTTTAATTGTACATATTTTGTATTTTATCTCCGGCTGTACACCGCCCTGAGTCCTTCGGGAGAAGGGCGGTATAAAAATTCAATAAATAATAATAATAATAATAATAATAATAATAATAATAATAATAATAATAATAATAATAATAATAATAATAATAATAATGATGTTGACTGGCGGCCCCCAGGGGAAGGGCCTTCTTTGTGGGGGCTCCTACCCTGTGGAATGAACTTCCCTCTGGACTTCGACAAATACCTGACCTTCGAACCTTTCGCCGTGAACTTAAGATTTATCTATTCCATCTTGCAGGACTGGCTTGAATTTTAATTTTTTTAGCTGATTTTATGGGTTTTAATTTTTATTAATTTTTTAGGGTTTTATTGTATTTTAAAATTGGGCCAAATTTAATAAGTTTTTTAATGTCTGTTTTTAGTATTGTATGGGTTTTTGGTGTATTTTATTTTGGCTGTAAACTGCCCTGAGTCCTTCGGGAGAAGGGCGGTATACAAATTAAAATATGATGATGATGATGATGATGATGATGGGTATATTTCTGAAAGGACTTGTATCATATGTATGACTATATGTATGTATGTATACATACATGTATGACATTTATGTATGTATGTATGTCATACATACATACATACATACATACATACATAGTATCCTGCCAATTATCACCTTAATGATTTTTGCACTTTTGGTATTTGTTTTATGACTGCATGTTTAATTATATCTCACAATGGAATAGACTCTGCTATTTTATTATCACAACTTATTTAAGCTAATTTCCCAAGCTATCAAGACAACAGTGTAATGTTCAATTAATTTCAGATTATGCCTAATTACTTACTGACATGACTTATAAATGATGCATTAATGCAAAAGAACGCTTTGGGCAACTGTAAAAGCAACATTTAAATTAAAAGATAGGAAGGAATTACTGTAATTATAAAATGTGTCCAAGTGATAAAGTGTAGAATTCCAAATTTTAATGAATTAAAAACAAAGCAAGAAGTGTAAATCAAAGAATTTAACATGATAAACATGTGCTTATCTATCCTTCAGGTCTGCTTTTAAATTTGCAGGTTAATTGATGACCTCTTAAAATTCCACCAGATTTGCATGAATGAGAATTCAGATGACAGCAGTAGTTGCATTTAATTTGTAAACTACAGGTAGTCTTTGACTTATGACTGTAATGGAATCTGCTCATGTTGTGACAATCACAAAATGGGTCATCATGCGACCAACCTGATTTAATGACTTTTTTTGTGGCAGTTGCTAAGTGACTCACTATGGTCATTAAGTGAACGCAGTGACCTTTAAATAAACAAATGGGGCATTTTAGCCAAAACCCAGAAATAAACTCAGGTCTTTGGCAAAATGTTGCAAATTGCGGTCATATTTGTTGTCACAAATGTGGGCTGGTTGCTGAGCACCCCAAATGTGGTAACATGACCAGAGAGAGCTCTGGTGGCCGGAATTTCAGAACTGAATTGTAAATACCTTTTGGGGGGCTTCTGTTGTTACTTTGAGCGGTTGCTAACTAAGTACCTTGTTGTAACTTGAGGAGTATCTATATTTGTTTCATAATTAGACAGTCCTTTATGTCCAGTTCAATTTTCAGAAAGATGAGAGCAATATATCTGTTGGGCTCAAAATGAAGAATATTAACTTTGTTCTTTCTAAAATGAATGGTGCATTTCTATTAGATCAGCTTTTGTGAAGAGTTTTCTCTTAACTATTTTTATTATTAGATCAACATCTTCTTCCTTTTCCTCACCCTCCTTTCTCTTTTTTGACAGCTACAAATTGCATACATAAAGCCCTCTCCTAATTCCAACAATTCTGCAAAGTAGGGCTGAGAATGAGTCAAAATAAATGACTGTATTTCCACAATTAGGGCCATCAACCTGGACTTCTCTGAACAGTGATAACATCTTAACAAAACTTTCAACTTATTTTACTAACCTGTTAATATATAGTCACAACAGTTCCACTTTACTAGGCTATTGACTTTAATAGAGAATATTAAGTGAAGGAAAAAATAATAGGATGTGATTTTAAAAAAGAAGCAAAGGAGTTTAAATGAACATTTTGCTTATGGGTCTCTGTGATTTCCATGTTTCAATACTCTGGGAAAAATTAGAAATAAAATGAAGTTAAATCGGTAAATCCAGAGTAAAATGCATTTTACTTAAGCCTATTTAACAGGAAAATTTTGTGAGTTATTATACACAATTCGTTATGACTTATCACACTGTGTTCCTCGACTTGGAGGATGCCCAAACACAACTAAGTTAACATAGGGATTGAGTTACTTCTTATTTGAAGAGAGGGTGGTCTCGCAGGGGAAGAACAGTGTTCTTTGACAAGCTGAAGAGCTTCTTTTGTAGCTACCTGTGTTGTACTTAACCTTTTTAACATTAGGTGTTTAGTTCAATCAAACATTTTTTGACAAAAATGAAGAGTGAAAATTGTGGTATGCAATTTTTTTCTTCTGAAAGAAAAAAAAAGAGATTTCTTATTATCCTATATTTTTAAATATATATATAATCAGGCTGTAGATTTCAGACCATAAAAGCATATTATTACAAAAGTGAACATTTTTTTCTTAATTTTTTTCTAGATCATGTGGCATTTAATTAAATAAGAGTGACAGGTCAGAAGGATAACCTCTTTTTATGCATTTTATGTATTTAAAAAGTATATTTTGTTTTATATTTATAGTAATGCCATATTCCTTAGAAATATGTACAATTATCATTTCCTTGCTTATAACAAGTAAAAGAAAGCTGGAATCTAATATAGTCCTAAAGTTACACTTTTTGATTCTGTAGTTTATTTTATTTCTTGCTAAAAATTGATTTGTTTGTTTATTTACTGGAGTTATATATGGTTCTGCACTTAGAAAATGGTAACTAACTGGCCTTAGGCTATCTCCAAAAATATAATTATGAATGATACAGAAATGAAAGGTCCATATTCCTGTTAAGCTCTTAATATGCTTGAAGTTTATAAATAGTGGTTAGGTAACTAAATTTATGGCAGACTGCAACAATTTGGCAAGGATGATACGTCTGATTGTGTTCTCTGACCAGTTCTTGACCAAAAAAAAATGTTGCTAGATTGGAGATTTTGCAGTATCTTTTTCCTGCCATGCCCACCAAGCCACGCCCATCAAGCCACATCATGCCCATCAAGTCATGCCCACAGAATCGGTATTAAAAAAAAATGGATTTCACCACTGGTCTGCAGCGAAGTAAGAGTAAATTTGTAATATTAGAGTGAGCTCCCCCCCGCCACAAGAGCAATACAGTAGTCCAGAGAGTCAGTGTATTGGGCTACATTTTATAATAATAACCATTTTCAAAACTACTCTTAAATATTATAAATTTCAGTCTTCCAATCTTTTTTCCCATTGTAAAAAATTCTCCACTTAGATGTCTGCAATTTAATGTAACATTTTTGATAAATTTGTTCTTTCCCTTCTTTATAATGCAGGTAGCCCATTTTGGAAAGCTTCATGTGAACAAATATGGTACTTTAGAAAAGACAAACTTTGGCAAATCTTTGAATGGCAGTATGTCTGCATACCTGCATTATGAATGTTGCTCTAAATTCTCTGAATTTCCTGATGCACCATTCTTTTTCTTTTAGGGATTTAATACTTTTTCAATAAAAATAAATTCAATTTGTGGCTCTATTTCAAGTCAGTTGGTTTGATGGTAGGAGTAGAGCAATACCAGTTTTGGATTTAGAGAGCTGTATGGCTGGCTCTCTTTTCATGTGGTTGCATGAGACATTCTTAGAAACCCCAAACATTTTTGAAGATCCTCTACTGGAGACATTCACAATTCATCCCTCCCTTTTTACCATTAATCCTTCATGTTTTAACAAGCACTAAAGTTAAGGCAGCCTACACTCTTTCCTGTCAAATTGCCCTGCTTTCCCATATTATTTTTCTTGAATAAAGCAATCTGCTCCCTCCAGTCCATATCCTTGTAAATCAAAGGAATAGATGTCAACACATGCCATATGAAAGTCTAAACTTCCTTTTTTTAATTAAATGGGATTTTGACATTTGGTTTGAAGTGTTTGCTTTTCTTTTATTCCCCATTTTTTGCATATGCACACACAAATGCAAAAAAAAAATTATGCAAAATCTATGAATTGTTTTTATTGGGGGAAATCTCACTTTTCCCTCTGAAACCACAAGTAATTTCCAGCTCCAAAATCTGCAATATCCTTCCCTAACTCTTAAAAAGTTGATGCTTTTTAGTGAAGCAAATGCTGTGTCTCTTTTTGTCTCAATACTTTTGATATTTCCCTAATGGATAGTAAACTTTTTTTTAAAAAGAAAGAAATGTCAGTCAATTCTGTTATGTAATGATGCTATTTGGAATCAAATGAAATTGTCTCCTTTGTGATGATTATAGAAAGATTGACTATTCAGTACAATTTATTTCATGGATATTTACTATATACTTTGAAACGTACTAACAAATCTAGCTGTAATTCTGTCTTTTCACATGGTTGACAAGATGTTTGAGAGAAAGTAATGATCTCATATGAATTTATATATATATAAATGTAAGCTAAAAATCAAAACATATCCTAACCTGCAGAATCTGAGCAAGAATTGTCATTTCTTAAGTTCTGTGGTATTCTAATATTCTATTCTATTCTATTCTATTCTATTCTATTCTATTCTATTCTATTCTATTCTATTCTATTCTATTCTATTCTAATCTAATCTAATCTAATCTAATCTAATCTAATCTAACAACAGAGTTGGAAGGGACCTTGGAGGCCTTCTAGTCCAACCCCCTGCCCAGGCAGGAAACCCTACACCATCTCAGTCAGATGGTTATCCAACATTTTCTTAAAAATTTCCATTCACAACTTCTGCAGGCAAGTCGTTCCACTTATTAATTGTTCTGTCAGGAAATTTCTCCTTAGTTCTAAGTTGCTTCTTTCCTTGATCAGTTTCCACCCATTGCTTCTTGTTCTACCCTCAGGTGCTTTGGAGAACAGCCCGACTCCCTCTTCTTTGTGGCAACCCCTGAGATATTAGAACACTGCTATCATGTCTCCCCTAGTCCTTCTTTTTATTAAACTAGACATACCCAGTTCCTGCAACCGTTCTTCATATGTTTTAGCCTCCAGTCCCCTAATCATCTTTGTTGCTCTTCTCTGCACACTTTCTAGAGTCTCAACATCTTTTTTACATCGTGGCGACCAAAACTGGATGCAATATTCCAAGTGTGGCCTTACCAAGGCATTATAAAGTGGCACTAACACTTCACGTGATCTTGATTCTATCCCTCTGTTTATGCAGCCCAGAACTGTGTTGGTTTTTTTAGCAGCTGCTGCACACTGCTGGCTCATATCTAAATGGTTATCCATTAGGACTCCAAGATCCCTCTCACAGATACTACTATTGAGCAAGGTACCACATATACGGTACCTGTGCATTTTGGTTTTTTTGCCTAAATGTAGAACCTTACTTTTTTCACTGTTGAATTTCATTTTGCCCAATGTTCAAGTCTGTTAAGATCTTTCTGTAACCTGAGCCTATCTTCTAGAGTGTTGGCTATTCCTGCCAGCTTGGTGTCATCTGCAAATTTGTTGAGTTCCCCATCTATCCCCTTGTCCAAGTCATTGATGAAGATGTTGAAGAGTACTGGGCCTAAAACAGAGCCTTGGGGTACTCCACTGCATACTTCCCTCCATGTGGATGTAGTTCCATTGAGGACTACACATTGAGTGCGATTGGTCAGCCAGTTAGGAATCCATCTGGTGCTGTCTAACCCACATTTTTCTACTTTATCTAGTAGTAGGTTATGGTCTACTTTATCAAATGCTTTACTGAAGTCCAAGTAAATTATATCGACAGCATTCCTCTGGTCTACTAATTTTGTCATTTTGTCAAATAATGCAATAAGATTAGTCTGGCATGATCTGTTTTTGACAAACCCATGTTGGCTTTTGGTTATTACTTTGTTTGCTTCTAAGTGTTCGGTTATTTGTTGCTTGATTATCTTTTCCAGAATCTTCCCCGGTATTGAGGTCAGGCTGATAGGTCTGTAGTTTCCTGGATCTGTTTTTTTTTCCTTTTTTGAAGATGGGAACTACATCAGCTCTTTTCCAGTCCTCTGGCAGCTCCCCTGTGCTCCAGGATCTTTGAAAGATATAGTTCAGTGGTTCTGAGATCACGTCTGCCAGTTTTTTCAGAACCTTAGGGTGTAATCCATCCGGTCCTGGTGATTTGAACTTGTCTAGGGTAGACAGGTGTTCACTTACCATTTTCTTTCCTATTTTAACTTGTGTTTCTAATCTGTTTTTTGTAGTGCTGTTTTTGATAGGTTGGATTGTTTTTTCCTTTTGTGTAAAGACAGATGCAAAATATGAGTTAAGTAGATCTGCTTTCTCCCTGTTGCTTGTCATCTTCTTGCCACTTTCTCCCAGCAATGGGCCAATTGTTTCCTTGACTTTTTTCTTGTTTTTAACATGTTGGAAGAAGCTTTTTTTGTTATTTTTTACTTTTGTCGCTAGCCTTTGTTGATTGTGAGCCTTAGCTTTTCTCACTTCATCTTTACTCGGGCTATTTGCTGATATTCTGCCTTAGTTATTTGCCCCTCTTTCCACTTTTTATATTTGTCCTTTTTGTCTTTCAATTTGTCAGATAGTTCTTTATGCATCCATGCTGGTTTCTTTTGAGATCTATTATTTTTCTTCTTCATTGGTATTGTGTTAGACTGCGCTTTTATAATCTCACTTTTCAAAATTTCCCAAGCTTCTTGCGTTGTTTTTCCCCTGAGGATTCTCATCCATTGAATCCTTCTCAAGCCTAAG
Organism: Ahaetulla prasina; assembly: GCF_028640845.1. NCBI lineage: Eukaryota > Metazoa > Chordata > Lepidosauria > Squamata > Colubridae > Ahaetulla > Ahaetulla prasina. The sequence continues at coordinate 114,910,441 of NC_080542.1, read as the reverse complement.
GGATCCTAAGGGATCATGCAGGATGTCAGCTAATAAAGAAAATCTACAGTTTGTAGGTTGAAACTGAGCAGCAGTTGCTGAGGTTTTGAAAAACTGATTGTCTTCATATACAGAAGCCTCCTCATTTGTAAAATGGAACATGGCATGGGTCTGAAACTACAGCCAAAGTCTTGTACAAACAGATGCAATAATAATAATTTGCTTAAAAACAGTTTTCACTTCCTAATGATAGTGGCTATTTAAAAAAAAAAAGTTATGTTAAGATCTGCATGCGTGACACCATCCTTGCAATTCTCAGTCACGCTACATTTCATAGAACATGGCTGTAATCTGAAATAAAGTATTGTTTAAGCAAAAATCAAGTGTTACCTTCTCCATAGTTGCCTAATTCATGTCACAAAACACTAGAAAATTAGAATATTCAATATTCTAAGCTTTATATTATCTTTATTATTCTACCAGCTTTTATTAGTGATATCTTGATTTCCACTGTTATAAATTAATATCAGTAGTAAATATAACTTGAATGATAACTTATTTCTTACTTAATAGATTTGAGAAATTTGTTTCATTTAGATACGTTTCAATTGTCCAGCTTTTCCCCTTCTTTCCACCTGCTCAGAAAATCTAGTCTGACAAATGATTTTTGAAGGTTGTTTGTGGACCTACTTTAGGCCTTATAAGAAAGGAAAGAAAAAAAGGCTTAAGTGTTTTTAGAGATTTCTAGGTCCCTTCATTAGAATGAAAGGGGAAGAACAAACTAGATGGAGCTGAGTGGGAAGAAAAGAAGTAAGGAAAAAGAAGAGGAGATGCTCTGTTCAGTAATTAGAAAAAGATTTGCAGTTCATCAGACAAGCATTCAGGTTGAACCTTCAGCTTCAGAAGTCTTTTGTGCTTCCCATTCATTTGTTTGCTTTCAGTTATATTTTCTACTATTCTGAGACAATGTTAGAAACACCCAGTTCCAATACACAAGTCAATATTTGGAAATGAGAAATCTTGGGAGATAAATATATTCTCTATGAACTCTTCCTATTTCTACAGTTTTCAAATGAAATAGTATTTCATCACACAATAAATAACCGAGGAAACAACACCAGTATTGTTGAAGAACTTCAACAAATGCAAACCCAAGTCTTGTTTATATTAGTATAATTTTTATTTAGCACTCTTCTTTTTGGTGGAGAGCCATCCTTACATATGAAATCACTGATATAAGCTTCCACTTCACACTCAACATGTGTGTGTCAGATGTGGGCACTGAGGCCAGCTTCCTATCCAGCATAATGCAAATGGCTATCTGTTATGAGTGTGTTCATCTGTGGTTAAATAGATGAGCCATCACTAATCCAAATCTGGTTTGCATTAATTAACCAAAATAAAAACAGCACAGCAGAGCACGGCACAGCACAGCCTCAACTTGTACAAAATGAGCGTCTTCAGATCTGTTCCTACTAAACTCAGTGATATATAGCAGTGTAAAAAAAGCGGAGAGCAGTAGTCATTCTAAACCAATCCCATGTGGTCTAGTATTTTAGTCCAGTGAGAAGCTTATGAATTACTATTAAAAAGTATATATGATTCTATTATTTTTCAATCAGTTCATATTAGCCAATTCCATGCGCTAGTTGCGCTAGATTCACAAATAATTACCTGATGCTTGTTTCTTTTCAAATCATGGTTTTATTCAGGGTTTTGTTTATTCCATTCCACATTCAGCACATCAGATCATAGCTGAGCAGATTTGTACACCAGAAAATTGTGTGTGTTATATGGTCTTGTATCATTTAACACAGAGGTGGGGGAAACCTGGCCTGGGAAGTCCCCTGAATTGTTACCAACACAAATCTCAGATGCTTTATATTTCTTGAAAAATTCTTGCTACTTTCTTCAGTATAGTTTATATATCCATGTGTGTGTTTCTGTGTGTGAGAGAGAGAAGGAAAGGGAAGTAAAATATATCATGTACTGCAAATATTACATTTGAAATTATCTGTCTACTGTCACTTTATGCAAGATTTGTCATCAGTGATGAAAAATATGATCTGATTAAAACAATACCTCCTATCTTCTGTGTAAAAAGATATATTTCATATCTGATTTTTGCTTTTGGATTTGCTGTAACTTGCAAGCATGGGATGGCTGATTACACTGTTGCTGAATTTTAAAGACACTCTGCTGAGTATTTCTACAACCTATTGCATGACAAAGAATACCCTTTGAAAATATGGATAGCTTTGAGGTTGTACCTATATCAGCTGTCATTGAAATTCTTGTCAAATCAACAGAATTTGATATCTTCATCACTTAATATTTCCAAAATCCAATGATGGTTTGACTAAGCCATTTAAGATTAGCAGTCTGAATAGATCTTTTTTAATAACTTTATTTTATATCTGTAATATTCAGTAGAATTAGTTCTCTCCCCCCTAAAATAACCATTTATGCTCATTAATAATTTGCTATATATCATCTTTTGACACAAATGTATATGTCTGGTGCAACAAAACAGCTAAATTGTCACAGATATTAACAAAGAAGGAAAACAATCTGGGAAATAAATAGCCCTTTTTGGGTGTGGGTACATGCGAATGCTTTGTGTCATTAAGTGAATAATTTAAAAAGAAGGAGGCATAACATTCCGCTATTAAATTTTTGAAACTTTTCAATGATCAAAGGAATGATTGTCTCAGATATTAAATCTGAATCATTTTCATAACTAAAGCAAAATAAAGAGACTTAAAATTAAGATTTTTTTTTCATATTTTCTACACTTTTTCATTTGTTCTAGTCCTCTGTGATGTCCGTCTGTTTTGCCCGCTTTCATCCAAACCTAGTTGTTGGAGGAACCTATTCTGGCCAAATTGTGCTTTGGGATAATCGAAGCCACAGGAGGACACCAGTTCAGCGTACACCTCTTTCTGCAGCTGCGCACACGGTAAATTTTTTTTAGTGATTTATGGAATTAGCAGGATATAGCCTGTAAAGCTATTATTTGTTAAAAATAAAAATATTCAATTATCAAAGAAAGGTGGAATTGTAGGGTTGCAAGTGACTGGGACAGTGACCATACCTTTTGTTTTAAAACAAAGTACTAAACTGCTTTGCTATACTTTTGGTCCATTCTCCTCTCCCTCTGTAGCCTAAAGCCTTTTTTTAAAGTGAGGTGGATGATACTGAGTGAGAAAGCTTATGGAATAATAACCTGGTAATGCTACTACAATCTTGTTTGGTTCAAATCATGGTAAGTCCACCATTCCAAAATTGCCAAATTACCTTCTTGTACACAATCCAGAGAAAATGGATGAAACACATGATAAGTATTCATAGAATGACCACTCACATTTCAGCTATCTTTTTAAAAAAAGACTGAACAGTAAAATATATTAATATGCTAAAATACAGTACAGTTAATCTTTGTCATACGTTCCTTTAGTGACTGTTTGAAGTTACAACAGCACTGAAAAAAATGACTTATAGCCACTTTTCAACCTTATGATTGTTGTAGCATTTCCATGGTCATGTGATTTACATTCGGATGCCTGACAACTGGTTCATATTTATGATGGTTGTAGTGTCCTGGGGTCATATTTATTTATTTATTTTTCACATTTATATACCGCCCTATCTCCCTAGGGACTCAGGGCGGTTCACAGGCACTTAAAAATACATATAAATACAAACTAAAATAACAAGTAAAAAAACTTATTCCATAGCCGAATTGTTAAAACCACATAAATAATAAAACCCATTTAAAACCAATAAATTTAAAATCTAATCCAGTCCCGCGCAGATGAATAAGTGTGTTTTAAGCTCGCGACGGAAGGTTTGGAGGTCCTGGAGGGAGTTGACGAAGTCCTGGAGGGAGTTCGTTCCAGAGGGTGGGAGCCCCCACAGAGAAGGCCCTCCCCCTGGGTGTCGCCAGACGGCACTGCCTAGCTGACGGCACCCTGAGGAGTCCCTCTCTGTGAGAGCGCACGGGTCGGTGAGAGGTATTCGGTAGCAGTAGGCGGTCCCGTAAATAACCCGGCCCTATGCCATGGAGCGCTTTAAAGATTGTCACCAAAACCTTGAAGCGCACCCGGAAGGCCACAGGTAGCCAGTGCAGTCTGCGCAGGATAGGTGTCACACGGGAGCCACGAGGGGCTCCCTCTATCACCCGCGCAGCCGCATGGTGATAGATATGATCATCTTTTGCAACTTTCTGATGCAAAGTCAATGACGCAGCCAGATTTACTTAACAATTGTTATTACTAATTTAACAACTGTGGTGATTCAGTTAACAAACGTGGCAAGAAAAGTTGTAAAATGTGACAAAACTTACTTAACAAATTTCTCACTTAGCAACATAAATTTTGGGCTCAATTGTGGTCATAAGTTGAGGACTACCTGGTATACACCTTCATAATGAAGATATATAATGAATATACCTTTTCAGAATGTAAGAAATATTTAAAACAAAGTTTATACAAAGTGTATATTAATTTTAGTGGAACTTCAATTTGTTATATTGTAAATTTTTGTTGTCTGCATAATATAATTAAACAAAAAATGTCGTATTTCAGAATAATCAATATAATCCAAACCATAATGCTTAGAGAACATAAATAAAAGGGTTGGGAGGGACTTGGAGGTCCCTTAGTCAACCCCATTCTTGAGCAGGAGAATTTATACAATTCCAGACCAATGGTTGGCCAATCTCTTCTTGAAAACTTCCAGTAATAACCCACAACTTAAGGAGAGAGACAAACCATTCCACTGATTATTGATCTCACTGTCAGGAAATTTCTCCTTAGTTCTTGGTTGGATCTCTCTTTAATGATCTTTCAGTTGTTATTTCTTGTCCTTCCCTCAGGTACTTTGGAGACTACATCTACCTCTCTCTTCTCTGTGACAGCTCTTTTAGTTCTGGAAGACAGCTATCATGTCACCCATAACCTTTCTCTTCTGTAGGCTAGACATTCCTTGTTCCTTTAACCATTATCATATGGTTACAATTTGTCATCTTTGTTGCTCTTCTTTGAATTCTTTCTACAGTCTTAGCATCTTTGGTATATCATGAAGATTAGAACTGGATACAATGTCTCAAATACAGCCTCACTAGTGCAGTGTAGATTAATATGATCACTTCTTATGATCTTGATGTTATCACTCTATTAGGAATAGCACTTAGACTTATATACTATTTCATAGTGCTTTACAGCCTTCTCTGTTTATAAAGTTAGCATATTTTCCCCATCAGTCTGGATCTTCATTTTACTGACATTGGAAGGATAGAAGGCTGAGTCAATCTTGAGCCAGTCAGGATTGAACTGCTGGTAGTCAGCAGAATTAGCCTGCAATACTGCTTTCAAATCACTGCGCCACCATGGCTCTGGATGCATCCCAGGCCTGCAATGGTTTTTTGGCAGCTACAGCACATAGCTGGCTCTATTTTAAATGGTAGTCCACTAAGACATCTAGATTTCTCAAAGCACAACAAAGAATGTTCTTTCTGTGCCAACTCAGAAAACTTAAACTGCCCATGGAGCTGCTGATACAGTTCTACAGTTCTATCTGCACCTCTATAACTGTCTGGTTTGGTTCTGCAACCCAACAAGACAGACACAGACTTCAGAGGATCATTAGAACTGTAGAAAAAACAATTACTAACAGCCTATCTTCCATTGAGGACCTGTATATTGCATGAGTCAAAAAGAGGGCTGTGAAAATATTTCAACTCCTATCCTCAAAATGACGCTATAGAGCACTGCACACCAAGCCAACTAGACACAAGAACAGTTTTTCCCCCGAATGTCATCACTCTGCTAAACAAATAATTCCCTCAACACTGTCAAACTAGTTACTAAGTCTGCATTACTATTAATCTCCTCATCGTTCCTATTATCCATCTCCTCCCATTTATGACTGTATGACTGTAACTTTGTTGCTGGTATCCTTAAGATTTATATTGATTGTTTTCCTATGACTATCATTAAGTGTTGTACCTTACGATTCTTGATGAATTTATCTTTTCTTTTATGTACACCGAGAGCATATGCACCAAGACAAATTCCTTGTGTGTTCAATCACACTTGGCCAATAAAGAATTCTATTTTATTCTATTTCTCTCAGTTAATATTGTTGAGCCAGTACTGCTTATTCCAGTGTTTCTCAGTCTTGGGAACTTGAAGATGTGTGGACTTCAGCTCCCGCAATTCTCCAATCAGTAGGGAGATAATATACTACAAAACCATCAAAGCATAATAACAACAGTTGTCTAGACACGCGATGCTTTTACTTTGAGAATGAAACCATATGTACAAGCTTATTGTAGTACTAAATAAGAATTTCTCTCTGATGCAAACTGGAACATACATAATTTGCTACCACCAGCTACTAGTTTCTAAATTTCCTGAGCATATTCCTGTAAATTGATGCCAAGGTTCACAAGAAAAGAACTGTACCACCTAATCTTCTTTCACGCCCACTACAACTCTGCATTAGGAATAGCAGGAATTTTTAATTATTATTATTTAAATGAAACCTCTAGCATGATGATTTCATTTTCAAAATAAATAAAAGCAAGATGGCATCTTCTTCTTGGACAGGAAAGAACTCAAGAGATTCTCTCTGAAAAGTAGAGTTGTAGTCCTCCCCTTTTTCCTGCCTCCCACTTGATATTAGAAACATCCTTTTCAATCTGCAGTAAAATTTATTGCTTATGAAATTGACAGCTGACAGCGCTTATTAAAGCCAGGCTTTGCCCAAGAATGTACTGTGAGGAAAATGGGAATCCATTTTCATGCTACTAACTGTTGCCCCACCTATCTGAACTTTAGCCTCTTCTGTCCTTGCAGTTCCCAGTTTTGGAGACTATATTACCAGCTTGCATAAGCACCATAGTGAGGAGGGCAAATGTCCAGTAAACTTCTATATGAAATGACTTAGGTTTGGGTTATTTCATACAGAGCACCTGTGAAAGGCTGTTTCTGTCAAAAAAAAATGAGTAAGGCAAATGGAGGGATATTTAGACATATCAAAAAGTAGTTCAAAACTTAGAGCTTCAGAATCAAGAAGTTTGAATGCATATGTGCACACGTACTAACTGAATTATAGTTCTTGTGTGGTGTTTATGATTCCAAAAGCTTATGAAGTTTATTTCTTCAGGGATAGGGCTGGGGAGAAATAAATGTAGGTATATGAAGTTCTTCTCAAATCACTATGAAAATATTACATGCAAATGTGTTCTTAAATGTTAATCTAAACCATCTGGATTTTTGGAAGGTGGGTGGCATATAAATCAATAAATTTCAGTGGTCAGTTGTTGAAAAAAATTCTGGAAGAAGATTTAAAGCAGATGAGGTGTTTCACATCCCCAAAAAACTATCTATAGTATTCTCCCTATGTGGAGTTCCAGTGTATGTATTTGTAAAGAAACATTTTAAAGAAAGGACAGCACAGACTGATAAATGAAAGCAGGGGTGGGGGAGAGAAAATTAAGACACATTAAAAGGATGTAATATTTTTGAACGAACATGTAAAGTGAGTGAAATCTATGAATATAATTAGCAAATTATTAATGGAGGGCCAAAAATGTATGATCCAAAGTATGAATGGGTGCCTTTAAGATAGTTGCAGGTGCATATGAAATAGAGGTTAGTGAGAATGAAAGAACCAGATATGAGTTTTAGGAAAAATATATATTCTCTGAATTTATATGATCCAGGAGAAAAATATTTTGAGATGAATGAATGGAGAATGCATAAAAAGTGATGGGCCATTTGGAGAATCAAGAATAAATAAGTATGATAACCCTTTGAAATGTCTTTGAATATTAGTAACTCAGGTTGGTAGTTATGTTGTTGGTTTGACGGTCCATTCCTGTTCGAGGAGACATCTTCAGTGTGCTTCGGATTGTGCTTGTCTGGGGAAGCACTGGTATTTAAATACCTTTCTGAGTCCTGGTTTGATTTCGTGTTATGTGATTGGCTGGTTGTAGTTGCTGAGTCATAGTCCTTGTTTTTAAGTACCGTCTGTGTAATGTAAATTGGTGCTGGTGTTTTTGGGATGTCTTCTGATGATGTCATGGTCTAGTTTTAGGTTGATTTATCAGCTGCATGTGATGTGGTCCGATTTTTTGTGTTACCTCAGATCACAAGAAATCAGACCACATCACACAGAGCCAATCAAATCAACCCGAAACTAGAGACCATGACATCATCAGGAGGCATCTGAACAACAACACCAGCACCAATTTATATCACACGGATGGTACTTAAAAACAAGGACTATGATTCAGCAATTAACAGCCAGCCAATCACATAACCAGAAATCAGACCAGGACTCAGAAATGTATTTAGAGGCAAGCACAATCTGAAGCACACGGAAAATGTCTCAAATGGGGATGAAACGTTTGCAACCAAATCACCAAGCTCGGCACTCAAACCAACAACATGATAACCCTTTTTAAATGAAAAGGTATGTTTTGAATATGTGTTATAAATGTAAGTTTATTCATGAGTATGGATGGCGGAGGAAGGGATATAATAAAGGTTACAAGGGTGAGGAGAGATTCTGAAAGGTGAACAGACTATTTCTGTTGGTGGTATTAAGATTGGTCTTGGGGAAAGATGAATAACAACAAAAGTAAAGTGAAATAAACAATAGCGAAAGTAGAACAATTACAGAGTATGAGTTCTATAAGAAAAAGTATTAGAAGATACTTGCTGAACAAAATAAATGTAAAGGGTATTTATGAAAAAAAAGCATCGAAACCACTTAGAAGAGAGTAAAAAGAATTCTCTTTCAAGCACCATGAAAATGTTGTCGGATTAATGGGAAGTAATAGGAATAACGCTTTGTGGAAAGTTGAAATGAAAGAGCCTGGATTGACAAAAATGCACATAAGAAAAGGACTGCTTAAAAAATGAGGATGAGAAAAAGTTATTTTATGAATAGAAAGATAGTTGCAAAGAATGTAGCAAAGAGTGCAAAGAATGTTTATGATTAAAAAAGACAGGGATCATGCAAATTGGTTTTGATAAAAATAAAAATGTTATGAATGCAATAGAATAGACATCATTACAGTCAGTGATCAGTGAAAATTTATTGTATGTAACATCATTTTACGCTTCTGCGTAAAATGATGTTACTCTCCTGCCATCTTAATTTTTTTTTTAATCTGATTCTGTGGTTGGACAGACTTGGCATTTCTTGATCATGAATCTCTGTTCCTCCACTTCAGTAACAGACATTTCAAAGATTAGCTTTAGTTAAGGTATTGAGTCCCAGCTGTTTCCATTAGTCCCTATACACCTAGAAAATGATAAATTGGAACCGTTACTTCAGATTAATTTCAGTGAATATTAGAACAAAAATATTAGAACAAAAATCCATGACTGAAAAGCTTGTTTTGCTGCTAGTTGAAAATATTTTATATACATTGAAGCTTGTTGGTTTCTTCTTTTTCAAATATCATCCACATGCTAACATATATGTCCCAAAGGTGGCTTTTTTTCTTCAAGAGACAACTGGACTTTCTGGCTTTTCTTTCCAAGATGTTTCACTTCTCATCCAAGAAGCTTTTTCAGCCTCTTGGAAAAAAAGAAAAGAAAACTATGACCTGAATGATTGATAAGCTCTATAGACATGCTAACATATACTTGTAAGTACTGGTAGTCCTTGACTTACAACAGTTAATTTAGTGACTGCTTGAAGTTACAACAGCACTGAAAAAGGTGACTTATGACAATTTTTCATACTTAAGACTACTGTGGCATCCCCATGATTACGTGATCAAAATTCAGATGCTTGGCAACTGACATATTTATAACTGTTGCAGTGTCCTGGTGACCTTTTGTGACTTTTTGACAAGCAAAGTCAATGGGGAAGCCAGATTCACTTAATAACCATGTTAGGTAAAGGTAAAGGTTCCCTTTGCACATACGTGCTAGTGGTTGCCGACTCTAGGGGGCGGTGCTCATCTCCGTTTCAAAGCCGAAGAGCCAGGGCTGTCCAAAGACGTCTCCATGGTCATGTGGCCGGCATGACTCAACGCCAAAGGCGCACGGAACGCTGTTACCTTCCCACCAAAGGTGGTCCCTATTATTTCTACTTGCATTTTTACGTGCTTTCGAAATAGCTAGGTTGGCAGAAGCTGGGACAAGTAACGGGAGCTCACCCCATTACACGGCAGCACTAAGGATTCGAACCGCTGAGTTGCCAACCTTTCGATCGACAAGCTCAATGTCCTAGCCCCTGAGCCACCGCGTCCCTTTTAATAAGCATGTTACTAACTTAATAACTGAAGTAATTCACTGAACAATTGTGGTTGTAGGTCAAGGACTATATAATCTATGCTTCTATGCAAGGCTGCATTTTCACAGTAATAATCATTTTATTTAGATATGATTTATTTAGATATTTAGATATGACAGCATAACAAGAGGGAGCAGAGAGAAAGGAAACTTTTAAATCTCTTACAGGATCATCATATTTTGGCGAAAGAATAAAACTCAAGTCTTGAATGACCATCCAGTTTCCATTGCACATAACCTCGGAATAGTTAATAAAATGTTTAATGTGCACCTTCAGATATTTTTGGTATTTTGTGTGTTTTCAGCACCCCGTCTACTGTGTAAATGTCGTTGGAACACAGAACGCTCACAATCTCATTACCGTTTCTACAGATGGCAAAATGTGTTCTTGGAGTTTGGATATGCTTTCAACTCCACAGGTGGGTTTGTTTTTATTTACACAAGAAGAAAGTGATGGCTGATACCTATTAATGGAATGTCATTTGTAAAAGCTAAAGCCTTACATCCTATGCAGACTAAAACCCATGGATGTACTTTAAAGAATGCAGCTTGCTTCCAGCAACTGCCTCCTCTTAGAGCCAAAACCCATTTCCTCTGTCTCAAATCATGTAATTAGAGTAATGCGTTAATATGCAGGTCAATTTCAAATGAAAATGAAGTAATCTGTTCTAAAATACAGGTAATCAGGCATGTTGCAGTATGTCAAGCTTATTCCATAACACCGTTTACCCAGTGTAGATTTCATTGTAATGTAGCATATAATGTAAATTTTTATTTGAATCTAGAAATAGTCATAAACAAAGAAATCACAACAAAAATTGGACAAATGCTTTTTTTCTATTCTTAAATATTATTGTTAGGCAATTTTTCTCAACCTGAAAACCAACAAATATGAGCCAGCAGAAGGAATTTGGGAGTTGGAGCCCAATCCATCTGGTGGGTATTAAATGGGGGAGGAGAGATTTATAAGGCCAGCATTTGCCATTTTAGAAAACAACAATAGGAATGTTGTTTGCAATATATTTTAAATATATATTTTAAGAAAAGTTGTTTGGAAATTTATTAACAAATGTTCTGAAACAGAATCCACAGGTTTGTTCAAGTTATATATAGCCAAGGCTGAGATTTATTCTTTATGTGAACTAACCCATTTAAGGATAGAGACAAAACAATTCCTCTTCCTTTGTAAAATAGTTTGTTATTTTAAGCAGGTTTATTCTCTCCACTCCTAATACCAGAAATGAACCTGCTACATAGATTTGTTGAACAAATGAAAACAGTGAAATATAAGAGAGACAAAAGTTGGTAGTTCTGTATTTGTCTTCCATATCAAATTAGGTTCATATAGAACAGGGATAGGCACTACAATAGTCTTTGACTTACAACAGTTCATTTAGTGACTGTTCTAAGTTACAACAGCACTGAAAAAAGTGACCTATGACCATTTTTCACACTTATGACCATTGCAGTATCTCCATGATCATGTGATCAAAATTCAAATGCTTGGCAACTGGTTCATATTTATGGTGGTGACAGTGTCGTAGGGTCACGTGAACCCCTTTTGCGACCTTCTGACAAGAAAAGTCAATGGGGAAGCCGGATTCATTTATCAACTGTGCTACTAATTTAACAACTGCACTGATTCACTTAACAACTGTGGCAAGAAAGGTCATCAAATGGGGCAAACTTCACTTCACAAATGTTTCACTTAGAGACAGAAATTTTTGGCACAATTGTGATTGTAAGTCGAGGATTACCTGTATTATTATTTTTTAAAAAAAAAACTGGGCTACACTTTAAGGCATTGGTCAGTGAGCAGAGCACCAATTCGTAGGACAATGAAATGGTTAGATCTTTATCAGACACATGAGGGGGTGAGAGAGAGTGTGGTGTGTTTTCATGCTGGAGTAGAAATTTTTTGTTCGCTAGAACTACTAAGCTCATTTTAGGCTCTTGCTGCAATTTTGTGTGTATGGGGGTGTTTCATCTGTGTATATGTGAGCGTGTCTCTTCGATCTGAAAGCCATAGAAAATGTACTTTGTACAATAGTACAGTATTGAGATGGAACTTAAGAGTTGCAAAATAGATAAAAATTGAAGAGATAAGCAGTGCTAGCTGTAGCAAAAAAACAGGAAATAGGAAACTTCTAAGTTGTCTATCTTTTGCTTAGGTAAAAGAAGAAGTTATAGAGTATATTAAAGTTAACACTCATAGACAGAAAGGATTGGAAGAGACTTGAGGAATCATCTCTCTCAATGCCCACCCATCCATTTGAAGAACATTCCTGACACGATGTAATGGTATTTGAGAATGACCTTGGGAGACAAGAGGAAGAGCAGCAGCGTAGATATTGGTCTGATAAATATGAGACTGAAGGAGACAGTCTCTTTTCTTAGGTAGAGGAAGTAAAAGTTCTTTCAGACTTGCGTAATTCTGTGGCTAAGCTTACAATAAAGGTAGTATGGCATTTCTTGGACGTGACTGGTCTGGGCTATCTGAAAATACTTACATATAAAAGAGATATTTTTCTGATGCACAGCCGAAGTGTACAAGGACGTCTACTTCCTTATAATTGAAAGCCACTGTCTCTTATTCTTCTGAAACATCTCTGAAAATTGTGCTACATCTGTACATATAGTACAGCTTTTACTTTTTCCATTTCTGAGTTAGGCTTGACCAGCACTTATAAATTGGGCCTAGTAGTTATTTCAAATTATGGCTGATACAAATTTTAAATTCAGTTAAGTACCTTAGATTATCTCCCTTGATCTCTCTCTGACTTAATTTCTGTCCATGCCATTCCTGACATTCTAAGTTATTGAAACTAGATCTTATAGCTGATCTTCATGTATACCTATACTGCAATTTCTCTTTATGTAAATGTCTGAAATTCAAGATGACAAATTCCAGTACTTTTACCGTTTGAACTACATCTTCCTTAGGTCAGGTCTAGGAGAGCTGTCTTCATACTTCTGGAAAACTACACAGTCAAAAAAAAGGGATTAGGTTTGGGTACTTGGACCAATATCATTACAGAAATGTTGAAGCAGCAGCAAGCTTTGATTAATTAAAAAAGAAGGAGAAGATCACCTTTGCGGGGAGACCGAGAGAAAAGACTGGCTAGAATGGAAAAGAGTAAAAGAGAAATGAGAAGATTTAGGAGTATGATAGATTTACTTACAGGGGTCTGGTCAATGGGAGAGACACAATCACCTGTAGGAATTTCAGAATATATAGAAAGGGAAACTGGTCCCAAAGATATCAAGTTTCCTAAGTTAACAAATATAGAAGATTATAGAAGCCTAGTTTACTATGCTTGAAAGAGTTACCACCTCTGGTAAATGGCCTGAGAATGAAACAGTGACCACATTAGACCATGCCTAATAGGAACAGGTCTAAGATTAGTTAGTAAGATTAGCCTTTTCCTTCCAATTAGGGAAGTAATGGATCATTTCCATGTTAAAGTGGCACTCCTATACAGGTATGATACAATTTCTTATACCTAAAGGTAGAGTCTTAGGAGCTACACATATGATAAACATGAAGAGAACTGTAAATTGTGTGCAAGATTGGAAGACCTATGTAGGAAAGGGTGGAAGCCAGATGAAAAAAGCAAAGAAAAAGTGGTAATGAAAGTAATTTTTGAACAGTTTCTACAGATACTCCCTACCAAAGTGAAACTTTGGGTGCAAGAACATTATAAAGGGAGATTATTATATTAGCTACATAGATTTAAATACTGTTTCAGAAACTTAAATAAGGCTGCCATTTACTTTGATAATTAGCTCTATGCAAGATTTTTATCGGTAGACCGGAGAAAAACTATGATTTCCCCAGAACCATAGAGATTGCATTCCAGTTTCCTCACCACTAAATCTCAGCATAATCTATTGATCAGCAAGAAACAAATACCATTAGTAGCAAAAACCTATGATCTGCAGAGAATTTCTGGAAGTAAAAAAAAAGATTTAGTGTGTCCTTTCATTTAAGCTTCCTAGCAATACTTTAATATTATTAGGTCCTCAGGTATCTGCAGGTAGATTCTTCAGGCTGGAGAAGTTTCATTACGTCCATCTCTTGTCCCAGCCTTACTGTGCTCAAGAAACAACCAATTGAAAAGAAATGTTTCTAACTTATTTTAGGAGAGTATGGAGCTAGTATATAATAAATCCAAGCCAGTGGCAGTTACTGGAATGGCTTTCCCAACTGGAGATGTTAACAACTTTGTAGTTGGAAGTGAAGAGGGCACTGTCTACACAGCTTGTCGCCATGGAAGGTACTTTCTCCCTCCCACCTTTTTTTTTCTATATTATTGTGCTTATGGCATTTCTGTAGGTTACAATGTGGTAAAACAGCTGAGATCATGCAGGAAATCTTCCAGTGATTAATGTCTTCAGGCAATTTTTTTAAACATTTCTGATTTTATCTGGAACAGTGACTTTATGTGAGTTCACAAATATTCATGACCTCTCCTATCTATCTATCTATCTATCTATCTATCTATCTATCTATCTATCTATCTATCTATCTATCATCTATCCATTCATCCATCCATCATCTATCTCTATCTGCCTATCTATCTTATTACTTATTATTCTTATAAATAATTCATTTTACTGAATACATTCAACATGTCTTCCTCCTCCTATTTTCCCCACAACAACTCTGTGAGGTGGGTTGACCTGAGAGAGAGTAACTGGCTAACAATCACTTTCATGCCTAAGGTAAATTAGAACTCACAGCCTCCCAGTTTCTGGCCTAGTGCTAAACCACTAGAATGAGCTGGTTCTCAATTATTTGTCTTTAAAATACTACAAAACCATTCATTGTTGCTGCTGCTGTATTTGTTATTACGGAATACTGAAGTTCTTACTTATCTCCATAATTGCTGTTTATGTGGGGAAGAGAAATATACCAGATTATCAGTGACTGCATATATATTACTAAAACCCATATGCTGCTTTTTAGAATAACATCTCCAAAGATGACTAGTAAATAATAACGTTTACTTTATAAGTGAAATATGTTCATGAACCATTCCTTTCTTAGAACTTTCTTAACCCTTACAATCATTAGCTTATTTTATTGTTAAAAAGTCTGCTATTTGGGATGTTCTGTATATTTTATTAGACTTATTTATAGAAATTTTAGCAGTGCAATAACATAGTTGTTCTTCTATACTTGAATGGTATATGTGTACCAGTAATAGATATACAGTCCAAACCATAGTATATGTTATGACTTTTTCAGTCAGTCACAATGAAAAAGCCATAGGATGCTATTCAAAATCACCAATCTCATTGTACATATGTTGTGCAGTGACAATAAATGTTATTACTATTACTATTACCATAGGATGCTATTCAAAAAAGGGAACCAGAGCCTGTATGCGTGTATCTCAGGCTACAATAAAATTATTTAAGACATTGTTAGTTTGTTATGGCCATCTTCTTTGCAAGAAAAGATGGCTTTAGTCTTTTTGATTTTGAAAATGGAATATTACATCATAGCATTTTCAGTGCGGAAAACTATGAAGGTTTTCTAAATCAATTTATTTTTTTCTACAGTAAAGCAGGGATTGGAGAAGTTTTTGAAGGTCACCAGGGTCCAGTGACAGGAATCAACTGCCACATGGCAGTAGGTCCAATTGATTTCTCTCATCTATTTGTTACATCTTCATTTGATTGGACTGTCAAATTGTGGACCACAAAGGTAAGAAATGATATTCAGAAGGCTTGCTTTAGTCCTTTCCGTTAACTATCAGTACTAAACAAAAATGGATGGTGTCCATTTTACAGCACTATATAATAGATTATATATATTATATAATTATATAATAGATGTTGCCCCAAGAAAACCTTAGTACTTATCTTCTTCAGAACTATTTTCTAGTAGTTTCTGGGTAAAAATAAGTGTACCCAGAAGACTATATAACTTCCTTGCCTCCTATCGACATGTGAATGTTATCTTCCTCACACATTCACATATCTATATAGGCATTTTATTTATCCAACGTTCTTCCAGTCTCTTTTTTCACAAACTCGTATTACTATTCCTCCAGAGTTCAGTATTGTTGGGTCAGAAGCAATAGTATGTTGATGCAGGCCAGAAGAGTTTACCATTTTCAGCTGCACTGAAGCTTAGGAAAAAGTTTCCATTCATATAAGGTAACTATCATGTAGAAGTAAGCATGCAGGGTTGAGGAGAAAGGGATGAGAATCATCCAAATCCCTCTATCCACGTTATGCACTGAGAAGGAAACAGTCATTCTAATTGTTGGTATTTCTATAAAGATAGAGGTTGAGCTTGCTTATAGTATGTAACATTTGATATTAATAAGCTATAAAAATTTGTTTAATTCATTATAATATCACTGGATGACTGTGGCATCTATATTGCCATTTTTCCCAAGCTGCAAGTAAAAGCTGAGATATGGGGAGCTGTATAAGGCCATTCATTGAAATCTGGATTTAAATTCAAGTTTATTGTATTACAAACACAATAAACATGAATTTAAATAGCTTGGTACTTTTTACAGTATTTATGAAAGTATTTGTTAAGCACTTTAAGCTTATACAAGTTGATATAAGACTCTGCCTATTTTAAAACAGAATGAATTTTCTGAAGAGCTTAGATTTTAATATGACATTTTTCTTTATATTCCAATTTCAGAAAGTTAAAAAAAGCCCATAATAATCCACTTTTTTGAGTGAATAAATACATGAAGTTAATATAAATTTTGCTAAATTCTTTTGGAAGGTCAGATATTAGATAATCAGACGGGTTGCATACTCCTGAAATGAAGCACTGATTACTTCATATTGGATAATGTCAGATGTTGGTTGCTGCACACTACTATGTAGCAATACTAGTGGTGGACACCGTCAATATTATCAACATTGCATCATAAATATTAGATGATGCTAGTCTGTAAATCATATAGAAGTCAAGTACTGAATATAAATATCTACCAAATGTTTCCTGAATCCTTCATGACAGACCAAAAATGAAAGGAAATGATACTACGTGATACCAAAATGTAAATTTCAAGCCTTTCCATACAAAGCACATTCTCAATCACCCAACTCTAGTTTTCCTCCAAAGACATCAAGAAGAGACCCATTACATGAACCTTTCTAATTATAGCATATCTCTAAGAACTAAAGCAATCTATCATGGGAAAGAACCCTAAGGTCCCTACAAGACATTAATCATCTTAACAGCAGTTCCTAGAAGCCATAATCTTTACAAACATAGGAAAATGTTAACATATAATTCAGGAAAAGACACCTTGTTATACTTGTTCTGAAGTATATAATAACTATAAAATGCTCATTTTTTGACATAAATTATTTAAATTTGCCTTTCTTTGTTGTCTAGGATACAGTTTTAGTCTATGAAGCCAATGTAATTTTGATCACTGAATCTTGAGATTATAGCACACCCATGAAAGCTGAATTAAAATGCCCCCAAAATCAAGATGGTATTAGCTAAGATTTCAGTGCATTAGTGCTTTGAACATGTAAACTCTTTTCTAAAGGCCACCTGTTCACTAATAGATACCAAGGATTATTAGTTAATGTTAACCTACTGCAATCCCTATGCTGTGTACCCTGTTATCATACAGGAGAATTATACTATTCCACATGAAGAAAAAACAGATTTGCATCTCTTAGACATTGTTTTATTACAGCATCTCTTTATTCTTCCACGCATCAAAAGGAATATGTCTGCTTTGGGGAACTGAACAAGTTCAGACAGGATTTCAAGATGCAATTTTAACTGCTTTATTCACCCATTAATTCTATATCTAATACTATGGAAAATATACTATATAGTCAACATTTTTATCCTGTAATGTATATAAATTTTATATGCAATACAATATAAATATTGGAACGCTATTAGGAACATTTTGGGGACTACTGCATGAGCTATACTACACTGTTAAATATGTTATTATTATTCCCTGATGTTCAGTTTTCACTTCAGAATAGGTACATATTTCTAAGCAACATCACTGTTCTGATATAATATGCTTTTATTGTCTCATCTATCTTCCCTTACTTCCTAGCAAGAATCTTTTAATTGACCTATGGAGAAATTAATAAGAAATATCATTTAGGTTTGGGCTTCATATTAGATAGCAGAGAGACTACATAGAAAAGAAGGTTTAACTAGATGGATGAAATGATAACGTGGTAAAAGAGGAACTCAAAGACAAGGGGGCAAAAAAGAATATTGAATGAAATTACTACAGTCATTGAGGCTTCTACGGATAGTTTTCAACTTAACCATTCATTTAGTGATCATTCAAAATTAGAATGGCTCTGAAGAAGAAACTACAACTGGCCCTTGGACTTGCAACCATCAAAGCATCCCTACAATCACATGATCAAAATTTGGCATATATTGATAATTGTTGCAGCTTCCCAGGGTCATGTGATCACTATTGTGATCTTTCAACAAAGTCAATGAGGTCAGCCACATTTGTTTAATGACCATATGATTCCTTTAATAACTGCAATGATTCACTTAACAACTGTGGGAAAGAAAGTCATAAATTTGGGGAGGACTTACTTAACAAATTGAAATTCTAGTCCCAATTGTGGTAGTAGGTTGAAGACTACCATATAATGGATAGCTTTTAAAATTATAAATAAATTGCATCAACTAGTTAGGGATTGAGTACTTAGAATAATAACAGCTATAGAAAAATAGCCCCCCAATCCTGAGGAAAAGTTTTCATCTGAAATGATGTTTTGAGAAGAGTCTAGACTTAGTGAGTGAAGAATCTAAGCCAGTCTAGGCTTAGGTTCTTCATGCTTCCTGCAGCCTTTCCAAGGTTCAACCCCTGACTTTGCTAAGGATTTCTATGTGTTTCTATGAGACATTTATGCATGTTAAATGATATAGCTTACTGAAAAAATGTATCACGGTCTTAGAATATTTTGTCACATAGTTTAAGTAATAACCCATTCTTCCTTAAACACAATTACCACAACTTTCCTGTTCTTTTTCTCTGTCTCTAAGTGGATGGCTAATCTTTTGCTTTTCAGTGCTTCTGGTCCTTTTTGGGGGGATGGGGTTCTGGTAAAATCTAAGAAGAAAGAGATGCTTGGAGTCTTAAATGTGGTTTCTTCCATGTGGTCAGGTACAGTAGGACTGGCAGGAAGCTTTGCCTTTGATTTTCCCCCCTTTCTTCTTAAATTAATTTCCTTTAACTCCCACTTGCACCGTCTTGGTCAATTGGTATTCCCAAAGCAAGCACATGCATCCTTCCTCTTAATTTGTTTCAACAAAATAATTTAAACAGATGCTTGTTTGATTCTTCTGTGATCTAAGTTTCACCTTAGTAGGTCACAACATTCCTATACAATGCAAGGCAAACAGTTCTATATGGTTGTTCAACCTTTGGCTTGCTTGCAGCTACTCATCCCTTTCCAGAAAGGATTATTGTGCTCATAGGTAAAGTTGAAATATCTCAGAACATCTCTGGGTGTGAGGAGATTCTCAGACATCCAGATCATAGTTGTTTCAAAGATGCTTTTTCAAAAGGTAGCTGCAATGTTTTTGCCTTGAGGAAGAAGACATTTCACTTCTCATCCAAGAAACTTCATCGGTTCTGGCAGGATAGTGGGGAGCGATGAAAGCTCACAGGATGGGGGTTGCGGAGTTGGGTGGATTGGAAGGGTCATATTTCTTTACAGTCATCTGGTTGTTAGCACTTTCTCTAAAAGCTCTTGAGGCCACTTGTGGATTTATCTGTGCCCTCAGGGTCACCTGTATTAAAGTGCAAATGGGGGTGGAATCTTTCTTGGAACTGCTGAAAGTACTGTGTTGTAGACAGGAGATAGGTAGTGTTTTATCTTTCTCCCTTTATTGAGAGACGACTGCTCAATGTTAACATAAATGGTCTCTTTTATCCCTCTTTCAAACCAGTGATCCTCTCTATCCAGTATGTGGACTTTGCTGTCTTCAAAAGAATAGCCTTTATTTTTCAAATGCTGATGGACTGCTAAACCTTCTCCTGAGGGTTTGCTCTCCTATGTTGTGCCATGTTTGTGACTTGGTTGTTTTGTTTCACCTGTTATGCAAAAATGGTATCCTGAGAGTACTCATTCCTTTAGGCTTATTTTGCCAAATTAGAATAACGTAAGGTAATTCTCATTGGCTACATTCTGGCATGGAACAATATGAATTTTCAGTACACACATTTAACACATATACCTATTGGAGAGCCGTAATATTTGGCTGTAATTTTTTCCTCTGATTGCTTCCCACCTTTTTACTTTTATCAGTAAAAGAGTCCCTATTGATATTAGCTCCCAAATGCAATTTGAAGGGCTGGTTGTCAGCTTGAATTGGCACTGAGATACCCACAAGGCTACCTCTTCGAATTAGTACTGATTATGTATCACAGGAAAATGTCTGATGATCTTTCAGGCTATTGACTTTTAGAGCATGAGGAAGCATCCTGTTATCATCTTCTACTATTATAGGGACAAGATAGCTCAGTAGTTAGGACACTGAATCTTAGATCATTAAAGACCTACAGCTCAGCAGTTTGAGACCCGAGTGCTGCAAGACAGAGTGACTTCCATCACTCGTCTCAGCTTTTTTCAACTTAACAGTTTGAAAGCATGCCAATGCAAGTAGATGAAAGGTGTCACGTATAAGCATGTGAGAAGGTAACAATGTTCCATGATTTGCTGAACACTTTGTGCTGCATCATGATGTGATGCTGGCCATATAATTGCAGAAACACATCTGGACAATGCTAGCTCTTTGGCTTAAGAAATGGAGATGAGCACCACCTCCTAAAATGGGTCACTCATGACTAGCAAGTTAAAATCTGTAGTAACACCAAAATAAGAAAATTACTATTTTCTGGAAGTTTTATTCTAGGGGGTTATAATGATAATTGTTCAGTTTGACTCACTAATAGATGTTTGGTTTTTTGCCTTATAAATTTGTTTTAACATTGTGAATATCTTATTTCAAATGTTTAATTACTGTACATTTCTGAGAGTCTGTCCAATGGTTATCGCAGTAGCAATTAAACTTATATACTGCTCCACGATGTTTTACAGCCCTCTCTAAGTGGTTTACAGAGTCAGCATATTGCCCCCAACAATTTGGGTCCTCATTTTACCCACCTTGGAAGGATGGAAGGCTAAGTTATCCTTGAGCCAGTGAGATATTTGATAAATGAATTCTAAGGAAACCACATTTATTATCTTGATATTCAACAAAGATAACTGTGAAGAACTTAAGCCTGCTGAATTAAAAAGTAAATGATATAATATACATCTTTCTAGAAATTTCAGGATTAAAAACTGTCTTGAAAGAGATGGAAAATATCATTATATTATGCAGTCCATGATATTGGGCATTTTGATTTTCTGGTCGCTGTCTTCTATTTTCTTACTAAGAGCAATCTTGGGAATCAGAATCTACTAAATATTTTGCTAGGAAATTTTAAAATATAAAATGAAAAAAAAAGTTCCAATAAACATATTACAACTTCATGGAGAATTTATGCAGAAAAAAATACGAACTTCAAAATATACTTCTCTCTGCACTTTATAATGTACACAATATTTCCAGAACATTTGCATAATAACATTTATGGCTGTACAAATGGAAGGAGAACATTTATAGATGCAAAAAATGGATGCATAAAAATACGTTTTATTTGGAAAAAATGTCAAAAATATATACACTAAAATCAATTTAATTTCTCTAAGAGCAATATGCACAAAAGATAAAGCTGAATGCTTATCAGACTTGTTAGTTTGATTTAAAATCCTCTGAATTGTGTGAAAAGCAAATGCTCCCAAATCTATGAAAGGATGGTATTTACTTTTACAAATTACTTTTCTTCTTTTTTTAATGAGTCGGCAATTCAAAAGGGCTTAGATGCATAGTATAGAACCCACTTATTATTTCCATTTACTTCAGCTAAATCTCCTATTTATCATTCACAAGTGGACAGTATGAATTACCTCTATGGGATGAAAACTGGGTTTTATTTCCACACTCTCACAGTGTTTAGGTCCCAAATGACTAATAGAGCAGTATAGCAATATAGGCATACTCATTTCCAGACAGAATTAATGTCCTACAGTGCCCTAATTGATTGATCTTATCTTTGGCCACTGCACTCAAAGTTGCCTTTCTGTGGCAATTTAAACATCTTTAAATGGACCCTGGGGAAAGAACAAACTATTTTTGGGAAACAAAAGGAGCTCCAACTAAATTTATTATGTCCCAAAACAAAGAGTCATGTATGTATGCAGAGCATGTTAATCATTTCAGTGAACCATGTGTCCGTCTATTTGGTAACTAGCATATTGGCTTATATGATAATAGTTCTGTCTGTTGTATAAGCTCCGCGTTTTGAGTTTTACTCAGAACTGAAGCAATGAATGAATTTACTTCAGAGCTCAATTTTGTTGTCAAAAAGCCAAAGTGATTCTAAGGAATGGGTGGAGCTGCTTGTTCAGGCAGGATTTTTTATTTTTTGCCCTTTACCTCTGGAGCCAGAGGTCTGGCTTCCATCCAGCTGTATGAGGAGAAGATTATGGTCTTTCTCTAGGTAATTTGAAGGAGCAAAACCAAAACGAAGTCAGGTGGTCAAAAGTCAGCACTGAGTTTTTCCACAATGTTTTTCTTGAATTTGCTTATCTATCCCATGGTAATCACTGTATTTTTTAAAAAGACTTTTTGAGCAGTCACATGTGCAAAATAACAGTTTTCTTCATATAGAATAACCTATATGTACGTTATTGGTCGAATAACGGCTGCAAACATGTAGAAAAATATAGGAAAAGATACTGCTTCAGCAAATGGCAACTTGAGTAGAAGAAAGTGACTATCCTGAAAATTCAGAGCAATATGTAAAAGTAAAATACAAGTAGTTGTACTCAGTTCTGATAAGCTGCAGCTTTTGCATTTGCTGATAATAAATTTGGGGAACTACTTTAATAGATAAGCTGGAAATTGAGCAAAAGGTTTAACCTTCAGCAGTAATTGTAAAACCATTTATTCACAGAGAAGTCCTTCTGAAGTTAATAGGTAATCTTACAGAGTGGTGAGTACAGAGTTGGATGTCTTCAGCTTCTTTGCCTCCAGTGCTGGCATAATTTCTGTCTTCGAATAACACCATATTTTGTCAGGCTGATCTGACACTTCATAAGTTGTATTTAGTTTTTAAAAGGTACTTGCCGTAGGGTGTTTTTCTTTATATATTTATGCATTTTTCTTAGTTATTCTTTTTGAATTTGAATCCATACTGTACATAGATTGAAGAATCTGAGTCATGTCCTATCAAAGATGGATAAGACATAATAGAATGGGGTAATCTATCAAGACTACAAAACGGTAATTTGAAGCATCAAAGCTCAAAAGAATGAGAAAGAAATAAGACCAACTGGCTCTATTAACTGTTTAAAATCAGAGTGCTTTTGACCATTATACTGCAATTTTGCTCGAACACATTGATTTCTGCTTCTGTTACACTGAGTTTCCTAAAGTAGCACTGCTGCCCAGAAGGCCCTGCTCTCTGTATCACAAAAACCATGATCTAACTTGTATGGGCTTTATTAATTTAAGTAATTTGAAAGGCTGACTGCTTGTCAAACTTTATGCAGCTTATAATATAAAAACAATTTAAAAAAACCCCACTTGCTGTTTCCTGATTGAAGAACCTTTAAAAATCTCTTTCCAAAATCTCTATGGGACATAATTATTTTTACTACTTTCCTAAAGGATTGGAAGATGGCAAGAGAAATATCAGGAGGTCAAATATTTTACACAAGTTGTCTTGTCCTCAACACCTTTGATCCCCAATATTCTCTCCTAGCTAGAGTTCCTGAAATTAGCAAGGTCCCTAGCTAGATAGGGCTTTATAGGTAATAAATAGAATTGGTGCTGGGATCACTTGAATTGGGTGGGAAGTCTAGTAGTGTCCAGTGGAGCACCGGAAAATGGATTGTATTCTTCTAAGTTAGTTAGTGCTGATCAACAGGTACTATATCTTTTGCACCATTTTCTGAATCCTCAAGGGCAGCCATGTGTAAAACAAATTATTATTGTCATATCTTCAGCATCTCTTGACCAGGAAACTTTAGCTGGTTCACCACTGTTTCACATAGCTATTTTTTTTTAATATATCCATTTTATTTTACAATAACCCTACAGTATGAAGTAGGTTCAGAAAAAGCAATAGACTCAGACTAATCAATCTGAAGCCAGCATTGCTAGTCCAAGCTTAACGTTGTGTTTTAAACTCCACTGCTAATTTTACTTTTTTCAGACTATGAATCAAACCCTTTCAATTATTTGAATAGTAATTTTAATTATTTTTATGTTGCTAGGATAATAACAATCAAACCCATTTAACACTAGGAACTTGCTCAACCTGAGGGAGATTTTATTTTTGATGTTACATTTTTGTTTTTTTCTTTTGCTTTTAACCACTGACAAGAAAAGATTATGATAAATTATGTTATAATTAAAATTGGGCTACATTAATATCAAAAACATTTCATTTTGTTTGTTTTTTAGACTTATTAGTAGAAAAATCAAAAGAAAGTACACAGCATAGTAATAAAAATTAGAAATAACTTCCACATAATAGATTAGGCATAGCTATGCACGCACAAACTTCATGCAACTCTGAAAAGCTTACTTGTGGATTAAGCCCATGTTCCTCCAAGAATAGCACTTTTTCAGGTGGTTGATGAAGGAAATAAAAAAATATATGCAGAACAATCAATTACATTTATAAAAATTAATTTAAATTAAATTTAAACGAATTTTATCCTCATCCAATTAGTATTTTGGTCACCTATATAAACACACATATGCACAAAATTTATTTTATGGAAGCTGAATGTATTATTAGGAGAAGTGATTGTATTAGTAAAATGTCATTAGTAAAATGTACTCTCAAGTACAGTACTAAAGACCAATAATGGTTCAAAACATAAGGTCTCAAATTCATTCATTCATTTTCTATAGCCACCCATCTCAAGTAAGTGGCTCTGAGTGGCAAACAATCACAAAACAGTTAAAACAATTAAGTATAATACAAATTAAATATATATGGCAACCGAGAAAAAAATATCATAGATATCAGGGCCTCTGGTGGCTCAACAGACTAAGAGAGTCTGTTATTAACACAGCTGCTTGCAATTACTGCAAGTTCAAGTCCCACCAGGCCCAAGGTTGACACAGCCTTCCATCCTTTATAAGGTAGGTAAAATGAGGACCCAGATTGTTGGGGGGGCAATAAGTTGACTTTGTATATAATATACAAATGGATGAAGACTATTGCTTAACACAGTGTAAGCCGCCCTGAGTCTTCGGAGAAGGGTGGGATATAAATGCAAAAAAAAAAAAAATCAGTATTGTCAAGAAACGGGACTCTTAACCATGCCCTTGTTTATTTATGAACTAAAAAAAGTGTTGTTTGCATTACTAAGAATTTATTTGGATTCCTAGAGATTAGTAGGAATGATTGATGCTTGGGCTCTTTTCCTGAATAAAAATATATAAGATTGTGTTGTAAATCTCATGTGGAAACAAATTCTTCTTTTTATTGATTATTTTTTAAAATTCAACTATGATGAGCTGATGTTTATATGATCTGAAGAGAAACCAGAGTATAGGGCTGATGTTAGAGGAAACCACAACAACTTAATCATGTTATCTCGGACCTTTTGTCTTGCCTTCCTTACATAATTTTCACATGCAAGTAATATAGGTTTAGCATCAGTAGGAGGTAAATCGGGACATAAACCACTAAGCAAACTCCTCATAACAATTTTGCAGTAAGCCTGCAATATTCTTGCTCTGAAACCAACACAAAGTCCAAACTTATCAAGGAAAATAGAAATAACATCAATAATAGCTCACAGTATGTGATATAAATTTACAGAGTCCTTAAGTGTTGAAGATCTTGAGGGTAGATTATCCCAAAGTAGAGTTTTTTAGACCTAAATAAAATGACTAAAGATGAGTAATTTTTCAGGTTACCTAATATTCTTGTTCTGGATGAATGTTAACAACAAGAAAGTAGTGAGGAATTAGAATAAATACTGTAAGTGTCCATGTAAGTGAAGTTTAAGACTAAAGTCCAATATACTAGACAGTAATGGATATTTCTTCTGAGTAAATATACACAGGATTACACAGCATGTTAGATTAAACTTTGCCATGTACAAAACAAAAGTTTCAGGTTGCACCAGGAGCTATTGGAAGTAAGACACAATAGCTGTTCTAGTTTGAAAACAAAGCCTTCCGTTACTCAGATTCCTCTTTATCAGAATATATGAGTTCCTTGCAAGGCAAAGACAAGAAGTTGGTACTTCTTACTATTATCAAAGGTGGATATAACTTCAGATCATGTACTAAATAAAAACCTCAGTTGTGCAGCTGTATCTTAGTTGTGTGATTCAGCTTCCATTTTTTAGAATTTTTCCCAAAGACAATAAATATTGCATTTGATAAAGGTGTTATAAATGAAAAAAAAGTTCTTCAAGCAAAGATTTTTGTTTTTAGGGTAATCAAGAAAGTGCTATACAGCTTGCATAGGAACTGATTTTACCAATGGAGCATTTTGAGTTGAAAATGGCAAGCCGCACCCTTTCCCTTACACCAATTCTCGTTCAACCCTTCCAACTACCTTCAATGTGCTTTCTGGTGTCTTTGTATTTTTTTTAATCTGGAAATGCTAATGATCCAGATAGTCCAGAAGAATACCAGACATCTGTACCTCTTTTCTGCCCTTTCAACCAGTTGTATTTTTTCTTTCAGACGAAGACAAAACAACCTTAATCTTTATATATTCTTTTGCTGCCTTCCCTTCATGCTTCAAGCAGAGGTGGGTTTCAGCAGGTTCTGACTAGTTCTGGAGAATAGATAGCGGAAATTTTGAGTAGTTCGGAGAACCGGTAGTAAAAATTCTGACAGGCCCCGGCCCCATCTATTCTCTACCTCCCGAATCCCAACTGATTGGGAGGAAATGGGGATTTTGCCGTAACCTTTCCCAGGAGTAGGTAGGGAATGGAGATTTTACAGTATCCTTCCCCTGCCACACCCAGCAAGCCACACCCATAGAACCGGTAGTAAAAAAAATTGAAACCCACCACTGGCTTCAAGCATGAAGTATTGAGTTTCAAGAAACACAGAAAGAGGACATTCTTAAAGAAAGAATGGAAAAAATTCAAAAAGCACTTTTTTTTCAGCCCTTCTCTTTTAGCCACTCATATCTGCCAACATTAGAATTAGTGTTTATCTGGCCTCAAATGAAGTGCTTTATTAAGCTTAAGAGTGCCTCAATATTATAAATCCTGGAAAACTCTAGTTCTTGAAAGTGTTCTCTTTTGTTGAATATTACCAGCCTACTTAACAATTATTCTCAGGAGTTTTGCAGGGGGTGCAGGACTGTGAAGCTTGGGTAATGTACTTAACTGCATACACGATTTAGAAGAAATATAATTGAAATGTCATTATCAACTTCAGGTTTGTACAGGTAGTTCTGTGCAACCATTCAGTTACAATGCACTCCAAAAAGCTACTGGATGCATCTGAATCCCACCTCAGGGTCATGTGATTGTATTTTGGACATGTGGCAATCAGCACTTAATGACCACCAAAGTACAGGTTGTAAAATCTGGTGTAATCACTTGGTAACTGCTTTATGACCGTTCCCACTTATGACCAAAATTGCAGGCTTAATTATAGCTGTAAATTGAAGACTACTTGTACCAGTTTGAACACTAATTATAATCAGTTTATCACAAGGTATTCTGGAACTTGCTTGATTTTTGGATAAGACTAATGATTATTTGCTAGACATCATTTAACAGAACAGTTTCAGGGACCCTTGTTTAGGAAAAATTCCAGTTTAGAGTGATACCAAAAACGTAGCAGCAACTCAATAAACCTAAGAACTTTTGGAGAACATTTATGTATGCTGTCCGAATGAATGTCCCTAAAGTGCTTTTTCAAGAGACAACTGGACTTTTTGGTTTTTCTTTGAAGACATTTGTCAAAGGCTACTTTTTTGAAGACAGCAAAGTCCACATTTTGGACAGAGAGCACCGCTGGTTTGAAAGAGGGGTCAAAGAGATTATCCATCTCAAAACTGAATGGGGAGAGGTATACAACATAATCTATCTCCAGTCGACAACACAGTCCTTTCAACAGTTCCAAGAAGGCTCCACACCATTTGCACTACTCAGTGACTGTGAGGATACAGATAAATCTCCAGGTAGCCTTAACGACTCTCTAAATGAATGGAAATGACTAGCTGTCTGCAAGGAGTATAAATCCTCTCATTCCCCACCATCTAATCAGAGCTGAAGAAGCTTTTTGGAAGAGAAGTGAAACATCTTCAAAGAAAAATCAGAAAGCCCAGTTCCTTGTTGGAAAAGCACCCTGGGGACAACCATGACCTGGATGACAGAGAATCTCCATAGATATTTGTCCAAATGAATGCAAAATGAAAACAATATGGCTCTCTGATAAGTACAGTAAAGGAACTTTGCAAGCTGGCAATACAATTCATAAATGTGTCTTAATTATTCTTTCTATGAAATGACTTGTCTCATGAAAAAAGCAAATCTGATAGATTTCATTGTAGCTTTTAAGCAGTTAAATGCTAGTTAAAACCTGTGAACATGTCCATATGATTTCCTTTAAGTAGTGAAGTTCTTAACGAATGGCGCCTCCTGGATTAAGAAAGATCATCCTCACAGATACACTAGAGAGGCAGCTGAAACTTTACCCCTAGATGCAAGTTTTTATTTTCATCTTTCTGTGTACATACTATTCTTTGAGGTAGGCCATCAAAATAAGGGGTTTATAAAAAAATTGCTAGAAAACCTTATAGGATGAGCATGCTACCTCTGGCATTTACATGGCAGCTCTCCTATTGGGGAACGGCCTAAACCAGGCCTGTTTTGTAACTTGTATCTTCACATGCAGTACTTAAGAAGCTAATCATATTAACCTCATTCTAAAGCCATCAGAATTATGTCAAATCCTGTTACTTCATATGAAAAGTTATTATTCATCTATGATTGCCTGAATAAAAGAAGCAGGATTTAACAGAAGACTTAAGAGAGCGGGTAGATTATAGATGTTTATAATGCAATGTGTTCTCCTGTAAGATACATGGTCTAAACCAGGGGGCACCAACCTTTCAGACCTCAGGAACCACCAAATTCATAATTTTAAATCCCACAGACCACTAATATAATCTACCTAATGACTGGGTGGGCATGGCTAGTGGGTCATATGACGGGGTGGGCATGGCCATCTCAACGTCACTCATATCGAGGGCCGCCTCACCGGCCTCTACACACTCCTCCCCTACCAGCCACTCCTCACCTCCCCACCTGGGCTCCTTGGGGCCCCAAAAGGAAGCAATTGTGGCTCCTTAGGGCCCCAACAGAAGCTAAGCAGCCACTATGAGAAAGAGTTGGCAAAACAGCTGGCTCAGTTCAAATTAGATCTGGCCAGGAAGGAGGCTCAGCAGAAGCACCTCACTGAGGACTATGAGCATAGGCTTTCCAAGCAGAGGGAAGAGCTACAGGAGTCCAAGACCAGATACTGGCACCTGAAGGCTCAGCGGGCTGAGATGGACAGCCAGTTCCAGGCCATGAGGCAGTCCCACTGGAACAAGGCCCTCTGGCTCTTCGCCACCAGTGGCACTTCCCTCCAGTGTTCGCACAAAGCTCCGCACCAGGAAGCCAAAGCAGACCCAAGTTGGAATTTCTGCCTTCCCCCCAACCCATACAAAAAGACCCCAAAGGGGTAGACTCTCTGTAGCAACACAAACGTTTGTTGCACGTATCCCATCCAGGGGCCGCAGTTTGAGGACTCCTGATTTAGTGCAATATAAAAAATGGAAATAATTTTTCTGTGGACCACAAAAATTTTCTCACGGACCACCAGTGGTCCATGGACTACCAATTGGTGACCACTGGACTAGACATTGGGAGAAAACACCGAGCAATATTTTAGAATTCTTTTTCATGGGCTCAGTTTTCATTTAGATTTTATAGGACAATTGTAAGACATTTGACTATTTTAAGAATCACCTGATGAGTTGAAAATCAAAAAGACAAGCAAAATGAACATTCATTAAAGAAACAAGTCATATTTTCCTTCTATTCTATTTCATGATGGTAAAGTTAAGAATGATAGCTACCATGTATTCTGTTTTCCACCCCTAACAGTTCTTTTGCTTTATGGTTTTCAATGCTCTTTCTCAAATAGGAAAAAGAGCAATGGAAAAATTATGGAAAATAACAAATGGTGTGTGTGTGTGTGTGTGGGGGGTCTTTTTAAAAGCCATCTAGGAGGCAAGGCATTTGCACAGTAAAAGTTTCATGCAGAAGCACTCTTGAGAAAAGGATTATTTCAGAGGTCAGCTTTCAATACAGCCTCTAAATGTCTTGGACAATATCTCACATAACTTCCCTGCCAAAGTTAATGGAAACCCTAGTCTAACATTTATGGAAGGTATCAGATTTAGAAAAGCTAGTCTTGTCACCTTGAGAAGGCAAATTTGAACATCTGGGTATTCTTTGATAATGTCTCTGGAAT
Organism: Ahaetulla prasina; assembly: GCF_028640845.1. Classification (NCBI taxonomy): domain Eukaryota; kingdom Metazoa; phylum Chordata; class Lepidosauria; order Squamata; family Colubridae; genus Ahaetulla; species Ahaetulla prasina. The sequence continues at coordinate 114,879,517 of NC_080542.1, read as the reverse complement.
TTTGGCAGAAATAATGAACGCTGTTCACTGAAGGACTTAATCAAATTAAGAATGCATCCAAACAAGGGAATGAGATTGATTGTATACAGTCAATACAGAGTTGTAAATGTGTACCAGTCCATATTTAGATATCCTAAAATGTATGGTCTGGCTAGATATTTTATGCAACTCAATTCCTATAAAGTTAATTGTCCACCAAAATGAAGAACATCCTGAAAAATTCTGAGAATATGTGGTCATCCAGATGTGGAACAAACTTCTTGCATCTGTCACCACTGGCCCTAAATAATAGAAATGCAAATTACAACTTGCTGACATCTGGAAGGCGACAGGTATTCCATAGCTGCCCTACAACACTTGTAACACTAAATAACTATTGAAAAACTGGTCATACTTAAAAAAGTTCAGTCCTATGTCTGAATATTTGATTCATGATCAATTCCATCTTATAAAAAATTGTTAAATCCTCCTAAGCTTAATAGTGAAACTTCCCAAATTTTTAAAGTATATTTGTGTTTGCATATATATGCATATACACAGATATACACAAATATTCACCTGCATACATGTAAAAATCCTGTTGTTTAGATTTCTGTGTTGGATAATAAGAATATTTAATTTATTTATAGTTTCTGAAATTTTCATTGTCATTTAAATGTTATTTTACTGTTAACTGTTTGGGAATTAGGCAAAGCCATTATTCAGAAATGAGAATAAGAAGAAGCAAGTAAGTATAATGAATAATTCATGACACCCAATTATATGTTACAGTTCCCATGTACTTTTAAACTTGTCTTGCCCGCCTGTCTATTGTGAAATGAAATGATGCGTAAACTCGTAAAAGTCAAGCGAAAGCGCCACACTCTTGGCAGCTGCACGCTCTGAACTTCGCCACCTCTTTTCTGAAATGAGAATCTCAAACACAAAGTTTGGGGGGTGGGTGAAATTTGTAAACCCATCTAGACACATTGCTGTTACAAAAGAAAAAAACGGGGAGAACAAAAGAAACGCTTGAAATTAAGGCGATGCGTTTCGATTAGACAGTTCTATTAGCGTAGGGTGGTGCAGAGTAGGAGAGAGAGCAGCATTGAGGGGACCGAGTTCAGGCATTAATTTAGCTGACGGGAGGACGAAGAATAGGAAAAGTTGGTGCCGGATTTGGGAATTTAGCGCAAGCCGCTTGCGCTATTTGTGACTTTGCGCAAGGAGCACTAGGTGGCAGTCACCGTCTTCGCTTGCAGAGCGGGAGCCTCTCCGGAGACTTCGGGTGTACGCGCGAGGGTATGTGAAAGAGGGAACGAGGAAAGGTTTTTCTCGTTCGGCTAGTTGATCCTATAGCATAAACTACGGGTAGCGTTTCCCTACTCACTCCGCGTTGCAATAGCAGTAGCAGCAGCACCCTTTACTTATACAGTATGCAAAGTCTGGGAAATTATTCCCCTTCCCAATAATTTATCCTGCGTTTACGCCCCCCCCCCCGGTGGCTGCCCCCCGGGAGAGCGCCGCCGCAGGCCCGCCTTCTGCGTCCTCGGACCTTTCATCTGCGGAAAGTTTTATGACACTTGGTTGAATGTGCAAAGTTTTTAATTAGACTCTCCAGACAGCCCGAGGCGGCAGTAGCGCCACGAAGTCTTCCTACCCATCCCCTCTGCTTTTTTGCCCCCCCTTTTGCAGCACAACAAGCCGCTCTACTCCTTTGAAGACAATGCCGACTATGTCTACGACGTCATGTGGTCCCCCGTGCACCCCGCGCTCTTCGCCTGCGTCGACGGGATGGGCCGATTGGATCTCTGGAACCTGAATAATGACACAGAGGTGAGGCGGGGAGAGGATCGGGGCTTGGGAGAGGAGGGAGCTGGCGACTTTCTTGCCTATTCTTTCTTTAAAAAAAAAATTGCAAAGAAAACGGGGAAGAGAAGTGGATGCATTGCCTTCCTTAGACCAAGCCTCTTCGTGGCGTGTACTGCCTATTCATTTGAGTGGGAGAATGGACTTTCTCTCTCCTTGCCTGCTCCATGGCCCTACCCAAAGCTGCCACAGATTCCCACGCCTTAGGCTTCCAGGAAGAAGCCCAGCCGTGGTCTTCCTCGCAGGAAGCTCGCTCTCTATGCACGGTGTCTAAATTAAAACACTTCTTTCACCCTTTATTTTTTTTTCTTTCTTTCTGGAAAATCGAAAAACCTGAAAATCTACCAGAAGTGTAGGAGAAGACCCCCCCCCCCGGTTGCACAGTCGCTTTTGCTGATTTGTGGAAAAATATTGCCACTGATACTCGATTATTATCACCACACGAGGCCCGGTGCGCCACGTGAAGGCAGCTGTCCTCTTCTGCAGAGGGGCTGGCGTCTAATGGGCGACAGTACCTACTCCTCCCACTCGGCTGTGCCAGATTCTTTAGGGAAACTTCCCGTTTGTGGTGGGCTACATTTCCCTTCATTCCCAGCCAGGAAGGTTATACTGGCTGAAAACGATGGGAGGTGTAGACTGGCATCTATAGCCTCACTTTTATCTGTTTATAGACGGCAACAAAAAGTGATTTGCTTTTTGGAGATAGGTGAATAACTAGTTTTGTAATAATCACCCCCACCCCACCCACTTTAACTATGTTTTTCTATGTTATAAAGGAGAATTTTTCCTTGGGGCTTGCAAGCTTTATATTCATGTGTAAGTAGCAGGCTTAACTATGGTCAAATGGCTCAAGAACTGGCAGAAGTCTTCAGAGCAAATTGATTAACTCTTATTTAATCGTGTTACACGCTAACATTTGTGGTTGTGTTAAATGCACAATGCATTCTGACAAATTTCCTTTAATATTTTTCTGCTTTACTGCAGAAGTTTATATAGGATCATGGATTAAAAAGAAACTTAGTTTGTTGAAAAGTTATCTGCGTGCATAATTCAAGTGCATATCAATATTAAATATATTAAGACATAACAGCTTGTTTGTTTTTAGCTTAATATTGTGCTATAATAATAACTCAGCCATTTGGTTTGCAAACAATGGATTAACATGTTGGCAATAATGCAGCCAGTTGTAATTATTCAGGAAACCGGTTTTGCTTAATCTGGACATTGTACATCCTGGTAGAGCATCTTACAATTCTCATCACTTGGCATTCTTCATTGGGAATGCTGGAAATCTCAGTCTGCGTATTTGAAGATAGCTCATTTGAGGTGTATACACTGTTGTGTATACACTGGTTAAGCAAAATCATTGTTTTGTGCAGTGGATGAATTCAGTCCAAAACTGCCATCTGGGATATGCATTTCTGAGTGACCGTGCATAACATTATCCTGAAAAAAATGAAATAGTTCTTATAACAAAAGCATTTGGGCAAAGGCTGCATGGTTTCAGTCCTTTCCTCACTGGGTTAGGACCATGTTCATTAAATTGAGTAGGCCTGAAAACTGTATGAGGTTGGGTTTAAAGATAAAGATCAAATCTTGTTAAATTCTCTGGAATTTATATTGTCTGTCATTTTAAGTATAAGTACTGCCTGATTCTATTTAATTATTTAAGTATTTAGCCAACTGAATTCAATGGTGCATCTTCCGGATACGGATGCATGTATGTGCAGCCCCTGTTTGAATTTTGGCTATTACTTCTTTAGTAGTATTTTGTACTGCAGTATTAAGCAGCAATCCTGATTCTGGATAATTTTACTGTGGCTTTGTGAACCCCGCTATTGTGATTTGCAAATTATAGTTTATCGCATAGCATATTACATGAATCCAGCCACTTTTGTCCATTCAGTAAACTATGATAAACTATGATTTAGTGCAATGTGCGAACTTCTTCTCAGCTTCATAGTAATATGGAGAAAATAAAAATGTATGGAAACACTAAACCCAGGAGTAGAGTGATAAAATGATGTGAATTACATCATTTTAATGTTAATTTACACAAGTAGAAGAAAATAGCTTCTGAAGAAATGTAGATTTACACTGATTAATAGGGAAAATAAGCTGAGAAAATTTCAATAAAATTTTGTGTCTTTGTATAGTAAGTGGATTTATAGTGATTTTTTCCTCAACTATTTTTAAAAATATGCATAATTTTTAAATTATCTATTTTAAAAACATAAAGCATTTTGGTATTAATTTTTTAACCTTCATTTTTTTTATATGTATCTCAAGGTGGTGAACATACCTAAAACTAAGTATAATATTTTTTCAGGTTACAATTTCTGTGCAAATCCTGGCTAGCGTCTTTAGGTCTGATTTACACATACAGCAGAAGGAAACTCCACTTATGATTATAATAAATGAGTTTTATTTTTCCAGTGTTCTTTTATGGACAACCAACTAGCAGACACAGGTGGAATACCAGTCATTCATTAAGACAAGTTAGACTAGAAAGAACTACTTTTTCCTCATATTTTTCTTGAAGAAAAGACTGCATGGGAGAAAATTCTTTGCTTGCAGACTCTTAAGGGTTTTCAGTCTATTCTGAACTTTTCTTTCACAATCTTGCATTTAAAGATGTGGTGTAAGCTAGGATATTTATTACTTAATAGATGATTAGTTTTATTCTGAAAAGCAAACCAGGAGAAATCCTCGCTTTTGTAAAGTTCATTTGTTATTTGGAGGTGATTTCTCAGAAAAATTATGTACATATCTATGAGACATGTACATTGGCTGATAAAGGCAGATACATTATCATTTTACATTTATTGTGGCAAGGCTTACCATAATAAAATCTTGCTTTATTGCAAAAGTAAAAAATAATAAATGAAATATTCTTGGGATATTCTGAATTCATATTTAGCAAACAAGTGCTACTGTAAAGCACATTGTAGTTTAAATCAAATTAATATCATTAATTCTTATACCTTAAATTTCCACTATTATTTAGTTCCTATTATGTTCTGCTGTGAGAGTCTTATGTTTTTAAATCAAGATAGGGTTATACATGTTCTAAATAAATATTTTGAGAGCATTCACCCTTTTGTGCAGTATATATTTTCTCTTTTGAAGCACACACACTTTTTTTCTTTGCAAGGTTTGTCTTGCAATTAAATTTTTGAAATGTAAGGGCAAAGATTTCCATTCTAGTAGCAGCCAGAAATATAAAAAGAGGAATCAGAGAGAGAAAAGATTGTTGCCTATTTAGCATTGAAAGAGCTGAAATGGGAGATAATAAAAAGGGAGAATTTGAGAAGATATATTTGGTTCATGAAAATCAATATTTTTGCTGTAGTAGTTTTTGCTCTCCTTTATTATTTTGCCTCATGTTATTTTATTCTGAATTCAAAAGATGTGCAATTCTCTTTCCCCATTGTGAAATAAGAGTGCGTATTCTTTATTTTTACAGAAATGGTCTCTTGAACCTTTCATTCCCTTTTTTTTCAAGAACAATCTTGCCATTCAAAAACAATGCCATAACCAAGGTTTGAACTTGAGTTCTGATAACTATTACTGCATACGAACTAACATCAATGCATTTTGAAGTGTTCTTTAGCTGAACTTCTGACAGAATTGAAAGATAACAATAAGGTAATGCAGAATAAAGCAATAAGGCCTATAAAACAGCTATATGAAAGTAAGTAATAATGATAACACATTTCACTTTTGTAGCTGCAGAAGAATAGCTATATTAGCAAGAACAGAAAATCCAGAGTATGCATTGGTACGCTACATGTGTGAGGCAATAACTGTTAAGGCAAGACAAATTTTAATAAATTGGATGGTATGTGAAGGGGGCAGATGAGAATGAATTTATGTGTAAGTGGAGATATAGCACGGAATTAACTCTGCCAATATAGCAAAAATAATATGTTAACCATTTTCTTTTTCTTCACTTTTATTCATCATTAATGTATTTCATAGTAGAAAGAAAATATACATGTTTACTGATTTGGCTGTAAATCATGTAAGACAGGTAAGGAAGGACAAATGCTGAAAACTGGATTGTCAAGTAGAGACTAGATCTTTTGAAGTGCTCTTAGCAGGAAGTTTCAGAGGCAGCTTAATTATAAAGTAGCTGAATAGAGAGGATTTTTTCCCCTTCAGTTTTTACTTTGAGGTAAGGGGACAATTTGGAAGAAGGAACACATCTTTTCAGATGTTATTGTTAGGAGATTTGACTATCAATATTCTAAGAATTCTTAAGAGCAAATCTTGCTGCTTTTAAAATGAATGGGAAGAAATATGTCCCCTTTTTAATTGACACAGTCTTCTTTACATAGGATGTTGAAATTGTTCTTCGATCAGGGCAAAAGAGCTTGTGAAATTGAACAAAAATGTAGCCATAGGATTTACTTTACTCTCATTTGTTTAATTTGGACTACTAGTGTATGTTGCATGAAGAAATGTCAGGATTTTTTCCCCTATCTTTTTTTTCCCCATTAGGACACCAGCAGGAATAAATTCAACACAAGCATGTTGCCAGTAAAAACTAATCAGGGACCCACAGTAGCAACCAAGGAGAAAATGCTTTAACAACTGAAAGCGATTTTCCTTTTGATCCTTTGCCTGGCAATTTAAAATTGTACAAAACAATGGTTTTATTCCCTGAGAAGTATTGGGCCACAATCCAGGTAGTGTTAAGTGCATTGGGCACCACTTTAAGAGATAAAGCAAAGCCAGTCCTAAACTTAGATCACTCCCAATAAAATTAAAGTGCCCTAGTTTGACTCAAACCCTTAGCTTTAATAATTCGGTTTTTATTTCTACATGTCTATAATCACAGAAAAATCTGGTTTGTTACTAGATAGCTGGATTTATCTTAGACTAATAATATAGTTGTGACACCACAGCTTTAATAGACTAATCTGTTTAATAAACAGGAAAAATTATTGGGAGGCAAGTTGGTTAGCATTATAATTTTGTGGTAAAAAGGCAGACATTGCTTTAGAACTGGTGTTATGATTTTCAAATTTCCAGTTTAAATCATTGGGAATTTTGAAAATCTTAATACTAGTCTTGCACTTTAGTTCCCAGTGATTTAAATTGAACTTGTTTTTCTACAAATTTGGGATCAAGTTATTGATCAGCTTAGGCTAAATATTTTGATGCAACTCACTTACCAACAAGAGTGTTGGCAACATATAACTTGTAAGATGCCACATTGTGTGTTTTTATTGTAACAAAGATATGCAGTATGGACTCTAGAGTACAGTGAACCTACTGATCCATAGCATGACTTGAAATGACAGGTCGTAGGAACTTTGTTCCTAGAAGTTGCTTTGAGCACTTCAAGTAAATAATGGCAAAGCTAATTAGGAACAGATTATAGATGTATACATGGTTGGTATAAAATGGGCCTTAAATGTTTGTGGTATTTACAAAAAGGTCTTGGAAAGGTTTCTTGCTGTAATTCTTGGAAGAAGCTGCGGTGTTAAACTCTTGGGAAATAACATAGCAATTTTCCAAGTTCATAGTTTAATTAATTTAGTCTGAACATTTATATTCTGCTTTTCTCTATTCAAAATAGATAGTGGTGAAGAAGATACTGTTTTGATGACAAATGCAGGCAGAAATACAAATTAGTAAGACTATCAAAACAATGCAAAGACAAAAAGTTGACACCAAAACATGAACATTATAATTCAGGTATATTAAGCTTGATAAAATGAAACATTGCCTCTCGGAAAGTGAGCAAGGATCACAACCTAAAAAGTTTGAAAAATCTTGGGTGTCTATTAGTATAAATTATAGCATAATTTATAACAATATTCTGAATCTGGTGCTTTCCAGATGTGTTGGCATTACCAATAATAGAATTCATAGTCAGCAGCACCAAAGAACGGAGATGTCTGCATTGTAGCATAGAACAGAATTCAGCAGAACCAGTGAAAGCTATATTTGGCAACTCCATACAATTATCTTGAAACTGTTTCATGGACATATGTAGATAAATTTTAGCTTACAAAATTCTTGATGCATGTAGAATTCCTTTTTTAAAGCACTATTGGCTTTCTGTTTTTTAAAAGGGTTGAATTAGTTATTTTTTGATGCAGGTTTTTTGTAACTCTTGGTTGATTATGGTAGTTTCGATATACTTGTTTATTCAAATTAAAAGCAATAAGGGAAATCCTTAAAGCTTAAAATAATGTTGCTAATCAGATATTAATTATCTATCATGTGAAAGTGGCATTTTTTCTTGACCTGTTTAATTGGATGTTGATGATGATGATGATGATGATAAACTATAACAAATATCCATTGATCTATACTTCCGCATTCTCTTAGTCAGTAACCATTTATTTAAAATGGTTTGAGAAAAATGTTATCATCGTTAATTGTATTTTCTTCCATTTGAGCTAAAACAAAATTCTTCATTCATGCCTCCTTATGAATATAGTTTTTAGTTATATTAATGTCTTCTCCATGAATATAAATTTTCATTATATCCCGAACATATATCCAATGTAGTTACCATTTTTCTGCCAATTCTTTCATATTAGATATTATACATTATTACTATTATATTAATATTTTATTGCATCTTGTTTTAAAATATATGTTGGTCAACTCAAGGCAGCAAACATAATAATATTACTTTTTATTTTCTCTATAATACCAATTCTGTGAGGTGGACTTGGTTGAGAGAGAGTGACTAGCCAAATGTCACCCAGCAAGATTTCATGCTTATGCATGAACTCGCAGCTTTCTGGTTTCTAGGCCAGTATCTTAACTACTGCATCAAACTGGCCTTCATGTGACTTGAATTAATAATTAATTAAAATTGTTTAAAAATTGGATTTTAGGACTATGTAAGGACAACTATGAAATGATTCATTCAATTCTTCTGAACTTTCTACTCTTGAGTTCCAATGTTTGTCCTCAAATGAGAAGAATTATTCTGTTTGGATGACACATCATTCTGTTTGAATGATAGATGCAACAGTTTAGGGAGAGAAAGCTAATACCTCCTTCCAGATTTAGTACTTCTCAGATAGGCATTCATTTACATTTGTATGCTAAATTTTGAAATAAAAAAACCAGAATTCCTGATAGAATACCCAAAATATTTGGAGCATTGTTCTAATTTGTCTAGGCTTCTATAAGCAAAGATTATATGCTTTAAAATTAAATAAACGAATTTGTTTTAATAATTTCTCCACAAATTAACATTTTTTTCCAAACACTGTAGTTCTATCTATGCTTATTTATTGGTTCAATCACAAATTGAATTTGTGTTTTAATATGTTTTTTTTTCATTGTAAGCAGAGCAAATCTATGGGGCTGTAATCATATGCTTAATGTTTTTGTTTAGTTGTAATTTGTAGCATTTTTAAAAATACTTTTAAGTTAGTTTTTAATTTTAAGATTTTTGGTCAGTCCTTTACTTACAGCATAATACATTAATCTGTAGCAGTGTTTTCGCAACCTTGGCATCTTTTAAGATATATGGCCCAACTCCCAGAATTCCCCAGCTTGCATGTTAACAGTGCAGGGACAATTAATACATGAGACATTAAACTCAAAAAATAGAAAAACCTGGGAAAGTTAAATGGTTTTAATGGTTTTGGAGAAGACAGTGTTGGTCCTAAGGATAATATTTCAATTCTGGTATGATTTTAAATGCAAATTTATACAAATAAAAATTGCTTCTTAATTATAGAAGAGTTATTTGTCAAATATTTAGCAAGCATTGACACCTGAAAAAATTAAACTACTTTGAGTTATTTTTAAAGTAAATCATATTCTCTATTGAAAATATTAAGAAGCTATTCTTATTTTTATAAATTTGGTTGAAAATATTCCAAAGAATCTCAGGACATCAGCTAAGGAGTAAAGCTGATCCTTCATAATTTTTTTTTTTGGTGGGGGGGTATATAAACCTGTCAATTGAAGGAGGCTAACCTTATTTCTGACAAACAAGGCAAAGTTTCAGGAAGAAACACATAGTTTCCATCCTATAAAAGAACATCAAAGTTGAGTGTATCCATTTTTGCAATCCTTTCCTTTATCTTAATGTTTGCTATTAGGTTGAGGTTTGTAGAGTCCATCCAGCCAATGACTGGTAAGAAATTGAGTAGATCTTACTCAAAATTATCTTACTAATGAACCTATGAGCTAAAATTTGAATCCATTTCTGTGATATTTACTTACTTGTTTACTTGTTACTGAATAATTTGATTTTATAAAACAGTGGAAATTATGTGTACATGACGATCCAGGTGGTATTCCACCTGATACATGTATTTCATCTAAACTGATTTAAATTTGGAAACCTCAGTTGATTCAACTTCAGTCCTCAGATTTCATATTTACATATAGTTGTTATTGTGCAATTTATAGAATATGTAGACGTTTACTGTACGGCATGGCTGTTGTGCTCTTGATTTGATGAGTTTAGCTTTTGCAGCTCCTAATATGCACATTGGACAATGTATTCTTCAATTTTGCAAAATGAGATGTAAGTAAAAGAAATAACATGAAAGTTATTAATGCCCCATTTTTAATCCTCTTTTTTGTTTGTTTGTTTATTTCTGACCTCATCCTGTGTCCTTTAAACTAATTGCTTGAGGTCAGTAAAATGTTTATACAAAACCTACAAGGATAGGATCTCTCAGTTTTCAATTTATGCTTGGTACCACATGTAAGCTCATTAGTCTTTGCTAGTCATCTTTTGATGTTCTATTAGGCCACACGGAGAAAAAAAAAAGCAATGTTGGTTTTAGCATGTTTCAAGCTCAGATTAAAAAACCCTCAATTTAAATATTTGTATCCCTTGGTCTTCATGTATTGTCCATAAGCCTTTCTGCCATTTAAAAATTTGGTTTTCCTCCGCTGTTCCTTCTCTTTTCGTATTCTTCGTATAAAAGACAATGAATTCCTTCTTATCTATGTGTTTTATGAATGTCCTCATCCATAGTAGAATAATATCTTTGATAGGTTCCAACAGCTAGCGTGACCATTGAAGGAGCTTCTGCCCTCAATCGTGTCCGTTGGAGCCAGGCTGGGAAAGAAGTAGCAGTCGGCGACTCTGAAGGACGGATCTGGATCTATGATGTTGGAGAGGTACTTAATCGTCTTTATAAATACTTGGATGTTTTGTAATGGGTTTTCAAAGAATGTTCATGCAGTCAACTCTGTCTGGCCTGGGAAGCTAAGCAGAGCCTACTTAATATTTGAATAGAACAAAAATTTATGCAGGAAGCCATAATGATTGAAAGATAATAATGCCCATGATGATACAAGATCACAAACATAATCCTTTTATACTTGCAACCTAAAATTTTGTTGCTTTCCTTTCCTGACACCTTGCAAGCACTTATGAGATAAGAGGCCACCAAGGAATGGCAAAGGGCTAGAATGTGAAGTGAAAAAGATAAACAACCAGGAAGAAAGCAATAGCAAACCCTATTGCCAAGCAGGTTACATGGAGGTGCTCATGTAATTATCAGGAGTTGAACTTGAGTTAAAAGAGGCTTGACCTTGATCCTAATATTGGAGTTAAATTAGTGTATCATTTCAGAGGCATAATTATCTGAAGCAATGAGAAATCAGTCCTTTTGTGAAACCAGGGGAACTTCAGTTTCAAATACAAGTACTTGAAATGTTCCTGTATGCTACAGTTACTAAGATAAATTTCAAGAGGTACACCCAGCACATTTAAAATGGATGGTAATCCATTTTAATTTAATTATTTTTAAATAATTAAATAGCTAATTATTAATTCTGTTAACTTGATTCATTGCCATTGACTTCATTTTAGAACGTATGTAACACCTTGATTTCATTCATTCAGAATTGTTAATGTTAATGTTAATGTTAATTAACAGTTAAGAGTTATTTAATATTTTTAAATAGGTTCTTACCCCATCTGAACTTCTGTTTTATACCAAGTTAACAAGATATCAGTGCACTCAAAAAAGTGTTTCCTCTCAGTTCTATAAAATAAATTACAGCCAGGCTAATCAGCTTCTTGGAGAGACATGCTGTTTAATTTTAGTCTGTCTTTCTTCAAGCTTCTAGAAATAATTGTTTCTACATGTTCTATAAGCATTTGGGATCCAGTATCCTCGTGTCCTATTTTGCAGAAGATAATTTTTGTTTACATTTGGCTTCCCCAGCTAGTTTAGATGTGTCAAATTATTTGGCTTCCACAGCTAATCTAGATAGCTCAAGGTATAACTCCAGACCTTCCAGGCCAGAATTACTATTGGTTATATATGTAATGCAAAGTTAAGCAAATATAAACAATTCATTGATTGATTGCATTTATAAGTATAACATGAATCATTAGAAGGTAGCTATTAACATCTGACCAGCTGACAAAGTAGGTAAAAAGATAAACCAATTATTTTCTCTACAATCATGGGGAGTTTTAATTGCCATACTTTTGGAGTATAAGATACACTTCCCCCCTCCAAAAGATGGTGGAAATGTTGGAGCATCTTATAGACCAAATACAGCCATTTTTGGCCTCCCAGACCCACACACATACACACACCTTGCCAGTTTTTTTGCAAAAACGGAATGTGCAGAGGGTTTGGGAGGCCTGCAGAATGCTCCTGGGGGTCAGAGAGGACAAAATCTGGATGCATGGATGCCAAAAAAACATTTTTTCTTGTTTTCCTCTTTGAAATCTTGGTGTGTCTTATCCTCCAATGCATTTTGTAGTCTGAAAAATATGGGTATATTATTTTTGAATGGTTGCAACTATTGCTAAATATGCAGAGGAGATTATGGAAATAATGCCCTTAATCCTTTTTCGATGGGCAATACATTCAGAACATAACTGGATTAATAATGTAATCAGTAGACACTTTTATTCTGTAATAACTGAAATAGGGAGATCCATTCAGTGGCCTCTAGACTGCAGAATGGAGAGAAGTTTTATTTTATATTTCTCTGACATTCTGCCTGAAAAGTCTGCTCTTCCATATTGTAGGTAATAAGATAAAACTTTCACACTTTTATCAACTTATCCTCAACTCACAAAAAGTTAATATTGTGAAAAAAAGTTTTTGAAATATTAAACAACTGTGACACAATATCAGAATTATTAGGTCAGTATTTTTTAAAATGTAATCACTGAAAGAATTGTTGAATGGAGAAATGATATTGTTTTAAGTATTCTTTGCTCATACTCATATGATTCTTAATTTTACAATGAGATTGCCCAAAGAATAATGTGGAAAAGTCAGAAATATAGGTGTTCTACCCCAAAGATTCACCAGAATAGATGCTTTTTTCATCCATTCCAGTACTTCATTGTATATGATCTATAGGTGTTCATAGTAAATCACTACAGTTATCCCCAGAATCCAGATGGATATTGAAGTAGAGAACAAATGCTTTCTTTTCATTGTAGAAAAGAGATTTGCAGGAAGGATTTCTTAACCTACAGCCATATATGAGCCATGGTATTATATAACCCCTTTTGGCCATCTTTCATTTTATTATCTTTCTTACTAATAATAAATAAAATGGGCCATAATGCTGTTGCTTAAATGTGCTTGCTAGGTAAGAATGAAATAAAATCTGAAATTGGTCATAAAAAAGCAATAAGTTGTAGGGTGAACAGTAAGTATAATGGAAATTAGCAAGCTGAATAAACCATGTGGCAGTGCAGTTCTGAATTCTTCCTTACAATAGGCTAAAATTGAAGTCAGTATGGTGTGTGCTTGATGGACGGTGTCTCTTTGTTGCTGAATGCAGCATAAAGTATACCATCTGCATTACCGTTCCTGGAACAGTTAAGGGTGACTTGTGCAGCAATCAGCTTTTATAGACAGAATTTGTTTTTTGTCATTATCTGTGATAGTATACTGAGATCTCCGCCTCCCCACAGTAGGGAAATATTATAGAATATATACAGATTTAGCTTTAACTTACACAAAGTGATTTTATGGCCCATAGCAAAATTGCTTGAGCATGACTCATATTTTTGGCTTTTGCATGCTTTCGTGGGAGCCGCTTTGGCTTGCAAATGACTGCAAAACATCTTGGTGTATCGTTATCATAATTGCTAAACTGTCTGAAGTCATTACACTCAAATTTCTGCTAAGGCACTGGCAGGACTTTATTTGCTTTATTTATTTATTATCTGGATTTGGGTGTGGGTGTTCTGAAATATATACATACAATTTTTTCTCATTCTGAGTGATCTGACAGACACTTGAAATACCTGAAGTGACAGTATAATCTTTTCATGTCTGTTGTCTGGAGTCTAGACAGGTTGGAGATATGGCTCTTTTGACTTCTCATACTTCAAGCTACTAGGGATATTGTGTTCATCTCTTTTGGATCAGCCATTAAAATGGAGTTATCTATGTTTTATCTATGTTGTCGGTTTTGATTTCTATATTTTTCTTTTCATTTGAGAAGCAGAGTTGGAGCAAAATACAAGTGGAAGTTAAAATCAGACTTCAGTTGGATCATGTATTAGCATCCTTTGTATTAGTTTATCTGTAGAATGGGATTTTGCAGCCTAGGTGGCTTAAGTCCTATCCTTACCACTGGTCCTAGAATGGTCCTCTACTCTTGTGTCACTGTGTTTTTCTGGGGCTCCTCTGTCTCTTCTGCAGCTGAGTTGATTGAATTCCAGCTCACCTCTGCTTCAAAGAAAATGCTGCAAATCTGTTTTGCAGTGCAGATACCGGTAGTTCTTGACTTACAACCACAATTGAGACCAGAATTTGCACTCTTAAATGATCTGGTCATTAAGTGATTCACAAATGATGCCTGATTTTAGGATCCTTTTTGTAGCAGTCTTTAAGTGAATCAACACAGTTATTAAGCATAAAGGCATGCCAGTTGTCAAGTGCCCAAATTTTCATCTCACGGTGATGCTGCAAATGTTGTAATTGCAAAGGTTAGTCGTAAGTCACTTTTTTCAGTCATGTTAGCGGTGACAAATGCCTGTTAGCTGAAGGTTGCCTGTATTCCCTCTGCAATTGTGCATATGTGACAGATCTCCAATGGGAACTCAAATCTTGTCTTAATTTCTTCTATTCCCTTCCCTCCAGAGTCGTGGCACTTTACAAAGCTTCTGTATCAATTTTGGACCATTTTTGAAGATGCACATCATTTGTGTTCCCTAAGCAACAGCCAGTTTGATTTCCCCCCATAATAAAGAAATAAGATGGGAATGGAGCTGGGGTGGCGAAGTCCTGGTATTTTTATGAAATTCTGGACTGATAATAATGATGGTATCTGAGAATTGTGGAAAGATTATGGTTTATATTTGAAAGCAAAAGCAGTGGTTATGTAGAAGTATCATTGTACCCTTTGTACAGCATCCACTGTGAAAATTCTTCTATACTTTCTGTAGTAGGCGCATAACCCTTACTGCAAGATTTTTATTGTTCTTTTCCAGTAATTTAGCTAAAACATTCCGGTTTTGTTGCACACATACATACTGCCTTGTGGACATTTTCCAAGTGCTGTGCATCTATCAGAGCCTCTTCTCAAGTTTGTACTAGCTGGTAGTATTGGAAGTGGTTTTGGGGCATGCATGGTACCTGTGCTGAACCTCTTGCAGCTTCTGCAAATTCCAGGCTGCCAGAGAACCAAAGCAGATAGAGCCATGTAAGGGAGATGCTGACTTTATGGAATTGCTTTTGTCTTCGGAACTTCACTGGAGCCGGTGAACTCTGTCAAATTTCCCCTTCTCTTTCCAATGGGATTTGTAAAATTCAAGGTGCTGAGGGTTTTTTTTTTTTACCTTGTTTTTCCTTTGTGTGTGTGTGTGTGTGTGTGTGTGTGTGTGTGTGTAGAGGATCTTGTTTTTATTTAATCTGCAGCAACCTTATAGGGGATGTCCCAAAGATGCTTTTTCAAGAGGCAACTGGACTTTTTAATTTTTCTTTAAAGATGTTTCATTCTCATCCAGGAAGTTTCTTGGATGAGAAGTGAAACTTCTTCAAAGAAAAACCAGAAAGTTCACTTGCCTCTTGAAAAAGTACTTTTGGGACAATCATGACCTGGATGACTGAGAATCTCTATAGACATTGAGAGGGAATGGTGGTTTTTTTTTTATTTCTTCTTAGCATGTCAAGATTAGTAAAGAAGTAAAGAATATGACACACATTGCCGTCGATTATCTGCTAAGCATTTGGGGAGTAAAAATGGTGGCTTAGTATTGTTGAAATTAGTAAAGCTAGTTTTCACTAAGGAGATCTTCTAGTTTCCCATGAGTGATCAAGATGATTGCAGTTTGTATGGTTTATATTCTCTCATCAAATGTTGTACGGAAAGAAGGGTTGCCAGCAAGAAGCCAATTTAGTCTGTTAGTTTCTTTGTCCCAATCTCTAGCAAGAGAATTCTGCTTTCAAGAAGACAGCTTTCTTTTGGAAGATTTGAAAAATTCTAAAAAGATCAATCAGGAGCTTTATGTTAGTCCTGGGTAGAAAACTGACTCAGATTACTGGTTGGCAGAGTTCAATCATTCTTTGTTAATACCAATTGTATTTCAGTTTAAATAGCTGGGTTTATATCAGAGGTGAAATGCTTCCGGTTCGGACCGGCACGCCCGATTAGGTAGCGATGGCAGCTGCTGGTTTGGAGGACCGGTAGCAAAAATCCCTGGCCCCCGCCCCCCTGCCTCTGCTGAGCCGCACCATCAGCAGAGGTTTTTTTTTACTCTTAAAAGTTTTTCTTCAGCCGAAACATGCCTTTAAAAGTAAAAAAAAACACCCTCTGATGATCGCGGGGCTGAGCAGAGATCATCAAAACCCTTTAAAAGTTTTTTTAAAAAAACCCTCTTCAGCCGAAGGGGGGAAAAAAACGAAAAAAACCTTGAGGTTTTAAAAGCCTCCTCTGGCGATCCCAGAGGAGTTTCCTGATCCTCACAGGCTTTTAAATTCACTTTTTAACAGCCCTCACTTACAAGAGCCCCCACCCATGCCCAGCCAATTCCCCCTCCTCACTTACCTATAATTAATGCTCTTTCGGGCTGGCAACATCATGCTTTCTTCAGCTACTGAAGAAAAAAAAAGCTTGCTTTGACTTCCTGCTTTGCTGGCTGAGGAACTCTGGGATTTGAAGTCCACAATAAAATAAAATAAAATAATAAAATAAAATATTTGTGCAGCTTTCTGAGATTTGGTGTGTTTCTGTAGTGTTTCACTCTAACTACATAAACACACAAAATCTCAGAAAGCTGTATGTGGCATTTTGTGTGTGTGTGTAAAGTGTGAAAGTTGGATTTTGATACCTCTTATTGTTTTTTATACTTTGTTTATTATTTTTATTATTTATTGTTATTGGCCATGCCCACCCAGTCATCTGACCACCAAACCACGCCCACCAATTAAGCCACGCCCACAGAACCGGTAGGGAAAATTTTTAGATTTCACCCCTGGTTTATATATTTTATCTTTCTACATTTAAATTAGAATACATAAGTAAAACAAAATACATTTGTCTTTTTCAGATTCTATATTTAAGATTTGCCTTTAAAGGGAAATGCCTCTTTCTCGTGATGTGTCTTGTGTGTGAGTGTATGCATAAAAGAGCATTGTGAGTAAATAAGTGGTCTTTATGATGAAGCTTTGTCTTAAAAGCTGGTTGGGCTTGGTGAGCCTCAGAAATAGCAAGTTCAATTGAACTGTAAAAATTTGGATGGCAGAAACAAAAATCCTCTGTCACATTCTACTAATACCAATTTCTGCTACACAAATTTAATAGAACTAAGAAAGGTATTTCAGCTGTTTTTTGTCTGATGTGCTTAAAAATCTATCCCACTCATCCCCAAATTCCATTTTTTTAGGAAACCTAAGAAAACTTTACTAGACAAATGCCTGAATCTAAAGTCCCAAAAATAAATATCTTCCAAAAATGGAATTGGGTAGAAATTCTTTATTGGTAATTAATTCTATAGAATTTTATAATATTTCATTATAAATATTTTATAATATTGGATTATACATATATTAATGCTGCACAATACTGCCAAAAGGCATATTTTAGGTAATATAATTTCATAACATTGTAGAGCATCCTTATAAGAGACGGTAAGAAAAATATTTAAAATGCTAATTATCCAGACGCAAAAGTAAACCATAGTTACTTGGTTTTTTTTGTTTTGCAAAAAATAAAGCAGATTGACTAAGAAATAATTACAGCTATTTGTAGTACAGAGAGCTAAATGAAAAAAATGATCACCAAATTTGAAGTATAATGTGTACTGCATTAATGTAGTGGAATAATTATTTTCACAATTCAAGTTAACAGACATGCTCTTCCTGATTGGCATCAGCATATGTTTTCTGGAGAAATGTCTTTTGAAACAAGAATTGGTTTGTATAATTAATCATCTTTATGTTCTTCTGCGGTTTAAACTGTTGCTTTCAATAGCAACCTTGGTCATGACAGATCACTTAATTACAGTGTTAAAAACTTTTTTAATGATTGGTAAAGTTGTAAGAAAGATGGAGGCTTGTTATGATAAGGTAAAGATTAGCTTAAAATTACAGAATGCTAAAGTACAAATCAGGTTATTAATGTGCTCCTTAAAAATGTGGAAGCACGGCTGCCTGATGTACAATTTTAAGGTATTTGCAGACTGCACATAACTCAAATAGCCAGGTTTGATGGTATTCTAAAAAGCAAGTCTTATATGACTGATGGAATTTGGGAAATTTGAAATAAACTTTTCCATTGGTGAAACACATAGCCACAGATATTTCTTTAAACATGGTTTTAATGCAGTATCAAATTTTGTTTAATAGTAATGCAGGGCCAACAAAGCATGATAATTGAAAAGGGAAATTAAAACTAGCTTTTTTTAAGTGAGTCAAACCCAGTCTTAAAAGATCCTTCTGATGTTTTGGAATTTATTTATTTATAGTTTGTTTATTTTGATTCTTTCACATCAGTGTTGACATCTACCAATACTTGGACAAATTTGCAGGGTTTTTGGCAAAATTTCAGAAGTGGTTTGTCATTGCCTTCTTCCTAAGGCTGAGACAAAGTAACTGTTACCCAACTTGCTTTATGCCCAAAGCAGGACTACAACTCTCACTGGTTTCTAGCCTGGTGCCCTAACCAATGCATTAAACTGGCTCTCAATATTGAGCCAATTTTGAAAACAAACTGACATAAGAATAAGAAAACGATATAGAAGACTAGGCAGGGCTGAGGCAGAGTTAAACGAGTTATCAGCCTACAGTCATTATGTTACCACAAATGATCTTAAGCCCCTTTTGAATTCCATTTACCCTTATCTGGTGCCAGCTTAGTATCAAATATTAGTTGACTAGTTTGTGTATAAGCTTGAACAAAAAAATCTTCGTAACTGCAACTTATGTATGATCCTGGTTCCTGATAATAAGTATTTGTTCTAGATTTTATACCAGTTCTGTTAGCCTTAGTGTGTTTGTAATATGTAATGACTGTATTAAAAAAACTACTGATCTTTTTCTTGGATAGCCTAAAATTAAATTATTTTAAGCAGAGGAATCAGCTGGAAAGGGAAAAAGAATTATGGCACTATGCCATTCAAGCTATATTTTTGTAGTGATGTACAAAAGAGGTAGAACCTGTTGAAATGGCTTGATATGACTTTTGTCACATCACTTCTGATTTTAAGCCTATCAATAATCATCTTAAATAAGTTCATCTTCATAAAATATTCTTCAATGGATTAGTTTAGTTATGCAAAAGAATTTCCCCCTCAAACTTTAGAGAAACATAGCTAGTCACATGGACTATGATAGGTAACAGCTACCTTTCATGCATGGCCAAGCTTCTCTCCCTTAAAACTCTGTCCCCCCCCCCAAATATATATATATATATAATTAAAATAGGCATTCTGTTAAGTATCATCTCTTATTGTCTTTTCAGAATGTCTATGGCTGTATTAACAGTCATAAAAAAAGTTAAAGAAAGTATGGAGAACATGGCTCTTGGAATTCTTTCCAGCTCCTTTATTAGCAGGGCTCACTGGAAGCATCTATGTTTTGCTCTATTTAAAAGAGTTATGTTGCATCTCTGTGTAGGTTCCTGCTTTCCCCTAGCATTTTGTGTGTATGGGTAGCATAAGGGAACGGGATATGCTCTAATATGAATTATCGTGACCAGGAGAGATTACTTACAATGGAACATTCATTGGGAATAATACTACCCAACAGATTTTTCTTAGATTTTCTTTTAGTGAAAGTTTCTTTAGAAGTTTGATAATAGTCATGGAAAATATGCAGAAGCATTTAGTTTCAGATTCAGAAAAGGACTCTAACCTGAAAGTTGCAGACCAAAGAAATATTCCCATGTTGGAGAACTGAGCTGATCCTGTTCATCAAGCTTGCATGTCCTTACAATGCTAGGAGCCTGATTGAATGGAGAAGTGATATTCCCTCCCCCAATGAAGACTGAGAGATTGGAGAATGGATTTATTTAGTTAGAAATTACTGCTGGCTTCGCTGTTTCCAGGGTGGACCTGCAGGCCAGATCTAAGCACTCTGCGGGCCGGATCCAGCCTCCGGGCCTTGAGTTTGACACCTCTGATAAGGGCTGGGTTTCAAAACCTGTCACTACTGTTTTGCTCGTGGGCGTGCACTCGCACTGCTTCACTGGGCAGATGGGCAGAGCCTTCCAGTTCGCCCACCAGTACCCTGTGTCCCACTGCCCCTGATCAAAAGTAATAATGATTTCAGGTCAGGTATATAGTTCAGAGTTAAAGCACATGCTTTATTTATGAGACTGTCACTCTAGCCCACATAGCATAAAGTATTGCTAGTGGAGATAAGATTGTCTAGTGTGATATCTTGCATTGTAGAGAGGATGTTGGCTTGATTTTTAGCAACTTTGGTTTCAAAGTATACTTAAAGGGAAAAAGGCTATTTAATTTCAGACCTATCAGATTCAGATTAGGAACCAAGATCCTTGATTAGTGTGCTTTCTCAAAAATTTAGTCAGTGTGGTGTTTCTAGAACAGCAGGATAGAGAAGGCAGATCAAAATTTTTCAGTGTAAGGTATGGGAGTTTCAGTAATGCCTTCACAGTCATGAAGTTCGGTCCAGTGTGGAGTCTCATGTGGTGGTAGTTCTTAACTTACTGGCACCGCTGCCATGTCCATTTAAACAATATAGAAACAGAGTTCACAGCAGAAGTTAATTGAGACAAACCCTTGCAAATTAAATTTAAAGAAAGGGCAGTCTACACAGTTCCTCTGATACCTGCTATGCAATGGATGGAAGCAGTCTTCAGTCTGCCTGTGGTATTCCACCCCTTCAGTTATGCACACCAGTGTATACATAGAGCTGATTAAAATCATCTGCATGCAGTTTTCTGGCTTCAGCCTCCTTGCCAGTGGTTTCATCCATTGTTAGCACGGAGGCTGGGCTCCCTGAGAGTTAAGCACAGTGGTGCGCTTGTTAGGCTCTGGGTTCCTTTGGTGGCCTTTTTCTTCTAGATTACCTCCCACTTTGTTTCCAGCCATGTGTGTGGCACTGGGAGCTGCCTGGAAAAATACTGACTTTTTCAAGCTCTATATAAAGAAAAATAATGAAGGAGTTTTGATACCACCGCAGGATCAAAGTCAGAATAGGTAGTATATATAATGGTATACATTTTCCTGTACTGAGTTAGCAGCAAAGTATCTTCTCAGGCCTCAGACTAATCAAACTGCTTTTACAGTCAGAGTAAAAATATGACATGGAAACTTTTCCCTACGAGATTGCGATGCTGTAAGATCTGAAAAGGATTGGGCCTATTATTGTCAAAAGGAAGTGAAAATTATCCAGATATAATTTTTTTGTCAACTGTGTCCTTGTCACAGACTTATAAAGAAAAAATGTCTATGCAGAAATCAAGGTGTAAATCACAGGGTTGTGCTCTGCTCTAGCATTGTACAAAGTCAGTAATGGCAAAAATAAAGTGTCCACCTTGTCTCACAGCAATTCAAGATGGCTTTTAACTTGAGCTGTCTGTTTCTGATTCATGATCCTATGTGGAGTGGCCTTTCTAATATGTCAGGTAGGAACTGTGCATAAGAGGTTTATTTTTAAAAAAAATCCTGATAACTTTTTTGATGAGAAAAATCAAATTGGTGCATCTTGTAGACTAAATATGGGCCTGTTTTTGGGCCCCCGACTCCTCTGTGCATTGCACTTTTGCCCTCCCTGGTCCCCAGAAGCATTCTGCAGTGCTCTGCACGGCTCATTTTCTCCAAAAATGGGCACAGCCCATTTTTGCCAAAATATGGGTTTGCTTTTGCCAAAAATGGGCACATTCTTGACCTCCCGAACCCTCCACATGTCACTTTTTTGCCCTGCCCGGGCCCCAGAGGCACTCTGCAGGCCAAAACTGGGCACTTTTTTGGCAGAAATGGGATGCGCGTAGAATTCAGGAGACCAAAAATGGGCCTGTTTTTGGCCTGCAAAGTGCTTCTGGGGACCAGGGAGGGCAAAAACAGGACACACAGAGGCCAAAACTATTTTTTTTCTTTTCTTTTCTGCCTCTAAATCTAGGTGCATCTTATAGTCGGCTGCATCTAAAAATACAGTCCTAAAAATACAGCAATTCACTATTTCTGCTTCTTAGGTTCTCTGGAATCTTAGCTGGGAAAACAGAAGTGAAACATTTGTCAAGTGAGTTTTGTGCCATTTTATGACCTCTCTTGCCATGGTTGTAAAATGAATCTGGCTTTCCCATTGACTGCAACCATCATAAATATGAGCCAGTTGCCAAGCGTCTGAATTTTGATCATGTGACCATGAAAATACTGCAATGGTTGTAAATGTGAAAAATGGTCATAAGTCACTTTTTCCATGCCATTGTAACTTTGAACAGTCACTAAATGAACTGTTCTAAATCAAGAACTACTTGTACGCTCTAAAGACTATTTAGCTGTTTTTAAGACTAAAGAGGAAATCTGTACAGTAGACCTCAAGGTTGAATGCTTTTCTTAGAGCAACGTGTAAATAGGATAGAAATTGTGTTTAGAACAAACAGTTAATAGATAATGCTCCCTTGAGATACAATTTTTCTTAAGTGATTTTCTTAAATTGAAAGATTACAAGGCTACTGGTAAACCACACTTTATTTTGAAGTTTTATCTTAATCATTATAACTTATTTGTCTTGCTGATGCTATTGGGGGAACCAAACTAAAATTAACTCAAATTTTTTTTCGCGGTCCTTAATTAGCCAGCTTTTCAAAATCTTTTTAACTAGATGTCTTGGAGCCACACATAATTTAGAACAGAGAATATCAAAATGAGAATGCTAATGTGAATTTCTGTAAAATTACATTCCTCTTTCCAAATAAAGGCTTCTTTCATTGAAAATGGAGAAAAAAATGGTGAAATGGATGTGGAACTGATGCCATCCAAAACCATTTTTGCATCTGAAATGGCTCTTCTCCCATTTTCAGTTTTGTGAAATGGCCAAAAAAATGGAGGTTGAACACTAAAAACAGTGCCATGGCAAAGTGCCTTCCATCCTTGAGTTTTAGAAAACTCTGAAAAATATCAAAATAATTTTGTATTTGGAGGAAAAGAAATTATAAGATTGTCCAAAAGGGATATCCAGCCATATCTCGATAGTGTAAAAAATTCCTTACTAATTAGAGGCGTATTTAACACAGGAGAGGAGAATTCTGGTAAGGTGGCAATGATATATAGGTAGTCCTCAACATACAACAATTCATTTGGTGACAGTTCAAAGTTACAACAGCACTGAATAAAGTGACTTCACACTTACGACCATTGTAGCATCTCCATGGTCACATGATCAAAATTCAGATGCTTGTTAACTTGTTAACTATGTTAATTAATTAACTATGTTAATTACAGTGCCCAGAGGTCATGTGATTCACCTTTTGTGACCTTCTGACAAAATCAGTGGGGAAACCAGTTTCACCTAAACCATGTTATTAACAACTGTGGCAAGAAAAGTTGTAAAATGGGGCAAAACACACTTAACAAATGTTTCACTTAACAACAAAAATTCTGTGCTCAATTGTGGTCGTAAATTGAGGAATACCTGTAGGGTAATTGCATCAAACCAAAGGGCATCCAGGATTTTCTCATTATTTTGTTCAGACTATTAAAATACTTAGCATATTATTAGGATTTTAAAAAAATCTTTCAACTCTACTTTGGGCATCATCTTTTGTTGTTTTTTCTGCCCCGAAATGATGAGAAACAAACTATTCATTTTTGACCATCATCACTAAATGAGATTCTGTGAGCCTTACTGAAGATATGAGGCAACACGTGATAAAAAGCAGAAGTGATTTTCTTGCTCATTTAAAAGAAGGAATTAACTCTCATTTCCAATATTGGGTTTCTTGGCCTCTTTGGAAAAAGATCAGGAGATTGACATTTCCTGAAATAATCAAAGCCTGTGTTCTTTTGACTGACTGCCTTGCTGTATTCCAGAATGTTCTAGCATTTTTTGTTTTGCTCACCACGATGAAAAAAGTTGTCGAGACTCTAGAACACGGGTGTCAACCTTGTTGTGTCACATAATGTTTCGTGACAGTTTTCTCATGGAGTTTGGATTGGTGTGGCCTGCATGTGACGCATCTGGCCTATGGACTGCCAGTTTGACACCCCTCTAGCAAGAATGCAGAGAAGAGCAACAAAGATGATTAGGGGACTGGAGGCTAAAACATAAAGAACAGTTACTAGAATTGGGTATGACTAGTTTAATGAAATGAAGGACTGGGATGACATAATAGTAGTGTTCCAATATCTCATGGGCTACTACAAACAAGAGAGAGTCTTGTTTTCCAAAGCACCTGAGGGCAGGACAAGACGCAATGGATGAAACTAATCAAGGAAAAAAGCAACCTACAACTAAGAAGAAATTTCCTGACAGTTAGAACAACTAATCAGTAGAACAATTTGCTTCCAAATTGTGAATTCTCCAACGCTGGATGTTTTTAAGAAGGATTGGACGACCATTTGTCTAACTCTAAACGGTGTAAG
Source organism: Ahaetulla prasina (assembly GCF_028640845.1). Lineage (NCBI taxonomy): Eukaryota > Metazoa > Chordata > Lepidosauria > Squamata > Colubridae > Ahaetulla > Ahaetulla prasina. The sequence continues at coordinate 114,854,682 of NC_080542.1, read as the reverse complement.
CCTCTGTGCAAGGGGTTGGACTAGAAGGATCTCCAAGATTCCTTCCAAATACTCTATTATTCTATTCTATTCTATTCTATTCTATTCTATTCTATTCTATTCTATTCTATTCTATTCTATTCTCTACTCTACTCTACTCTACTCTACTCTACTCTACTCTACTCTACTCTACTCTACTCTACTCTACTCTACTCTACTCTACTCATGCTAATTCTATTCTAATTTTTATTGATTGATTCATTATTGACACTTCCTCCAAAGAGCTCTGAGTGGATCAAGTGATAAGGATCAAGTGAAAAAACAATATCATGGTGCATTCATCATCTACTTTCTGAGGCATTGTGCCAGATTTAAATGACTAATTTAGAAAGGACCACTTTAACCTAAGTTGATCAGAAACACTCTCTCATGCAAAGGATATCTACTTAAATTTAGTGCTTTTCTTTCCCTCACCCCTGGGGGCACAATTGTCAGGTTTGCAGTGGGAAATTGTATGCAAGAAGCGATACTCTTAGCAAGGTATAAATGAAGTTATATGACTTTTTCTGGAAACATTTAATTTAAAGAGTGCCAGAATTTTTCCCGCTCCTCAAAAGGTATGCCGAGTAGAAAGACAGATTGTTCTGTGTTGCATTTTTACGTAAGTCACAAAATGGCCTTTTCTTTAGCAGGGTCTTGAAAACCTTCAGTATTTTTACTATATATTTGTAGTGGAAGTCACTATTGCCTGGAGGAGAAGGGAAATTGCTCCCATAGTTGAATCCATGCCAGAGAGATTTAAAACACAAAGCTGTTGTGTACAATAAAGAGAGTTTTCTAAGAATATAGAAAAGCAGACTGACTTACAGTCCCATTTTTGTGCACCGTGTCAGGACATAAATTTTTAAAGTATTTCAAAAGAACTAACAAAACAATAACTTAGCCTTGACTAACCAATTCCAATTTATTTTAAATTATTTTGGCCTGAGCAGGCATTCATAGTTATTTCTAGGGGCAACAGTGCGTGCATTTCTACAAGACCATTTTCTATTGCTATTTTGTGCTGAAATAAATAAAAAAATAAAGTAAAATCAAGTAAAAATTATTAGTTTTAATTTATTCAGCATACTACAGCTTCCTGGATTTACAGTTTGTGTGAATTCTCTCCTATGCTGGGCACACACATTCTCAACCATATGCACATAGAAACTCATAAACTAGGATAGGAAGGCAACAGCCCTTATAAATCTTTTCCAAAGAGAAAGGGAGGAGAGAGAGGGAAAGAAGAAAGAGGAGAAGAAAGGGAGGGGAAATAAGAGTAGGAGAGAAGGTTAGAGAGGGAGGAAGAATGGAGGAGGGAGAGAAAGGAAGGGGAAGTAGAGAAGGAGTAGGAGAGAAGAAAATAGGAAGGATAAAAGAAGGTAAGGAGACAAATGAGAAAGAGAAGAAAGATTGCTATAAAACGAAAAAGATGAAATGGAAGAAAGAAACCCCCAAACATGTTTGAATATATCAGAATAAAAATTGAATTAGCTAAAAAATAATAAAAGAGAATATATATTAGTAAAAATGGAGAAATTAGAACATGAGGGCGAAAGAAAATGTGGTTTACATAAATGAGCATAGAAATATTAAGATATGATTAAAATATGAAAAAAGAATATTTTGGCAGAAATTGTAACTAAGTAAAATGTATTTGGATATGTTAAGTGGTATAAGATATGATATGGCCAATACTCTGTTCATAAAATATGTGTGGGAGGGGGGAGAAAAAAAATAAGTCTCTTCCAAAGGCTGGTCTTCTGCATTGTTCAAATTTACTGTTTGACATTTAGGCTGTAGTGCACAGCTCTTAAGCTTCCAACCATAGATAACCTGATCCTCATGCATTTTAAAACCATAGTAGTGACCATTGCCAAATCTGACCACTGTAAATTCCATCGTTTAACCATTAAATGTGTTGGGTAAAAAAGGTCCGTCCTTTTATTGGTTTATTATTAATCTTATATCCTATCATGTCTTCCTGGATACATTTTTGTTCCAAGTTTTCTCATTATCATTTCCTCATGAAGACTTGTGTGCTGTTTATCCAATATTTTTATCTTATCTCTTCTGCCTTTCTTTTCCTAATATTGTTCTTATATTACCTGGCCCAGTGGTAGTCAGTCTGGTCCCTATAGCCCACTAGTGGGCGTTCCAGCTTTCATGGTGGGCGGTAGGGGTTTTGTCAAAATGTCAAATTACAAATTTTATAAAGTAAAGTTACTTCCCTACTTTATAAATCATCATTACTGTGGAACTGGTGGGCGGTTAGAAAATTTTACTACAAACAGAGATACAAAAGGTAGGTATAAAAACGTTGACTATCCCGAACCTAGCCCTTATTCCATAGGGTGTCCCCTCTCTATGATTTTCAATACCCGAATCTTTCTCTTCCTTATCCTACTTCTTCCCAACCCCTTTCTTGCTTTATTTACTTTGAGGTGATTTGGAAAGGAAGTTATTGACAATTAGTTTTGCATTATATGAAATCGGAATAAATCCTTGTTATTACCATACTTTTTGAGTATAAGATGCACTTTTCTCCCCTTAAAAGAGGATGGAAATGTTGGTGTGTCTTATACACCAAATACAGCCATTTTTGGCCTCCCAAAGCCCCATCTCATTTGTCCTGTTTTTGATAAAAACGGGCCCATTTTTTGCAAAAACAGGGTGCAGAGAGTCTTTGGGAGGCTGGGGAGGGAAAAAATGCCTCCGTTTTTGCAAAAAACGGACATGTTTTTCGCAAAAACAGGGCACGCAGAGGGTTTGGGAGGCCTGCATAATGCTCCAGAGGGACTGGGAGGGCAAAAACTTTTTTTCCTTGCTTACCTCTTTGAAATCTTGGTGCATCTTATACACCGGTGCATTTTATAGAGTCCAAAAAATAAGGTATTTCTAAAAGTACATATAGGAATGTGCAACTAAGCTTGTGAAAAGTCTGTGAAATTTGAGTCCTCTAAACCTTTTAAACATTTCTTAGCACCACTAAAATTTAACTATTATGATATCTGATATATTTCTTTATTTTATAATCTGGAATATTATGTTATGGAAAGTTACTAGAAATATCAGTGGGTTTAATGGCTGTCTGGTAGTGAAAGAACATATACAAACAGACACACAGATAGACATACACACACAGATATCCAGTACGAACAAGTTTCATGTCCTGAAATATATATATTTCTTACTGTTCAGTAAGGTTTATACTGTGCCTAACAACTTCCAACAGTTCCTTTCTCTCACAACCATCCATGGAAAAACTATAGACTGAACATTCAACCATAAAAGAACATGGTTGATTTAAATTCATTGTTACTTGCCTCAGCAGCTTTAAGAAGTGTCGACCAGACTACCCTGAACCAGCCTGAAACCTTAGTCCAGTGGTGGGATTCAAGTAATTTAACAACCGGTTCTCTGCCCTAATGATTTTTTCCAACAATCAGTTTGCAAAACTGCTCAGAAAATTTAACAACTGGTTCTCCCGAAGTGTTGTGAACTGGATGAATCCCACCACTGTCTTAGTCTATGAAAATATATACAGAGAAACCGACTTCAATTCTATTTCGCATTCTCAAAAATTGTAACTCTGCATAAGGATAAGATAACTAGTGTGGATTTCCTTGGCCTTCCCTTTTCAAGCATCATAAGGATCAGATATTTATGTACGGTTTTAAATAGTGAACCAGTGTCTGAAGGTTATCTTTTTAGTTTGCTTTTGGCTTAGTGTAATATATAAAAACGGGGTCATGGTTTGTTCAAGATTTTCTAATTTCTTTTTTGTTTGGCTTTCTGCCATTTTGAGTTTGAACAAATCTACTTAGAATATTTGTTTAGCAACAACAGTTGTAGGAATTCAACAGATAAATTTGACTAGTTCGCAAGACTCTTTCTGACTTGCTCAGCCTGATATGGAAATTTTCTGGTATGACAATTCTAGGATTCTTTTTGGACATAGATAAACCAAGTGAACTAAAGCAGGAGTAGACTGCTTTTAACTCCTGACACACAAACCCACAAAGCTCTTGAACTAATTGCTTTAGCTATGGATGGTAGTTTATTTATGAATGGTAGTTCTTAGTTTCAAATTATTGAATTATTTCCTTTGTCCATCTCTTTGTTAGTTGGTTGAAAACTAGGCAGACTTAATGAAGTCAGCTGTTTTTGGAGAAAGTGGAATGCATTTGTCAAAAACCTCCTTGAAAAGATGCAACTGTCAGATGCAGTTCTACCAATATGACTTTTCCACGTAGGCTCATATTTTGTAAGGTAGAAATTGCAAACATTCAGATTAATTTAGGAAATCAAATCTTGGCATTATAGGATCTCCAGCCCACTCATTTAAAAGTAAAAAAAATTGGACTTCCTTCAAGTTTATAAAGGAGGAAATTCTTTTGATTTCAAAGTTACATTGCATCCTTGTAAAAAGGAGTCAGTCCTTCGCTGTCTTAGATACTGAAACCGGTTGCCAGAATTTTCTTCTAGGTTTTACAGTTCCAAACAATAATTGCCTTTAATGATAATTAAACTGTTGCTTCGAAATTTTCTTAATTTCTTCACAGTCTTAAACTACATTTATCTCTCAATTTTTTTTATCCTTGCAGCTTGCTGTGCCTCACAGTGATGAATGGACTCGCTTTGCACGCACTTTGGTAGAGATCAGGGCCAACAGAGCTGACAGTGAAGAAGAAGTCACCATGGAAATAGCTGCTTAGAAGAAAGCCTAATCCTTCCCTCCTATCTCCATTGAGCATTAGTTCAGTACACTGTTGATAGCAGTGTTCCCGCCAGCATTACTCATCAGGTTCTTTCTTACTAATCATGCTGTGCTTTAGTAGCCTGGAAATATTGCTTCATCTCATATTTCTTTTAGAAAAGTTATAAATAAGAAAAAAATGCAAGGGAATTATGTTGCTGCGTACTTGATTACTTTAGTAATTGCAATAAACAACCCCTAAGTAAACTTGAGTTCATAACCTTTTATTTGGCCCAGTCCAGGTAAATCTATATGAAGTCAGATATGATTGGATGCAGATGTGATGTGCTTTGTGACCTAGGATTGGGCCAAAGTTTTTAGATGTGGTGTTTTACATGATGACTTACATAATGAATGGATGTACTATATAAATATTGCTAATCATTATCTATTCCAGTCTGCGCATGGAACATACTTATTTAAAAGCAGTAAAGCATGTGTATTAGAATAGAATAGAATAGAATTTTATTGGCCAAGTGTGATTGGACACACAAGGAATTTGTCTTGGTGCATATGCTCTCAGTGTACATAAAAGAAAAGATACGTTCATCAAGGTACAACATTTACAACACAATTGATGATCAATATATCAATATAAATCATAAGGATTGCCAGCAACAAGTTATAGTCATACAGTCATAAGTGGAAGGAGATTGGTGATGGGAGCTATGAAACGATTAATAGTAGTGCAGATTCAGTAAATAGTCTGACAGTGTTGAGGGAATTATTTGTTTAGCAGAGTGATGGCCTTCGGGAAAAAACTGTTCTTGTGTCTAGTTGTTCTGGTGTGCAGTGCTCTATAGCGTCGTTTTGAGGGTAGGAGTTGAAACAGTTTATGTCCAGGATGCGAGGGATCTGCAAATATTTTCACGGCCCTCTTCTTGATTCGTGCAGTATACAGGTCCTCAATGGAAGGCAAGTTGGTAGCAATTATTTTTCTGCAGTTCTAATTATCCTCTGAAGTCTGTGTTTTTCTTGTTGGGTTGCAGAACCGAACCAGACAGTTATAGAGGTGCAAATGACAGACTCAATAATTCCTCTGTAGAATTGGATCAGCAGCTCCTTGGGCAGTTTGAGCTTACTGAGTTGGCGCAGGAAGAACATTCTTTGTTGTCCTTTTTAATGATGTTTTGATGTTAGCTGTCCATTTGAGATCTTGCGATATGATAGAACCCAGAAATTTGAAGGTTTCTACTGTTGATACTGTGTTGTCAAGTATTGTGAGAGGTGGAAGTATGGAAGGGTTTTTCCTAAAGTCTACCACCATTTCTACGGTTTTGAGTGTGTTCAGTTCCAGATTGTTTTGGTTGCACCACAAGGCTAGTCGTTCGACCTCTCGTCTATATGCGGATTCGTCATTGTCTCGAATGAGACCAATCACTGTTGTGTCATCTGCGAACTTCAGTAGCTTAACAAATGGATCATTGGAGATGCAGTCATTGGTATACAGAGAGAAGAGAAGTGGGGAGAGCACACAGCCTTGGGGCGCCCCTGTGCTAATTGTACAGGTATTCGATGTGATCTTGCTTAGCTTCACCTGCTGCTTCCTGTTTGTTAGGAAGCTTGTGATCCACTTACAAGTCTGTTCCGGTACCTTATAATGTTCATTATATTCTAATGAACATTAGATTAGATTCATTATATTATATTAGATTCATTATATTATAATGAATTATATTCATTATAATTATATTATAATGAATCAACATTCATTGCCTTCCCATGCATGTTGGAATCATCTTTAAATCCAAATAAGAATTACAGGAAGTCACTTTGTAATAAAATGGTAGCTGTAATAGGTTGAATAAATCAAACTTTTAAAATACCTATGATTTCCTGGCAGTTTAATATTTCATGTTGGCCACTGATACTTGTTACATATCAGTAGTAACCATCTGAATTGGGCTGCAATTGCTGTTACTACTAAGTCAGTGTTGAAAGGTGTGCTGTGGCCATATTACTCTTTTTGTATTAAACCTATCTCTTTAACAGTAAATGAGAATATTTGAATAAAGAGGCTTATATAGTTGTAACATGACTTGCTCTTTTTTGCTTAAGAAAATAAATCACATTCATTGTTATGTATTAAAGTGCTTCCAGTGTCCTTCTAATGTCATCCTTAGGAAACAACCTGCATGGAAATTAAATTCTTTTCCATACCAGGACATTATTTTTTGTAACAAGGCTTGGTGATTAGATAAACTTTTTTCAACCCAGTGCCACCATAAATCCTATAAAAATGTATAGGGTTGGCTCAAGATAATTTGCTGCATGAAGAGAACTCTTCCAACCCAAAATATATTTCACCCACAGAAACCAATTACTTCAAACTAATGTGGTAGAATTCTTTTGTTTAGTTAAAGCACAGTACTAGCTACCTGGCTTATCTTCAAACATGAGGAAATGAAACTGTCTTTGGTTATTACTTCTAAGCCATCCAGCATATGCCATTTTAGCTGAATAATTGCTTAACAGTTGAGCCGTCTCAGAAAAACCAAGCCTTACACTTAAAAGATTGTCTTGGTGTTTGTAATCATTTGCAGAGTATTTGAGAGAACTACACTTGCCTCCTGCTTCAGAGTTTGGCCATAACCTGAACCCACTATGTGTCTCATTCTAAAACTGATATTTTGACCTTGAGCCATATGTTCTGAATCAAGATCTCATTCCTGGTCTACTTGGACTAGTATGCAAGAAATATGTTTTCTGTTCAGACTGCTATTTGACACATGGATTTGGAAGGCCTTTCTTCACCACTCATGGATTTTCATGTAGAAGGGATGTCCAGTCAATGGAAATAATATATGTTTTCTCCAAAATTGCAAACTTCAGCTCAGACCCGAACTTAGCAAGTTGTCTGTTGTTGTAATCAAAATTTTAAAACTAAATTGCAGCACCAGAATCACACTTTAGGTTATAATTTGTGAATAATTTCAGCTTGCAGATGCTTTTATTAAAAGCTTAAAAAATAAAGAAACACTGCGAGTCTTTGTCTATTGGTAGATCCATTTTGTACTGATGCTCTAGAACAGGGGTCTCCAACCTTGGTCCCTTTAAGACTTGTGGACTTCAACTCCCAGGGTGGGACATGAAGAAATGTATCTTTATATAATAGAACCTGACAACCTGCTTTAGATATTTTTGTTTCAAGAAAAGGCAAATTGTGCTCTAAAAAATCAACATGCTGTTAAATTTCAGTGGTATAATTCTAAGGGCGCAGGGGCTGTAGAAAGTAGCCCTTGGGGCACATATTTTTCCATCCTATAGAGTTCAAGTTCTTCATCTGGCCTGCAGACAAAATGTAACAGCACCATTATGCATGTTTGGAGCTGCAAGAAAGCAGTGAAGTTTTGAGTTTTTCTGCCCATACTTCTCCATTCTTAAAGATTATCTCATCAAATTGTATAGTTCTAATATTCCAAGAACCATAGATTGAAAATTAAAAATTAGATATCTGAAGGTGTCCCAACATTTTCACTTTAGAATCTATTAGAAGGAATTTTGGGTACTTTTGTGCTGTATAACCACATAATTTAAAAGTTGTACATATCCACTGAAGAGATGGAACAACCCATACACATAAATAGTTGCTAAATTAGAATTACAAAAAAGAGTTTTATTTTGGTACACATGTATACAGGGTTGCACCCGTGCACCTACCCACCCATCCAGTGTTGGAGATTTTTCTTGATTATTTTTACTCATCCAGAATATGTGTGTATGACTTCTGGATTGGAAACTACACTCCAAAAAGTAGTGACAGAATCAGGACTTAACTTTAATTTTCTAGATTTAAAAACAAATAATTCAAATCTATCATGGTACAATGCAATGTTATATAACTTTCTGCTTCTAACTCTATGCTGTACCAGCTCTAGGATTTCTTTTCCAAATCCCACATACTCCTATATGGAAATGTGACCATGGACACAGAGCTTTAAACATACAATTCCATGCACAGAGATCTGAGTAAATAGTTTTCAAACTAAATGAATAGGCAAAATATTTGTTCTGATCATTATTATTAAAAAATATTTTAATAAAAAAAATTAGAACTTTCACACAAGTATTTTCTACTTACAACGCAGCAATTAAGCAAACACCATTAATACAGTGCTTGAATTCTTTTATTGCGTTTATTTAAACAAGCAGCAGTTATTCCTAAGTGCATTACATAAAAAATATTCCAAATATCAGTAGGGGCAAATTCCAGACCTGTTGGGTGCAGCCTCCATTCACATCAATGCAGCAAAGCATGGAAGATGATTGAGAGCATACAATGCTGTTGGTGGCTCTTGCTTGGGTTGCGAAATATCATTGCGGAGAATAACAGGGCTACGTTCTTCCACAAAGTGCATAGATTATGGAAATCAACATTTCTTTCCCAGGTTTATCTAGTCATAATTCTGTTAGCAGGAATGTAAATTGCTTAACATTTGTTGACATGGTTTAAATTACAAAAACACAATGCCCATAAAAGCTCAGTAACAGTCTTCCTCAACCCTGGCAACTTTAAGACTTCAATTTCTTACTGGCTGGGGGGATTCTGAGAGTTGAAATCCACTCATCTTAAAGCTGCCAAGGTTGAAAAACACTGCTATAATATAATTCAGGAATGCAGTGTATGTAAAATACATTTTGAATCCTATTGTACATAGACTGAATATGTAACCAATGCATAATCTGATGTTTAAATAAATCATATAGCATCATGATCTCTGTTGCATGTAAGAAAATCCTAGATACATAAATACGTATACATGTGTGTAAACTGTATACACACACATACAACATATGTAAATGTATATAAGAGTATATCCAACAGAGCCATGCAGTTTGTTTTGAAAGCAAGTATTTGCTTTGGAATACCTAAAGGCATGAATCTATCATGCCTTAAACCAAAGGTATATGTCCAGGGACTACCTGCACAGGGCAACTGCCTGATCCCAGACAAACCAACAGCTGTATTAAGCCATTGCAGATGACCTACATTCACATATTTGTACAGTAAAGTGTATTTTTGCCTTTAGATCTGAAGTGCTGCTCAGCCCTAATACTTATTTTATGCAGTCATGATGGCAGAACATCTTCATCGGGTGCCAAAAGCCATACTCTACCATCCCAACATTCCCTGTTTGTCCACTGACAAGAAAAAATTATGAATAAGTTTTCAAAATCAGCCCAAGTACATTCACAATTCCAAGTATAAGTAATTGGGGGCGGGAGATACATTCATGGGTCCAAATTAACAACTATTTTAGCAGAAACATCACAGTGATCTTACACAGGAAGCACAAACGTACATCTAAAGTGGAAAAATGGGGAAGGGAAAGAAATTTCTAGATAAGGCTTTGCTCAGACAGAAAAACTAAAGGATTGAAGTATAAAGATTGATCAGACACATGGTTCTTTTGCCAACCATTACTTATAAGTATGTTGTGGCTTATAATGCCGTTCTAGAGGTAGAAGACATTGATGTAAACTGAGGTAAGTAAAGTCCAAATTTATTTTCAATTCCTGCAAATGTGGCAACAGCCAGTTTGTAACCCCCAACATGGTCAGGGTTAGGTGCAGGGAGGGTGATTCTAGATTTAAGCACTGGTTCAGATCCTGCTGGTTTTCTGCAATAAAAAAAAGGTTTTTTTAAAATGCAACCTTTAACTAAAATCTTTGAAAACAAGTCTTTCTGTAACCCAAGCCCATTTTTCTCTTTCCTCTTACTAGTGATCCATATCCCCAGATCATAGAGTAATTTGAATATTTACTCTGAATTCTGAAAGTATGCTTTTGCTCTTAGATCCCACATACACTGTCTGCATCTGTCCCACTAGGGCAAATTAATTAATGTAAGGTACTTACACTCCTCCAAAATCAATGTAAAACCACCGCTGCAGTAGCTCATATGTCACTAGGGTTACTCCAAATTGAGGGGATGACCGAAACACACGAGCTGAAAGTAAAATGAAAAACAATCATATTAACTTTTAGGCTTATAGAAACACTCCCATCCCTTAATAAATGCCCTCAATTGTTACCTGCAGCTCCTTTCCAAAAAGCCCTTGGACCTTCCTCTCGTAAGATCTTTCCAAAGCAATCAATGACACCACTGTAAGTTGTTTGTCCTGCCCGGGCTGCTACCTGTAACCTTGTCTTTATCACATCTGCAGGGGTCACTAAAGATGCAGCTGGCATTCCTGAAGAAAACAAGGGAAGAGAGGAAACCATTTTCAAAGGAGTCACTTGCATTCTCAGTTGGATGCAATTTCATATGATTCACCTAAGAGTTTTGACAAGCAAAATCCACATTTTAATAAAACAATTTTTTAAAGGAAGCTATCTATTAAATTCCCAGTGGAAATAACAAGACAGAAACATATAATCTAAATCACCAGCAAGACTGAGTCCAAATATGTAAGATCATTCATCATTTCTAAAGATTCCTAACATGAGTAATCTTTAAATGTTAAAGAACTTAATACAGTGTTGAATTATATACCACACCTTTGAAATTTGATTATGAGAAGTTGTGATTGTATCGAACACAGAGACTGGCTAAAATAATTATTTGAGAAATTTAAAAATGAAATTCCAGATGTCTAGGAATGATTGACAGACATGTGTGAACTGTTTTGGAAAAGGCAACATTTTTTACTAATCCAAAAATGCACCAATGTCTGTTATTATGTCAGAGATTATGTGATATCTTCCAACAATGTTTTATATTGTTAAAATTATCACAGTAAATTCATTAGTAAACCAGTGACTATTGATAAACATTAAATCTAATCTACATTTTGTTTCTTTTTTCTTTCTTAGTTTGTACTTCTATTTTTTTTTAGATTAAATTTTTTTCAGATTAAAATATTACCACTCCCCCCATGCCTAAAATTTGGGGAAAGTCCTCCAGGAAAGATAATTGCAGCAGTCACCATAAATTATTTTACCAAACTATTTAAAAGCCACTAATAAAAAGAGAAATACCATATTTTTTGGTGTATAAGATGAACCTTTTTACCGCCAAAATGAGGGTGAAAATCTGGGTTTGTCTTATACAGCAAATGTAGCCCCACCCACCTGCCGTCCCCCACCCTTCGGAGGTTGTCGGCCTCTGTGCGTTGCACAGCCGCACGTCCTCATGAAAACTGTCTTGCATCTGCCGCGGCACTTCAAAGGGCCGCACTACAGCTGATCAGTGCTAGTAGACCGTTGCCTCTATTTTTAAAGAAGGTAGAACGGTGCGCTTCCAAAAAAGCAATTAGTAGACCGGTGCTTCTATTTTTGAAGAAGGTAGACCGATGCACTCCCCCCCAAAAAAAGGCAATTAGTAGACCAGTGCCTCTATTTTTAAAGAAGGTAGACTGATGCACTCCCCCCCCCAAAAGGTAATTAGTAGACAAGTGCCTCTATTTTTAAAGAAGGTAGACCGCTGCGCTCCCCCAAAACCAAAGGGCAATTAGTAGACTGGTGCCTCTATTTTTAAAGAAGGTAGACCGGTGCATTCCCCAACAACCAAAAGGCAATTAGTAGACCAGTGCCTCTATTTTTAAAGAAGGTAGACTGATGTGCTCCTAAAAAAGGCAAAGTTCCCGGACTCGGACTCCTGGAGGAGGATGATTCAGAGAGTGAGGAGGAGCTGGCAAGACCTGCTTTCCCTGGGCCCTCTCCCTCCCTGGCACCCACCCAGGAGGAGGAGGAGGGGCTGGCAAGGCCTGATTCCCCCAGGCCTTCTTCTGATATGGCAACACCCCAAGAACAATCTTGGCTTGATGTGAGACTGCGCAGACGTGACCGGCGCATGCAGCAGAGGAGGCGTTGGGACAAGGTCAAAGAATGATGAGTCATGGAGTGACACCCACAGGGGCTATAAAGCAGGAGGCAGAGCTTCCTGGCTTTTTGTCTTGGACAAAGCAGTGAATTTGCGTGGGCAAACTGTTTCAATGGAGGGAAGAATATATTCGTGAGTGACTCTTGCCTTATCTATAATTTCCTAGTTATCTCCAGAGACTTGGCAGGCATGTGGGTAGACGTGGCCAGAACATCTCTGTGCCAGAAGGAATCCAGCCAAACGTAAATAAACTTGAAAAGAAAGCCTTTGACTGACTTTTTGTTGGGAGTATTGGGAGAGGGAAACAGAACACAAGTAGACCAGTATGGCTCTGCTAGACTGAAGCAAGCCTGGTAGACCGGTATGTTTCCTAATTAGAAAAAAAATATTTTTTTGATCAAAAAACTCACAGTGACTCTGAAAGAATTGAACAGAAATGGGCTGGAAATCAGATCTGCTAGAAATGTTTCTCTCAGGCTGACTGAGTCGAAACTGGGCCCAATGTGAAGGAGGAAGGGGTGTGGTCAAAAAACTATTACTCAGTCTCTAGGCAGATCCGGCTGTAGCAACCCATGTCTGACCGATGCCTGAGCCTCACTGGAGAATTGGTGGCTTGCTGGGCGCTGCACAGGAGGTGTAAGGTAAGGCGCTGCCACCCGAAAACTGTTGCTGCGATCTCTGCTGCCTGGAACTGCCCAAAAATGCAATGCTCTTTCTTTGCCTCTGCACACCCCATTTTTGGAACTGGGGAGGCAGCGTAGATCTCCAGACGGCAGAGATTGCAGCAACAGTGTTTTTGGGTAGCAGTGCCTTGCCTTTTGCCTCCTGCGCAGCACCTGCTTCGCAAACAAGTCCCGACCTCCGTGCTTCCCCAGGTGCTTCTGTTATCTAAATCCGAATGGAAGTGAGGATGCCGCTGATCGTGATGCTGGTAGAGGCAGAATTCTTTTTTTCTTGTTTTTTTCCCCCAAAATTAATGTGTGTCTTATACTCCGGTGCATCTTATACGCCGAAAAATACAGTAGGCAGTCCTTCCAAGAAAGTGGGTTAATGAGAAAAGAAAGTACTTTGAAATGCTCCTGAATCTCAAGCCTGCTCTTGCATGATTAGAAAAATTGGTTCACCCAATTCTCGTGGATGGGAAATTTTTCTTGGTTTTGAATATGAAATAAAATATTCAAATGTCACATTTCTCTTCCATTTAACACTAGAAAAAAATCAGGAGAATTTTTTGCTTCTTTCCTCTCTTTCCATCTGAATATGAGCATGATTAATATTTTTTGTATCTTTTTGTTTGTCTCAACCAAGAGAAAATATTTGTGAAGTGAAGAAAAAAAGAAATAAATAAATTGGTATTTCTTAGTCCTGCATATTGAACTCATCCAATGCATTGAGGAAATATCACATTTGGCTGTATTTTCAATTAATGAGTCAGAAATACTTAAAGCATATTTAAAATAGCAAGTTTAAATAGTTTTGAAGTTTCAAAATAGGACTCTTCTGTGATTTCTGTTGTCTAATCATCTGCGTACAGTTCTGGAAATCAGTCTTTTTTCCACCTTGCTTCTTAATTTAGGAATGCAGCTTATTAGATGTCTGGACAGAAGCAGAATGTTGCACACATTTCCCAACACATTTCCAAATTCAAAAAGAAGTAAAACTCCCAATTCAATTGTGTTTTGTATTCCTACAGCCAGACACGTATATTTTAACATCTAACATCTTCTGCAAAGTCTTGCTGGATGACTATTGCTGGCAGATAAACAATAGAAAGCAACGAAGGTTTAAAACATGTGAAAGCAGTGGGTTGATCCCCCCAACCAGTTCCTATGTAGCATGTCAATGGAAGACAAAAAGCACATCACAGCTACTAACTTTAGGATGTCAATCAACATTTTTTGAAAATAAATATAAGGGAGTTTGCCATATTTAGACCTGAATAGGGAGGGGGAATAAAAAATAAAAGATTGTACAATATTCCAAAAACACTGTCTCTTCTTATTTTATTACTTTTCCATTCTGCAGTGCTTCCAAACCAATGTGGTCAGACAAAGATGCATAAATCTCCTTTGCTTTTTTCCCCTCCCTCTTCTCTCTAAAGCTTAATAATTCTGTAACCGTTTTCATCCAAACCACTATGGTTTGGCTCCAGAATACAATCTCACTTTTTTTTAGTAGACTGCTTTGAAAGAGATGTAAAAGTGTGTGTTTATCACCAAAATAAGAACTGCTTGTCCATTCTCCAAAACCAAAAGAGAGAAAGAAGAAGGTACTGTGACTTTTCACATTTAAAATCTGATGCATGCTCTTTTATGTTCAAGAACCATTGCTCTTAAAATTTTTCCACAAGCAATTATTCTGGCTTACACTTATTAGAAGTGGACTTTAACAATTTGTTAACACTTGAAAATCCAGCAAGACATATGTCTGTTAACAGAAATTGTGCCATCATGTAAATGTGGTTGGGATGAGAGTTAGTTGATGTCCACAAATGTTTCTAAGATATTCCCCTTGTAGAAATCAGCAAGTGCAATTAGCTTTGTGACGCCATGGGCAAACAGTTTTGTTTTCTGCTGAATTACCAACTATATCTTATCAGTAGGAATTCCACAATTACAAACCAGGAGTTTTCAGACCCCATTTATCTGTGTTGTTCTTAATTGACTTTAATTCCTTTAAAGCAGACATTATATAGAGAACTAAAAGCATACTAACACCCCCCCCCCAACACTCCCTTCAAATGAACTTCTTCTTTCACTATTACATTAATGGTATATCCCAAACAGCTTCTTAAAGGTGACAATTGGGATCTAGAAACCTGTCTTCAAATCCCAATCTGATCATAGAGTTCAGAAAATGACCATTTCATCAACTATCTTCACTGTTATGAGAATATTTGAAATATTGTGGAAAGATGGCTCCTTATTGGTGTCTTGCAACTCCAATCCCTGATAATGAATTCACTGCCAAATCTTAGGTGAAAGTAAGCTCTATGATCCTCCTTTTAAGCAACAGAATGAGTCAATAGTTGTATCTTGTATCACTTAACGGCTAGGGCCAATAGCAGATAATCTAAGAATCAGTCAAAGAGCCAATTTGGCTGCATGGAATAATTGATGTAACAGATTCTAGAGCAGTGTTTCTCAGCCTTGAAAATTTCAGAATGCATGTATTTCAACTCCCAGAATTGAAGCTGGCTGGGGAATTCTAGGATTTGTACTCTACACATCTTCAAGTTGCCAAGATTGAAAAATTCCGAGTCTGAGTACAAAAACCTGCCAATTAAAAAGTAACAGACAATCTAGTATTCCAAACTATTCAGTATTTTTTGTTACAGAGCTCAAAGTTGAAATATCGAGGAGTTAATGCCTGCCATTTCAGAAATGAGAAAACAAAAATGCTTCTATTGATTTTTCCATTTAGAAGACAGAATGTAAAAAGTTCAGGAAAACATTTTTTTGAGGGCAGTGGGCAACACGATGCCAAAACAACAACAACTGATTTCTGATGATTCTATGACTCCCCTAAGCAGAATCACAGCAGGACAGAGAAAAAGTATTTACTGTTTTCCTTTACATTCCATGCAAAAAAGGCAAGGTTTCTCCATAGCCATTACATTTCTATTATTTAACATAATAACAGGAGTTTTTCCTTTCTGAACCCAATAGAATGCAGCATTTCAAATATACTGTCTAAAGTAGCTCACCCACTGTTACTTATACATGATAACAATCACTTTTTTTTATTTTATACATAACTTTTCTTTTCCTTCCCATAAAACAGAAAGTAGCTAAAATCAATGTCAATGAGTATCCCTTTCCCTGTCAGTGTACATTCCTGAGACATATTTGGATCCTATCATGAATTGATATTTAAAAATTTGCTAAGATATTACAGGTGAAACGTCTTTTTCATTCAAGCATTCAGAACATTATTCTGTATATGCACCAAAAGCCTAGTGGATTCTGAACATAAATTCAGTTTTTTAAAATTTCAAGATATGGTGGTGAGAAGGAAGTATTGCGTGTCAAATTTTTCAACTTTCAATTTCAAAACATTGGAGGTGCTCAAAAGTTGTGACATACCTTGGTGCATATATTTATAAATATCTTATAAAGATATTTTGGTTATTTTATTATAGGTCAACAAGCACAGCACAGCAGGTAGACTGGATCATTCCTGAAATGACCATATTACATTGCACAGTAGTAGGTGAGGGCCGGTGTTGGCTAATCACCAACAGCTAAGGAGGGTCAGACCTAATTCACAACTGATTGGAGAACCATCAGTATATTCAATTATCCTGTAGGCTAGACTAGAAAATACAAATAAACTGTCCTGGAAAAGACAATGACAAACCACTCAGAATTGTCAAGATAATTAAATGGCTGTCTCCACACAGTCATCAGAGGTGGTGCTTGATTCAAAGAAGTTTTTACCTTTTCAACATTACCACTTACTAGTCTTTTCCCTAAATCAAAATAAATCTTATAAAATCTCATTATTCATTTGTTGATACATCATCATATGGCCCAAAAGTCTATAGTTCATATTATATTTCATCCAAAGATATACCTTATTATGCCAGTTAGATTTAACTGACATATAAGATGACAGACAGACAGACAGATATAGTTAGATGATAGACAGATAGATAATATGATTATGGCTAATGATGTTAAATTATTATATATAGAGACATATCCATCACCTTTTGGGATAAGCTCTTTATGCAAAAATGCAAAAATGCAATGAAATAGTATGCTGAAGATATTAAGGCTGTGAAAAAGGGAAGGGGAAATAAGTAGATTCACTTCTCATTAATAGCATTTTTATTTATTTATTTATTTAATTTATTTATTTTGTCAGTATATAAGCATAAGCATGAAATAAATATACAAATATAAGCATATATATAAAAATATGAGTGTGAATATGTAATAACCAAATTAATTGGATATAACGAATGGTAGGCATGCTTGTGCTCTTATGCACACCCCTTACAGACCTCTTAGAAATGGGGTGAGGTCAATAATAGACAGTTTTTTGTTGAAGCTTTTGGGATTTTGGGAAGAGACCAGTCAGGTAGTGTATTCCAAGCATTAACAACTGTTACTGAAGTCATATTTTCTGCAATCAAGATTGAAGCGGTTAACATTAAGCTTAAATCTATTGTGTGCTCGTGTATTGTTGCAATTGAAGCTGAAGTAGTCTTTGACAGGAAGGACATTGTAATAGATGATTCTATGAGTTAAACTCAGGTCATGTTGAAGGCGGCAGAGTTCTAAATTTTCTAAACCTAGGATTTTAAGTCTGGTGGCATAAGGTATTTTGTTATATTCAGAGGAGTGGAGAACTCTTCTTGTAAAATATTTCTGGACACGTTCAATTGTATTGATGTCAGAAATGTGGTATGGGTTCCAGACAGTAGAGCTGTATTCAAGAATTGGTCTAGCAAATGTTTTATACGCTCTGGTTAGTAGTGTAGTGTTTTTGGAGAAGAAACTATGCAAGATTAAGTTTACAACTCTTAAAGCTTTTGCTGCGATGTATTTGCAGTGGGCTTTGGCACTTAGATCATTTGATATGAAAACTCCAAGGTCTTTAATAGGGTGGGGGTCATCTACAAGTAGTGTCCATCGAGCTTGAATTTAGTGTTCAGATTCTTTTTTCCAATATGTAAGACTGAGCATTTGCTGGTTGAGATTTGGAATTGTCAAGATTTAGACCAATCGGATACAAAGTCAAGGTCTTTTTGAATGGTAGATGTATTGTTGGTGGTGTTAAATAGTTTGACATCGTCAGAAAAGAGAACACTAGATAAGGTCACAGAGATCATTTATGTATAGTATGAAGAGTGTTGGTCCAAGAACGCTGCCTTGGGGAACGCCACTTTTGACAGGAACAGGATTTGATATAGCATTGCCAATTTTGACCACTTGTTGTCTGTTTGACAGGAAAGCTGTTATCCAATTGTGGAGGGGTCCTGACATGCCGTAGGATTTTAGTTTTAGGAGAAGTTTATCATGTACTACTGAGTCAAATGCTTTACCGAAGTCTATGTAGATTGCATCTATTGCTTTGCCCTGATCAAGATTTGTGGTCTGTATGTTTTTGCAGTGAAGAAGTTGTAAATTGCATGATAAATTTTTTCTGAAACCAAATTGTTTATTAGAGAGTAGGTTGTTTGTTTCTAGGTGGAGGGTAATGGATTGGTTGATGATAGATTCCATTACTTTGCAGGTGACACAGCATAGAGAAATTGGTCTGTAATTTTCAACTAGGCTGGGGTCTCCTTTTTTGAAGATAGGGATGACCGTGGCTAGTGACCAAAGTTTGGGATGGGAACTGGTTGTGAAAGCTTTTTCAAAGATTATGCTTAGGGGTTCTGCTATATTAGTGAAAAGCTTTTTTAACAAGTATGCACATAGTCCATCAGGTCTATGGGATAGTTTCGGGATGGTTTCGGTTTGCGAAGAGCTTTTTCAACATTATCTTCTGTGAAATCTATGTGTTAGGTCATTGTACTCATTGTTGATACGATTGGGGAATGTCGGGTATAAGCCATTACTGTTAACAAAGACTGAGCCAAAGAATGTGTTGAAGAGGTTTGCTTCAACTGTTTCATCATTATATTCTTTGCCGTTAGAATGTTTTAGTGGTGGGATGGATCTCGAGTCTTTAAGTTTGTTGTTCACAAAATTACAAAAAGCACGATTTGAATTTGTTCACAGAAGGTCTTCTTCTTGCTTGGTGTGGTAATTGGTACATTCAGTTTTTTTTTTTGGTTGCATATATTTCAGTTTTTGAAATTTGCTACATAATTTGCTACATAGCCCTTTTTGTTTCTTCTCCAGAGGGATTTTTTTTTTTGGATTGAAGCTTTTTTATTGATATGGGTAATTTGTTTTTCCTGATTTTGGTGGTGGTTTGTGGTATATAAAGATTAATGACTCTATTGACTTCAAGTAGGAAAACTCTATAGTGGTCTTCTGCAGTGATTCAGGTTGAGAACAGATTTTGCCAGTCAAGAGATGAGAGGTCGTTGTTTATAAGGTCATTGTTGGCTTTTTTGAAATTGTAGTTTGGAATACCATTATTATCATGATTTTTTAAGGGCATATATTGAGACAAAAGTCTATCATGTTGTGGTTGCTGTTGGAAAAGGGTTCTTTTATTTGTAGTCCATAAATTGAGTTTGATCTGTTGCAGAAGATGAGGTCAAGGCAGTTGTTGAGTCTTGTATTGTTAGTTACTAGTTGTTCAAGACCTAGATTTGTAATAGCATTGTACAGGGTAATATGGATAGGTTCATTTGTACATTTGTTTGTTATCCAGTTAATAAGAGGTAGATTTAGGTCACCCAGGAAGATGAGGGGATAAGGGCAATTTGTGGCCCATGTTAGTAGTGTGGTTAACATGTTCGCATGCGCAATGATATTTTTATACACATGTCTGTATCTTTCAAGCCTTCCAAACCAGGGGTCTCCAACCTTGGCAACTTTAAGACTTGTGGACTTCAATTCCCAGAATTGAACTCTGGGAGCTGAAGTCCACAAGACTTAAAGTTGCCACAATTGGAGACCCCTGCTCCAAACCATCATTGCTTCCACCATGACTGTAGTCCAGTTGGTTTTTCATCCCATACTTTTGTGGATTTTATTAACTACATTCACTTTTTTTAAATTTGCATTTATATCCCGCCCTTCTCCGAAGACTCAGGGCGGCTTACACTATGTCAAGCAATAGTCTTCATCCATTTGATATTATATACAAAGTCAACTTATTGCCCCCAACAATCTGGGTCCTCATTTTACCTACCTTATAAAGGATGGAAGGCTGAGTCAACCTTGGGCCTGGTGGGACTTGAACCTGCAGTAATTGCAAGCAGCTGCTGTTAATAACAGACTGCATTAGTCTGTTGAGCTACCAGAGGCCCTTGCTTTTCTGTTTTCCTCTTCCTCCAAATATTTGTCTTACATTTACATTTTCATGTATTTTTTCTATATGATCAATGTACTTTCTCAATATACTTTTTTGTATTGATTATTCACTTTTGTATTCACTCTATATTAATTTATCAAGTATTCAATCTTAACTCTACATATTTATGTTTTATTTTATTTTATTTTATTGCAATTTTATTTTATTGAACTTTCTTTGATTGTTTTGGTCATCCAGAGTTGTGGGAGTCAGATGGGATACAACATTAATAAATAATACTTAAATATTAATAAATAATACTTAAGTACTCCTATTTTGTTTCTTCTGACATACATTTCATTGCCATATAACAAAACTGGCTCAAGCATTGTTTCTAAATGTTGATAAATATTTATATAATAAATATAATATAATATAATATAATATAATATAATATAATATAATATAATATAATATAATATAATATAATATAATATAATATAATATAATATAATATAATATAATAATATAATAAATAATCTTAGTAAATATGAGGTGTCAATATGCAATGATATCTCATTGCATCATACAATGTATTGAATAGTTGCTACAAATTATTCAGGTTTCCAACTAATAATACATCATTTGCATTAAGAAGTAGAACCGCTTTAACATCCTCAGCTGATAAACCTCAATTCTCACCATAAACATTACCTGCATATTTATCCATATATAACTAAGGGAACTTCATCCATTGTTTTATTTTCTACTCAATTTTTAACTGCAGCATTTATTCTCAATATATTCTACCCAGCAATCAACCTTTATATTACGTACTGTACAAAGCATTATAAATTTCAAATTTATTCCCTTTATAAGTAGTTGTCAACTTATGAGAGTTCTTTTAGTCACCGTTCAAAGTTACAATGGCAATGAAAAAAGTGACCTATGACCATTTTTTACACTTATGACTGTTGCATCATTCACATGATCAAAATTCAACTGACTTGGGAACTGACTCATATTTATGACGGTTGAAGTGTCCCATGGTCATGTGATCACTTCTTGTGACCTTCCAACAAACAAAGTCAATGGGGGGAACCAGATTCAGTTAATAACCTTGTTACTAATTTAGCAACTGCAGTGATTCACTTAACAACTGTGGTAAGAAAGGTCGTAAAATAGGCAAAATTCACTTAACAAATGTTTTACTTAGCAACAGAAATTTTGGGCTCAGTTGTGGTTGTAAGTTGAAGACTAGCTGTATTATGTTTTCTTTAACTTGAAAAATAGCATAATAAACCTTTTTCACACTCTCACATTAGTAATCAATTAATTCTGGAAAGAAAAAGATAGCCTGCACACTCTTTATTCTTCTACTACATTTTCTACATTTTTCTTGAAAACCCATGCACTATTTAAAACAGAATTTTGAACAGAATTCAAAAAGCCTTCTTTAGAAACTAATAACCCTGTAAAGTCTGAATTTGATTCTTACTAGCTTTACCTGTTGCATAAGAGAACAGAAATAGTATTTTTTCAATTTTCATTTGTAGATTCAATCTTTGCATACATGTTAAGCATCTCAATCAGTCCATAAGCAAATCACATCCATATTTCAGTATTTCTCGTTACTTTATTTATACGGCAATGTTACTTGCAATCTTACTATATCTTTGTTAATACTTATGAAGTTTCATTATTTTTCATTGGATACTAATGTAAAGAATATTTCTGTCAACTCTGCCCTTCAACATATCACTATTATTCCAAAACACATCTATAAAATTCTCCTTTCCACATTCCCCTATTTCAGTTTTATCCCAAAACATTTCATTAATTTTATGTATAATTCTATTTAATCTAATATTGGCTACTTTTTATAGTGTGATTATTAATATGCAGAGAAAATAAATGCATGTAATATAATATAACTTCAATCAATGTTATATTTTCTAATGTAAGTAGAGGGACAAGCTCTGTAGATAAACATGATATAAATGAATTTCATTATTATAATGTATTTATATGCTTTATTTTTCAGTAATTTTATATGACCTTTTTAGCAGTTCAAGAAGTATACAGCACTCCCTCCAATATTTTCCAGCAACCACCATCCTGCCCAATAGGTAAGAGTTATAGTAGAATCACTGGCCCAGTGTCACTCAATGTTTCCGTGATGGCTTGAATCCAGATCTCTCTAGTCCCAACTTAACACCTTTTTGAGTACTGCAGAGCTGCAATTTGGAATGTGTTTTAAAAAAGACCACCTTTTAAATGCAATAAAAACACTTACCAGCTATTGCTCCTGCCAGAAGCAAATAACCAGGGGCCACCTGTCCGTCTTCATTTGCAAAAGCAGACTTTGTGTGAGCGTAACAAGGGAAGTAAATGGCAGAAAAGGGAATGTCGCGAAGGAAACAGGCTTTGGCTCCCTAGGAAATGAACAAACAAATATAGAAGATAAAAAAAATCTGTAATATGAACAGATAGAACTATAAGAGAGAATCAGGGTGGAAAGGGTTTAAGAACTAATTTTGGGAAAGGTAGGGGGAATCATTAAGGAGGGACTCAGATAACAGATTACACAATTCAAAGATTGAAGAAGATGTGAGAAAGCCACTGAAGGATTCAGCAAGAGTAGCAAAATCATATTTCTTTTGTCCCTATCCCATGAAAAGTCAAGTATAAGAGTAATCAAGATACATTTTATCCTAGTCGTTCTGAAATTCAGAAAGAAATGCCACTGGATTATCTGAAGTTTAAAGAATTCGTACATCCTGCCATTGAACTGCCATTACTCTATTAATTATCTCTCCCACTTCAGGGAGACCATTACAAACTTCCAGATTTAGATTGAGATCAAGGGTTGTTGTTGTTGTTTTTTTACAGGAATGACCGCACTGCTTCCTCAAGGACCACTATTTTATGACATAATGAGTTCTTCATTCTCTGGACTAACCCTGTACTTTTTTAACAACCAAACTTAATTGGCCAGGTTCAGATGAATCAAGAATGATTATATTAACTATCCCTTCATCATTTCACAGGACTAAGACTTCAACAGAATCACTTGCTTTAGCTACTGAGAAATATTTCACCCCTATTCAGGAATTCATTAGATGCTTTGAAGAGGAATATGGAAAATTAAATCTTGTCTAAGCTAGATACAGACCTTATAACATGATGCAAAGGATAAAGATTTCCAGATAAGAACAATGGAATGGGATGGGATGGGATGGGATGGGATGGGATGGGATGGGATGGGATAGGATAGGGTAGGGTAGGGTAGGGTAGGGTAGGATAAATTGGAAGGGACCTTGGAGGCTTCTAGTCCAAACCTTTGCTGAAGCAGGAGATCCTATACCATTTCAGAAAAGTGGTTGTTGAATCTCTCTTAAAACAATTTCACTTCCATCAGTTTTCTGATCTATGTGGATGTGGTATGGAATAATAGACAAGCAAAGCTTCTCCTACATTACTGTCTCACAACTCGACAATGCATACCAAATCCACCTCTGAACCATGATTAAATCACAAATATAGTTGTTTTATTTCTTATTACAGAACAGATGCACATTAAATAACAGCATATTCAGGGCAGGGAACATAATTGGTCCCCCTTTTTATGGTCTACAGGAAGCAGTTAAAACCAAGGTGCTTTCAGAGGGCCTTTGGGGGATTAAAACTACAGTTTTTCATAATTGTATAATTATAGTTGCTTATCTCTAGAGATTTTAATTAAATTTATTCTGAATTTATATTCTGTTTTTATTATCTAAATATTATAAGCCACCTAGAATTTGGATAGTTCCAGATAGTTGGATATATTCATAAATGAATAAATAGTAGCTGAATGTTCATGACTCTGGATGTGGTACTTCTCTGGGAAATTGTCTATTACCTTTGTTTTTCTTCTTCTAATAACCCTACCTTTCCTTACATCATGCCTCCCATTCATAGCTATTATTTTAAGGTTGCTGTTGTGTCCTCCCTGCTTCTTTATCAGTGCTTCCCAGACACATTTACCCTTAACTTAACCCTAATACAAAGAAAAAAAATTCAATACACATAATTTGCTTATATCAATAACAGGGAATCTCACCAGATTCCAAGCTTCAACAAACTCTATTGATTTGTGCAGCCAAATAAAGGATATAGTCCATCACATTCTGACTCTAATTGGTAGATATCACCCACTTCCAAGTCTCATTTAGTTCCACTCTATCTTTTCCATATTGAACTTATACACATAATTTGCTTTACTGTAAGAAAAGGGGTAACCAAAAAGGAGTTTATTAGTCTATGTAAATTCACTAATCCTCAACCCAACTTCTTAATACTACTGTAGATGTATAAGGAAGGATAAGGTTTTACTTGAGACTAGAGTAGCGGAAATAGACATTGGAAATCTCCTAGTTTCTTCTCCTGCTAGGTGAAAGAGAGAATGAATCCAAGATAACCCCAAGCTTCAAGATGAATCTGAAGAAAAATGCTGCAGCATGAAGTAGCTCCATTCAGGATTTCAACCTTTCAAGACATTTCTTTTGTAGGATTTGCAACAGTTATCCAGTCAGATAATATTTCATGACACTTAAAATGGAATTCCCTGGATAATCCATATATAGTGACAGGAATAATATTTCCCCCCAAAGATTACGGAACTTACATCATCTAATCATCATCATCATCATCATCATCATCATCATCATCATCATCATCATCATCATCATCATCATCATCATAGTGATGTTATGTTACAGCCCTTCCTGGTAGATTCAGAGCAACTTTAAAATATAAAAACCCAGTTAAAATAGTTAAAAACAGTCTACACTAAAACCTTCATAATAAAAAAAAAAAATCACAATAGGGGTCACATAACACATTAACTCCAAGCCTAAAACCAAATATAGGTCAGCGACAGAATGCCATCAATATTGTTAGAGGGCACTGTTCCAGAGGGCAGGTTCATGGAGGGAAAAAAGGCAAATTTCCCTAATCCCAAAAGATGGCAGCTAATCTGTCAAAATATATTGGGCTGGCAGAAATGACTGAGGAGAGATGATCCCCTAGGTATCTAGGCTCTATGTCATGAAAAACTTCATAAGCACTGACCAGCACCTTGAATTTGGAACCAAACACACTCAAAACCGTAAAAATAGTAGTGGGCTTTAGGAGAAACCCTCCCATACTATCACCTCTTACAATACTAGACAACACAGTATCAACAGTAGAGACCTTCAAATTTCTAGGTTCTACCATATATCATGACCTAAAATGGACACCCAACATCAAAAACTTCATCAAAAAAGCACAACAAAGAATGTTCTTTCTGCGCCAACTCAGAAAGCTCAAACTGCCCAAGGAGCTGCTGATCCAATTCTACAAAGGAATTACTGAGTCTGTCATCTGCACCTCTGTAACGGTCTGGTTTGATTCTGCAACCCAACAAGACAGACACAGACTTCATAGGATCATTAGAACAGCAGAAAAAACAATTCCTACCAACCTGCCTTCCATTGAGGACCTGTATATTGCACGAATCAAAAAGAGGGCTGTGAAAATATTTACAGATCTCACATCCTGGACACAAACTGTTTCAATTCCTACCCTCAAAACGACGCTACAGAGCACTGCACACCAGAACAACTAGACACAAGAACATTTTTTTCCTGAATACTATCACTCTGCTAAACAAATCATTCCCTCAACACTGTCAAACTAGTTACTAAGTTCGCACTACCATTGATCTTCTCATCATTCCTATCACCATCTCGTCCCACTTGTTGACTGTATGACTGTAACCTTGTTGCTGGTATCCTTAAGTTTTTTACTGACTGCTTCCCTATGACTATCATTAAGTGTTGTACCTTATGACTCTTGATGAAATGTATCTTTTCTTTTATGTAGACCGAGAGCATATGCAACACAAATTCCTAGTGTGTCCAATCACACTTGGCCAATAAAGAGTTCTATTCTATTCTATTCTATTCTATTCTATTCTATTCTATTCTATTCTATTCTATTCTATTCTATTCTATTCTATTCTATTCTATTCTATTCTATTCTATTCTATTCTATTCTATTCTATTCTGTCTAGCTGTCAATACAGCTCCCTATAGCAATAGTGATAAATAGGCACACTGAGAAGCACTTTTTACTGCTCATATACCGACCTTCTGGATAGTTCTCAAGAGCAGCCTTATAATAGAGTGCACTGAAATAATTTAATTGTAAGGTGACCAGGGTCTGCAAGAAAATCTGGGAGCTCCCATAAGGCTACTGATACTTCTCCATTTTTGTGGACACCACATGAGAAAAATGAGTTCACTTTTTTGCTGTTAGTTGCGAAATCGTGTCCGACCCATCGCGACCCCATGGACAACATTCCTCCAGGCCTTCTTGTCCTCTACCATTCTCTGGAGTCCATTTAAGCTCATGCCTACTGCTTCAGTGACTCCATTCAGCCACCTCGTTCTCTGCCATCCCCTTCTTCTTTTGCCCTCAATCTTTCCCAGCATTAGGCTCTTCTCCAGTGAGTTCACTTTTAGCAAAAGATAAATTCTAAGAATTCGCCATGAAACTTCATATTAGTCTGCTAAATTGTTTAGATGTATCTTTTCAGAAGAAAATGCAATTCTGAAATTATTTGGCAAGGATTCATCAGCTTGAAGGTCTTAATAAAACATCTTTTCAATATTTATTTTGCTCTCATCCAGATCATCACTTCACTCTCTTGGAAATAGAGTTTAAGTACTTTCATTTAAAATGAAAAATATAGTTAGTCGAACTCTGCATCACCCTTAGGTTTTGTTTTAATACTCTGGGATGTCATTATCAGCTTAAGAAATCTCTTGTTTTCTAATAAGAGACAAGATGCTTATTGGATTTTAAAGACAACCTCAAATACCCTTGTTACAGTATTTTTCTTTATGTGCTGCATGGATTAAGATATATTTATTTATTAAGCATTTTTACCCCCTGCTATAAATCTGAAGGACTTTCAGTGGTTGATGAAGTTTGGCCAGTTGCATTCTTATAGCTACTCATTTTTACAACAACGGGCATATGAACAGCTATTCTAGAGACTCATGCTATATTTATTTCCATATGGAACATATGGAAATTCACCAAGCCTGTATACTTGCTGGTGTCCTATGCAAGTTGGTGAAATAAAATGAATGGTAAGGGAGGGAGGACCTCCTCAATCCTTTCTTGTACTTTCAGAGCATTAGTGCATCAGAAGGAAGATGTCTAATCTTTTATGTTTTAAAGAATTATTTTATTTATGATATTTCAGATTGCTTTCCCATAGCCTTCCTTAATTGTCATTAAGGTAAAGGTAAAGGTTTCCCTCGCACATATGTGCTAGTTGTTGTTGATTAATCTGAAGGTAAATGAGGCCTACCTTTAAACATACCTTCCCAGAGTTTAAAACAGAAGGGTGAGAGGAAACTTGAGATGGTAGAGAACCTGGAATAATGCCAAAGTTTGTGGTTAATATAGTGGATCATTTGATCTTGCTTTGTTTACACATAAACCATTTAGGTCTGATAGATATTTTATTTTGCATGTCTGAAAGCATGTAACCAGGGGTTCTTTATAAATTATGTATTTTCCATCTTCGAAAGAAGATTACTGTAAACATTAAAAAAATAGTCATTTAAAACATTTTAAGTTGGTCATCTTTTTATTACAATTATATTCTGTCCTCTCCTAGGGTTTCCGAGAAGTTAAAAGTACACACATACATTCATTATGCTAGGTTTGAACCAGATTTAGGAGGCTGATCATCGTAGGCCTGAATCCTACAAAAGAATGGACCAAGTAAGTCAAATTGCCAACCAACCAATCAATTAATCAGCTTAACAAATGCATCATATGAAGCTGAATCATGATTTAATTTTAAACAGTTAAAAATGTGCTCCCAAACTAAGGCCTTTTCAGATGGTAGCCTCTACTAATACTCATTTGGATGCAATATACCAACAAGCGGCTTCAATTGTTCTTGATAAAGTGTCAGGATTATCTACCTGAGGATAGTTTAGCAACTTGGGCACCGATCTGCAAGGCATGAGACATTTCCCTCAAGGCCTGCCTCTTCTTCCTGCCTGATCACTGGCTCCTCACTTTCCCTCACATTTTTCTAAGAACTCCTCACAAGCTTTTTAAATTTTGGATGGTGTCTTGACAGCAGGGGGAAAAAAAACACCCTGGACTGTCAGAAGTTTGGACAATCAGTTCAGTTGGGACAGATTCTTTAGCCTGCTAATTTCTGTTTATTTCGGCCTTACCTGCAAGCAAATAAATAAATAAATAAATAAATAAGGATTTAAATAAATTATTTCTACTACAACAGGAGGGTAATTACATTCACAAAGGCACCTCTGTGTCAGGGCTCTGCACAAGGAGCCAGAAGGTCTGGGAGACGAAGGCTTAACTTAGTCTCCTGCAGTGAATGCACATTGTCTGGTGGAGGGGGAAAAATGCCAGACTGGTGGGACCTCGCAGAATTCAAGGCAACAGAGGTACACCTTGTCTGAGAGAGTTATTTAATGCTTCTGGCACCTGTACTTACCGCCATCCCCTCTTTTCCTACCTTACAGGTTTAGAATTTATTTGGCATGTATAATTGTTATTTTGATCCTATAGCAATAAACAATAGGCAGCATGTCATTTCTTGATCCGTTAGCATTCTTCTTGGGTTTCACCAGCAACTTAACCCTTCCAATTCAGCCGTGAGACAACCTCTTTTTACACTCCTTTCTTCAAGTCATCTTATCTTGCTTTAAATGCTCCAGTTAAAGGCTTAAAAGTTGGAATTGACAAATCAAGAATCAGTGATTTGTCCTTGCTGTCAATGCCAAGTAGGTTTACAATGAATGACTAAATAACAATGTTTGCTTTTGTAAACTGAAATTGAAAAATGAATAGTTTTGAAATTTTGGACTTTGGCAGTCTTACCTATTTTTTTAATATAGTCTGAATAGAAAGATCCAATGTCTTGCATATCTTGTATAAATATCTCATTTATCATTAGATAATGATATACGATATAACTATATTTTGAAATATCTTCCTAGTTCACATTAGATTAATTGTTTTGATTTTACATCTAACTCTCAAAAGATTTTTGACAAATTCTTCAAGTCAATTGCAAGCAGTAACATCTTTTTCTTTCAAGATTGTTGTGAAAAATTAAATTGAATTAAAATAATTCTGGTAACTGGAAAGTGATGCGAAATATTGTATCTGTTTAGAAACTAAAAAGGAATTAAACAAAAAAAAAGTGATTTTCAAATTTTATGAACTTTCCCTAAATACATTTTTGTAAACTGGAATGATTATATTCTATAAAAGCTGAATCAAATATAAAATTAAATTATGTGTTTCTTGAAGTTCTACATACACTTACTCTCTATATTATTAAACTTGTAGTTACTGTCACTATCATCATCAGTCATATTCAGTGAAATCTTAAGTTTTTAATTAGTAAGTTACTGCTACTACTACTAAATTAGTAATTAATTACAACTAATTAAATCTAGAAAGTTAATGGAATGTGTTCACAATTTATGCCATTATATTGTACCACTTGACAACCATCTCCAGACTCTAACTGATTAAAATCTACACCATCTTAACTTCATTTAATTTAATCTTCCAACATTTATATGCATAAAAGTCAAGAGTAGAGGCTAGTAACTCATCTAAAGAAAAGGATGTTCTAAGATCCTCTTCTCAATTCACTAACTTTTTTTATTTCACATTCCGTTTCTTGTTCACCTTAGCATTATTGTTCCTAGGATTTTTCTCATAACAGAAATGTGGTCAGTTTTCAATTCTGTAGCTTCAAGGGTGGATTGGATGCAAGATATAATGGATTAGCTCCAATAGATCCCTCTTTGGCATAACCCAAGTAGTGACCTGAGAGATTCACCTTTAAAGTTTAAATTGCCTTGGGAATTGAGATGTTTAGCACATCTCCTTCCTTTTCACTTGTAAAAATTTGCCTTCCAGCTGCCATTTCCACAGGGGAAAACTGTCACAAAGCATCTAGGAAACTAACAAAGCAGTTCCAGAAGAGACTACTGTAGAGAACAAAATTGTGAAAGAAGTGAAGCAGCCAGCATTATTAACAAAAAGATATCAATGTCGGTGTTTAGACACAACTGAAAATTTAATAGAATAATCTTGTTTCAAGTCCCAGGCAAGACAATTGCAGTGATCCAACAACCTGTGCTATGGATGCAGACAAGGCAGAAGCAGAACAATTTTATGATAATGAGTAACTGTCAATATACCATCAAAAAAATCATACTAACAATATGAAAGTGAATTGGTATGCTAAAGTTGGAAGTCAAATAACATTTGCAACAAAATTAATCCTCAATATACCAAACAAGCAAGAAACAAATTCACACAATATTGCCTGGAAAATTCTTTATATAAATACCAAACAACTTAAAAGAAATTCTCCATAACAATTCTGCATACTAAAATCAAATTGACTATATACCCTGCAAGCAAAAAGAGAAATCCTGGCACTGACTAAAGATGAAGCAGACCAAAAAAATCTGCAAAGAAAGTAAAGTGGTTGCGTGGTTGATAGTTTGAAAAAACAAAATTAAGAAAGGTCAAAAGCAAAAGACAAACATTAAGAAAACCATCTGCAACTAAGGATTGCACTAAATAAGAAGCAAGGAATTATCTCTAAATAATTCAGAAATTCAGTGTAATTATCAAACAAACTATAAAGACATTTTTAAAAAATCTTCAAAATTATGGAAACCTTTTGTACAAAGATAAAAGATACAGATCTACTAGACAAAAGATATCAATGTCGGTGTTTAGACACAATTGAAAATTTAATAGAATAATCTTGTTTCAAGTCCCAGGCAAGACAATTGCAGTGATCCAACAACCTGTGCTATGGATGCAGACAAGGCAGAAGCAGAACAATTTTATGATAATGAGTAACTGTCAATATACCATCAAAAAAATCATACTAACAATATGAAAGTGAATTGGTATGCTAAAGTTGGAAGTCAAATAACATTTGCAACAAAATTAATCCTCAATATACCAAACAAGCAGGAAACAAATTCACACAATATTGCCTGGAAAATTCTTTATATAAATACCAAACAACTTAAAAGAAATTCTCCATAACAATTCTGCATACTAAAATCAAATTGACTATATACCCTGCAAGCAAAAAGAGAAATCCTGGCACTGACTAAAGATGAAGCAGACCAAAAAAATCTGCAAAGAAAGTAAAGTGGTTGCGTGGTTGATAGTTTGAAAAAACAAAATTAAGAAAGGTCAAAAGCAAAAGACAAACATTAAGAAAACCATCTGCAACTAAGGGTTGCACTAAATAAGAAGCAAGGAATTATCTCTAAATAATTCAGAAATTCAGTGTAATTATCAAACAAACTATAAAAACATTTTTAAAAAATCTTCAAAATTATGGAAACCTTTTGTACAAAGATAAAAGATACAGATCTACTAGACAAGAAGATAGAAGAAGAGATTGAAGGAGTGCAAAGAAGAACCTCACAAAAGAATCGCAAAATCAAATCAATGTTATATTGTACATAAAGATTTGATGACTGAACTAGAGCCAGACATTCTGGAAAGAGAAATTAAATGGGCCTCAGAAAATACTGCTTAAAACAAAGCAACAGGATAGAAACCTTATAATACCATTAAAGCATTGCACA
Source organism: Ahaetulla prasina (assembly GCF_028640845.1). NCBI lineage: Eukaryota > Metazoa > Chordata > Lepidosauria > Squamata > Colubridae > Ahaetulla > Ahaetulla prasina. The sequence continues at coordinate 114,822,431 of NC_080542.1, read as the reverse complement.
TTTTTTGTAATCAGATTGGAAAACAGAGCCATAGGATTTGAGAAGATAAATTTATATTCTAGTACTAAAAGGATAACTGTTAAAGAATACTCAGACTACCAAATATCTCCTTTTAGATCATAAACCAGTAAGATAATGCTCAGGATTATAGGTAGTCTTCGACTTATGACTGTAATTGAGTCAGAAATTGCTGTTGTAAGCCACCCAGAATCACTTCAAAATGAGATGGCAGCAAATAAATTTAATAAATAAAAAATAAATGTCGTCCTTAAGTTGGCCATCATGTCACCATGCCTGATTTTATGATCTTTTTGAAGTGGTTGTTAAGCAAATGTGGTCATAAAGCAAACATCAGTTGTTAGGCAAATCCATTGTGCCCAGTGGGCATTTTTTCCAATTTTTAAAAACTGTTGTAAATCATGGTGACCTGACCAGGGGTGAAATGCTAGTGGTTCAGATTGGTTTTCCCAAACTGGTAGTAAAAAAGGCTACTGGTTCACCAAACGGGTAGTAAAAAAATGTTTTAAAAAAAGTTCCGATGATTAGCTGAGCAACGCGCGATCTTCAGAAGTTTTTTTTTTTTTTTTTACTTTTTTAGCATTTTTACTGATAGGTAAAAATGCTTTAAAAAGTAACAAAGAAAAAGTTCCGACGATCGTGTCACTCAGCTGATTGTTGGAACTTTTTTTTTTTTTTTTTACTTTTTAGGCATTATTTTACTACCAGTTGGCTAATAGGTAGTAAAAAATGCATTAAAAAGAAAAAAAAGGTACTATTCTTGAAAGAAGTTTTTTTTGAAATATTAACAGATAAAAATATTAGCGTTCCTGAAAGACTATATGCAAGAAAGATCTGGAAGAAATGGGTTGATTATATGTTTGATATATATCACAAAAGAATAGATATTTGGAATTATATTGGATTTTTTTTTTCTCTTAAGCTTGAGTACTAAGAAAAATGGCGATGGTCAGAGGAGGAAGGACTAAAGTTGAATAGAGATTGTAATTTGCTATACCGAAATTATGTAATGTGTTTTATTGAATTGTAAATAGAATATTTTCGAAAGACTTTATGTAAGAAAGATTTGGGGGGGAAATGGGTTGATTATATAGTTTACAGAAGTTACAAGGGAGATATTCTCTGAATTGGATTGGATTTTTAAGCATTATCTGGTTTTAAATACTTTAGGATTAATCTGCTGTATTGAATATATTTTATCAATTTTAATTGTTATTTCTTGAAGGATTTTGGTTATGTAAGGGGTAAGTCAGAGCCAGAGAGAAAAAATTTGTATAATTGTTTTGGAATAATTTAGCTTATGTTTGTTTTTGAACTATACCTTATGGGTGTTTTGGGAAAGGGAAAATTTAGTGAATGATAGTTTTTTGAACTATACCTTATGTTTGTTCTGGGAAGTCGGAAGGGGGGGAGGAGGGTGGTTTTGGAGGGAGGGGGTGGAGTGGGGGGGAGGGAAAAAAAAAAGGGGGGGGGGGATTTTTGTAAAAACTTTTTCAATAAAAAAAAGAAAAGAAAAAAAAGGCTCAGACAATCACAACTATGTTGCGCGATCGCCAAAGCCTTTTTTAAAAACTTTTTAAAAGCATTTTTTACTACCTATTCGTCCAAGCCAGCAGTAAAAAATGCTTTTAAAATGTTTTTAAAAAGGTTCCCATATGCGCCACAGCTGATCACCCCCCCCATGCTGTTCTACTTACCTTCCCAAGCCTTCTTTTGGCGCGCACTGTGCATGTGCGCACGCAGCTTGCATTTGGTGCACTCTACACATGTGCACAGTGTATGTTTGGCACATGGCACGCATGCACGGCCAGCAAACTGGTGGTAAACCAATTCAGATTTCACCACTGGACCTGACCATAGAACACTGTAAATGTGAGCTGGTTGACAAAGGTCCAAAGTATGATCATGGAAGCGGGGATGCATCAGAATTTCTAGATCAGCTTGTAAGTACTTCTGGGGAGGTCCATCAGAACTTTGAATAATCAATAATTAATTGGCTGTAAATTGAGGTGTGGTGGCGCAGTAGTTGGAATGCAGTATTTCAGGCTAATTCTGCTGACTGCCACCAGTGTGATCCTGACTGGCTGAAGGTTGACTCAGCCTTTGATCCTTCTGAAGTCAGTAAAATGAGGACCCAGATTATTGGGGGCAATATGCTGACTCTCTAAACTGCTTGGAGAAGGCTGTAAAGCACTGTGAAGTGGTATATAAGTCTAAGTGCTATTGCTACCTATACCTTATACCTACAGGAGAAGTTGCCTTTGTGATGTTCCAACTACATATTCAAGTGGAAAAATTATGGCCATGATAATGCATATTTTTTTTCTGACAGTGTGATTTTTTTTGGCAATTTAATATTTTGTTTAAATATATCATAGTCTTTTTTTAGTAGAAAATATTTAATGGCCAGAGTCACTATTCCTGAGAATTTTTGAGTCTAGAAGGGAAAAAAAGGTTAATATTTCAAGTTCTCCTCCATTTACTTGCACTTAACTGGCATTGCCTGATGACATAATCTTAGTTTATTTTTTAATATTGACAACAGACATTCTTTTCTAATCTTCAGCAAGAGATTTTTTTAAGTGTTACTAATATACTAATTTTACAAAAGGCAAGCTGTTCAATTCAGAAGTAGAGTCAAAATGAATTTACCTTATAAAGGCCAAAAAATCCTAGGTCCCGCAAGACAGTAAGGGCACTAACACGTGGACCAGTTGTGATCTCTCCAGCCACTTGCAAGCGAATTTTAACAATTTCTAGTGGATTCGTGAATATCACTTGAGATCCTCCGGCCTAAAAAAGAAACAATATTGTGAACATGTTACTGCTTCAGCACAAAGAGAAGATAAATTATCCCAAATGCTAATGGAGCAGGACATCGTGTTCATTTCAGTGGTGTTTCCATGAGTTTTTTACATTGAAATCAACAAAGGCAATGGTGCCAAGCACTCTGAATTGAAAGTTAAATGTGGGAATTCACTCCTTAAAAGCAATTATTTTTACAGATTGCAAGATACTGCTTCTAGATGCTAGACTGAAAGACAAGGTAAAGCAAACAACAACTATTTAAATCTACATAGACACCTTAAATCTAACCGGCAAAAGACAAAAGGACTGGGAGAAAAAAGGCAAATTATTGGATTTCCCCACCCACCCAAACACATACATGCAATTCCTCAATTTTGGTATCTATACAAAAAGTGCAGTGAAACACACGCATTTAAACTAATTTCCTCTGCTTTTCAAAAGTTATTGAACTGAAAAAATGTATATCTCAAATGGCACTTTGCAGTTGCTTCTAGTAGATTTGAACACCATTTCTCTCTACACAAGACAGCTCTATTTTATTTCATTTCTCCAACCAATAGAGTATTATTACTGAACCCAACAACTTAAAAGTTTCTTAATAGTTCTATTTGAACATTGGGTAATGATTTGGTTACTTAAAAAGGCTACTTTGAACAATTGCTAATAATCCTTAAAAGAACATTTTGGTAGACTAACAACCTACTAACAACCTACTCTCCAATAAACAATTTGGTTTCAGGAAAAAATTATCATGTAACTTACAACTTCTCCACTGTAAAAACATATGGACTACAAATCTTGATCAAGGCAAATCAATAGATGCAATCTACATAGACTTCTGCAAAGCTTTTGACTCAGTAGTACACAATAAACTTCTCCTAAAACTAATATCCTATGGCATCTCAGGACCCCTTCACAAATGGATATCTGCTTTTCTATCTAACAGAAAAGTCTGTCTAACAGACACAGGGCCTCTGTGGCTCAGGCTGCTAATGCAGTCTGTTATTAACAGCAGCAGCCTGCAATTACTGCAGGTTCTAGTCCCACCAGGCCCAAGGTTGACTCAGCCTTCCATCCTTTATAAGGTAGGTAAAATGAGGACCCAGATTGTTGGGGGCAATAAGTTGACTTTGTATATAAATATACAAATAGAATGAAGACTATTGCTAACATAGTGTAAGCCGCCCTGAGTCTTCGGAGAAGGGTGGGATATAAATGTAAAAAAAACCAAAAACAACTAATAGATTTAAACTTAATGTCAACCGCTTTAATCTAGATTGCAGAAAATATGACTTCTGTAACAGAATCATCAGTGCTTGGAATACTTTACCTGACTCTGTGGTCTCTTCTCATAATCCTAAAAGCTTTAACCAAAAACTTTCTACTATTGACCTCACCCCATTCCTAAGAGGACCATAAGGGGCGTGCCTACCGTTCCTGTCCTATTGTTTTTCTTTTCTTCTTCCTGTATATATATATATGCTTATACCTCCTAATATTTACTCATATATGTGTTTATATACTATATAATCTTTTGTATGATACCTACATATATTGTTGTGACAAAATAAATAAATAAATAAATAGACTAAATATGTCATTAATAAAGTTATTTCTATGTATAGCAATTGGAAAGCTTTGGGGGAAAATAGATACATAGTAGTAGTCCTGGTAGAACATGTAAATAGTCTTGATCCATATTCTTATTCTCTTACTCAGATTTCCCTCATGATCCGTATTCTTATTTTCTTGGTCACACTTCCCTCAGCCTTATCCTCCCTAACCTTTGAGAACCTGGGGCATTTTGATTGCACAGAGCAAGAATATAACTTTGTCTTTTATGCTAAATGGGAAGAAATGAGTACCCTTTCCTTATACACTATTTAATGTATTATTTTTAGTCTAGTAAGGGGAAAGAGAAAACAACTGTTACCTAATTTGGCTTAACCTGTGCAAAAGCCAGATTAATTAAAGTAATTAATTAACTAAAAACTAAGAAGACATCATAGACCACAGTAGCCAATGCAACTTTCCTTCTAGTCTTCTTCCTGAATGCCCTTGATTCTAACCCCCTATAGCATATTATAGAACACAATAGCACAGAGTTTCTAATAAAAAGCTATAAGTGTTTAAAATCAGTCAGTATCTCTTTTTGTATTTATAGGCCACCACTACTACAGAGTTTATCTCAAATGACCTTTCAGATGTGTTGGGCCCCCATAATTTTCAGTCAGAATGGTTAAAAGGCCCCCTGATTGAGAATTACGGGATTTAAAGTCAAAAACATCTGGAGGGCACCATGATGGAAATATTGCCATAGCTGACATGGTCTCAGAAAAATGTTTCTTCAGACAGATGGAGGGAATCTGATACAGATGGATTACGTTAACAAGGCAAAGATTATACTCCATTCTTAAAAGTCTTTGAAATCAACAGTAATATTTGGGGTTATTAAAGGCCAAATCATTAGTTTCTGATGTTCAGCCAAATATGTAACTAAAAGTCCACTCTGGGCCATCCTTTTCCAGTATTCTCCACAATTGATATGATATTAGCCATTTCCGTCTATTTGATTTTAATGAGCTGCAACTGTGAGTATCATCCCTATACTGAAATAATTAAAACAAGAATGCTTCTACTAATAATATTCTTCCTTTTTTAAATAATAACTTTGTGTTTTTAATATCTTAAACAACAGTAATCAGGTGGATAGCTAGGGGTTTCCATGTTGGCAACAGAGGAATAAGATAGAGAGATATATGATAGACAAATAGACAGATATTAAAAGAGTATAAAATTAAGCAAAACTAATACAGAATAAAGAAACAAAGAGAAGGAAAGACACAAAGAAAGAAGTGCAGAACGGAAAGATAAAAAGAAGTAGGATTTCTATTTAATTTCCTTTGCAACAAATACAAATGTAATTATACAGTTATATTGTACACTATGGTTACAAGGGTTCATTTTTTCCTATTATTTATTTTTTCTAATTATTTAAGGCACAAGCCATGTGTATTTTTTTTCTGTTTCATACAAAAATTCTATAATTTATTTATTTATTTAATCACATTTTTATACCGCTCTATCTCCCAAGGGATAATGAGTTTACAGTCACCTTTAAATATAGATGTCTTTTTTTAATCAGAGAAGTCAACATAACCATCTCTCTAAATTTTATCAACTTCATCAACCATTTGGTCTATTGTGGATAGTATCTTTTGAGCATATAATAATCTCACTGCAATTGTCAAATATCTGTGCAGATCTGGGATGAAGTTTTCTCTTTTTCTACCTCAGAAATGAATTTATGCCATTCTACCATTGAACATAAACTTACATGAGATTCTTGATTTAATAAAGCATATTGTAGCAACCAGAAATTATTAAATTTAAGACTGCTACATAATGCAGTTCAACAGAAGGCTGACAAAAGTGAAGAAATCAGCAAGAGAGTGCTCACTAAATACTATGCGTTTTGCAATCACACAGTTCTTTGGACAAGAGCAAGAAAACAGTTTCCTGTGTGACACCCCCCATCCCATATAAACACGTTAATATATAAAGTATACTGCATGAGTCAAAAAGAGGGCTGTGAAAATATTTACAGACCCCTCACATTCTGGATATAAATTGTTTCAACTCCTCCCTCAACATGACGCTATAGAGCATTGTACACCAAGACAACTAGACACAAGAACAGTTTTTTCCCGAACGCCATCCTTCTGCTAAACAAATAATTCCCTCAACTCTGTCAAACTATTCATTAAGGCTGCATTAAGACTGCATTAAGACTGTTAGTCTTCTCATCATTCCTATCACCCATCTCCTCCCACTTATGACTGTATGACTATAACTTTGTGGCTTGTATCCTTATGGTTTATAGTGATATTGTTTTCTGATTGCTTATTTATACCCTATGACTATCATTAAGAGTTGTACCTTATGATTCTTGACAAATGTATCTTGTCTTTTTATGTACATTGAGAGCATATGCACCAAAGACAAATTCCTTGTGTGTCCAATCACACTTGGCCAATAAAGAATTCTGTTCTGTTCTGTTCTGTTCTGTTCTATTCTATTCTATTCTATTCTATCTTTAGGTCTAGATAAAATAAGAAAGTATAGGTAGAACAAAAATGGGAAAATGGGTAGTAAAATAACTTTCTTCCAGCTTGGTGCTCCATAGAAAGGACTTTCAAAATTGTGATTCCATAATGGAGAAAGTCCTTCCATAGATACCTGTACAACTGATCTACCCATCTTCTGTAGAGCATTATGAAAATGATAAATGAACTATATGAATAAATGTTCTACATCAAGCAATGGCTATCTATGTTCTTATAAGAAGTCAGGAGGAAAAACATGTAAATTTAGTAACCCTAACCACTGGATAATGTTTGTCCTCTTAAAACTGAAGATAAATCTTACATATATGCATTTCTCTGGGATACAAATATACATATTCACATTCAACCAATTTGATGAAGTGGAATATCTGAAAAGTAGAAAAAGTTTCAAGTTAAAAGGAAAATAACAATTCCAAATTAATTTGGAATGTTATGTGATGCTCCATTATTTATCAAATAAACATGAAACAATATTTCATTTTCAATTTATTTTTATAATTCTAATTTTAACATTTCACATAATTATACATCCTTTCTAAGCATCAATATTTAGTAATATATTTTGAGTTTTGATAAAAAAAAATGTCTGAGAATGCTGTTTAAATTTCTGCTTACCTACGGAACTCTTTATTAGTCTTGTGAATCCATGTTACCAATCAGTAACAAATTATTGCTTAACAGTGTTATTAATAATTATATATATATTAATAATTATTAAGACTTTAGATGCCACACCATACTTCTTAAGAAAAAGCAGGATAAAAATGTTATAGATAAACATTCTAACAAACAGAAGCTCTGTAATGTATTGTGCAAGAACCTTAAACTGTTATACTACTTTAAAAGAATTTACTTTGAACTTTCTACTTTGCACCAACTTTGCACCAAGACAAATTCCTTGTGTGTCCAATCACACTTGGCCAATAAAAAAAAATTCTACAATCTACACACACATGTACACATGTACACACACAGGTCCAATAATCTATGCACAACATCTACAACGTTATGTTATAACATTGCTCAACTTTTATAAATAATAGATTTTTTTATTCTTTTAATGTGGAATGAGGTTAAAAACTGAATCGGTTTCAGATTTTAAGGACTACACAAAACAAGAGTAATATCCAATTCTGTATGATAGGTTAAGACAGTTTAAATGCAAAATTGTTCTGTACTTTTTCCAGTGATAATTTTAACTAAATTAAATTTAAAAAACCACAAATAAATCACAATATCACTAGGCACCTCTCGATGGCAGTATAACCTTGAACACATGTTCATTCTTCCTCTGCACTCCCCAGGATAGATAAACAAGAAAAAACCCGAGGATATTCATCCTTTGTCTAAAAGACCAGCACTCAATCATTTAGGGACACAATAGAAAGTGTTAGTTCAATGCTGCTGTGCTGATTGTCATAATACAACGAAGTAAACTTGCTAATTTTCTTGGGTCGAGAGGTGTCCACAACTCAAAATAACTATAGAGTGAGGGAGACTTTCAAATCATTATAAACCATTGAGATATGATGAAGTGTATCCTAATGAAATGAGGTTCTTTTATTAACTTCCCATTTTCTGTATCTTAAGAGGCTACACAGAGGGCTAAAAGATAAAACTGCTAAAGCACTGAAATTTAGATTTTATGCAATATAATTTTATTTTTATGCAAGTACAATATATAAAATATATTCTAAATTAGAAGAAAAATATTTTAGCTCTATTGCTTTCTATCAGTAGACGAACTGATAATTATTTCTTAACTGAATAATTATTTAAATATAAAATATGCATATCATTTAACAGCTGTAATCATGCTGAATTCCCTAGATGCAAACTGACTAGATTTACTCTGAGTCTATGTACATGAGTAAATAGGATAATAAATTAATAGTTTCAAAGATTTCTTTGGAAGATAAAGTCATTGGGAATCATGTTACACTTAAATTGGATATAAATGGATAGATGAACAGAGATATATATAAAATGGATAGATAGATTGATAGATATAAAGATAGACAGATAGATGAAGACAGACAGACAGATCAACAGATTTGACAATATCTCTATAGATTTATTTAAGAAATGAAAAATGAGTTAATTTATTTGTTTAAATATCTGATATCATGAATATTTTGGACAAGATGTCACAATCTTTTTCTATTTTCTAAATAATTAAACTGTAAAGTCACAATAGTGACTTCATGGATCCATTCATGTAATTTTATTTTTCAAAAACATAGAAGTAGTTTGCTAAAGCTTTCAGAAATGCTATTTCTAAAATTATGCAAATCTTCTAAAAGAAGTGCCACAGAACACATCGAAGCATGAGTTGCAACTCTTTTCCGACTGCTAAAGCAACTGCACCTTTTTTCATATTCATATGGCTGCTAAAACTGGATTGCATATGACGACTTTAACTATGAAAAATAACTACTTCGTACATGTTTCTACATGTTCCAAAGTATCACTTTTGACAGATTTATACAGCTTTTTCAATTTCTGATTCTAGTTAATGCCTTGTGATTTCCTGGTGAAATCTCATCCAAGAAACCGATATGAAATTACTAACTTTAGAAATAGATAATAGATTATCATGCCAAGTTCATTAAAATAAGCACCAGCACCCATTATTATATTATTCCCATTATTCTCAACTGCAACTCATCTGTGATCTTCTCTTCATATTTGACCATAAGTACCTGAAAGAAAACCTTTTCACTTTGCTTTTCTACTGCACAGAATATAAAGAAGTACAAAATCAAATGGTTGGATACATGACAACGCTGTTATTTAAAAAGAGTTGTAATACTGAGGAGTGCATTTGAAAAGAAAAGAATTTAAATTATCAAAAAAAGAATGTAATACAATTTAAGAATTTCTTGACATGTTTTTCAAATAAATATGCAAAGGAAAGCCAACGTTAAACTAAAAATAAACTATTAAATAATACACAAAATCTAACAAAATATTACAAAATGTTTAAATCTCCACTTTGTTTTATTACATTGTATTATTACTGAGAAAATAAGATGGAGACTTCTTTGTTTTAATTTTTAATGGCATATCTAAGTAGGAAAAATACTTTTTTACAAGCTCTGATCAGTTTGATGCTGTAAAAATAGAAGGCTCAATAATTTTCATTTTATTAGATATAACCTTCAAAGATAAAAACCAAGGTATCAAAGGAAAACCTATTTGTTTGATGTTATAAAAGCATTTAAGTTGCAGGTTTGTTGAATATGTTAACATTTGGATCTGCCTTTAACATATGTCTATTTTGACTGTTGGAAGAATAAAAACATTTAATGATTTACAGACCCCCTGTGTTTTAAGGTCTGATTTTTGAATTAAATCTATGACACTATTTCTATTCATTATTTATTATGACAATTTCAGAGCATTATATCGTTGCACATAGGTGATCACAGCTGAACTTTTATTCCAATTTTTTTAAAATATGTTTTTTAGACCTGTATGATATGATACAAATCTTTTGTTTGTCAATTACAAAGGAATACTTCCTATGGTCAATCACACCTAAATTTCTATACAGTATCAGTTAGAACCCTGACTTAATATTCCAAACCCGTGAAGCTAAAAGGCCCAATTGCCCCACAAAAGTGGGGGAGAGTGTTTTAATAATTAATATATTTAATCAATTAGTTTTAAGTAAGTAAAAACTAATTAAGTAAAATTAATTAAGTAATTAATTAGATCATTCAATTGGCCCTGTATTAATGCTCCAATAAACTCATGCATGTGAACTAAGCCATAATATCAATCAAATTTAACCCTGGAGAAAGCAATATTACTAGGCACCGACAAAGCCTATAATATTCTACTTTGCAAAATAATATATTTGCTTTGTTAAAAAATAAAAGGTTGCTAGACTGTGGTGAATAAAGCATTTTTTAATTAAGACTGAAGATAAAATCAACTCACATGAGCAGTTTCGACCCTCCAAAATGTGCCAGAAGCTACGAAGCTCATCCCTGCCACAACAAGCATCAGCTGATTTCAATGTTGTGTCTTTTTCCAATTCTGAAGAGTGATTAAGTCAATAAAAAAAAAAACATTCCAGGCTTTGTGGGTACTGAAATTACAACTCTGACAAATCCAACTACCTAAGCCAATATCACATATGAAGTAGAAGCATTCCAGACTGAATATAATCTTGGCTCATATGAAGAAGTTAGTACATACTGTATGCTAATTTACATACACATAACTTCTCCCTAGTTCATTTTCTTGGCTTTAAAAAGTTTTTATTTGATCATCATTGAAGACACCAGTCAAATGAACTACAGAGTTCATTTTTTCAGTCTATGCTTGGATAAGGACAAAGCTTTCCAAGGGAAAAAAGCCACAACAAATATTAAAGAGTTTTAATTCCCAGAATATGATAACTCAAAATGTAACCATTTACAAGGCTTATGGGTCACTCCAATCAACCAACTCTAAATCAGAGTTATCCATACAAATATGTAACTTAGAGTAAAATAAATGAATATGAAATTTAAGGTTAAATTCAATGTAATAAACAACTGTATATATCAGGAATCAAACATTACAAAAAAATCAATCTATTAATTAAGTGTCTAGCAAAAAAGTTACAGCGGGTCTCTCTGTGAGTCCTCATGAAATAGTGAAATCATTGTTTGTTCATGATTTTATCATTGAATCTCGGTGGTTAAATAATGGAGATTGGGAATTGCAAATATAGGGTGGAGGCACATAGTTCTCAAATGTCTCCCACCCTTGTTATGAGAATAATGTGGCAGAGTTAGATGACACTGTTGTATAAACTACCATGTACTCACAAAACATGGCAATTCTACATAAATGGCTATGTGGAAGCAGCATTGGATAAATAGGTGTACACAACATATTATTCTGTAGTGCTTCTTACAGGATATTATATAGAAATGTTGTTTACAGTTTCAACAAGACAGAAATATCATAAATGATACATGATTATTTTTAACTTATCTTATCTGCTATGAATGGAACTTTTTTTAATTGAAAGAAGTTCATATACAAGATAGCCAGGCAACATAGAAGAAATTGGTTTTCACTTTTATTTTTCATCTGTCTGTTGAATGATTGCTGGAGACATAACATTATAGGTTCTGCCTATTACTTACAAAAAATTCAGCAATTATAACTATGTATCTCCATCTGTGTATAAGGCTAGATTGAAACATTTTGTATTATTAAATATTTCTGTTCTGTTCACAAGTAGCTTAACCAAGAAAAATGTTTCTTTCCAAACCTCCTTACACAGGTGTCTTGAATTTTAAAAAATCTGCTATGAAAAGGATTTTTTTTTTCATTGAAGAAGTTCATATACAAGATAGCCAGCTAACATGGAACTTAAGATATTGATTTTCACTTTTATTTTTCATCTATCTGTTGAACAATTGCTGGAGACATAATGGAACTTTAAACTTACACCTACAAACTTTATCACTGGGTCTTTCTTTATCTACTTGACCACTATGACATAATTAAATGGAATCTCAGCTTATCCTGGGGGGCTTCTGCTCTTTAACAGTGGTCCAGAGCTGATGTTGATCAAATGAACTTATCCAAGGTGGCAAATCTCCAGGGAGGTTATATATAGCTATTTAGATAATAGATGCAGATGTTAAGAGTAAGTACTGTGTTGATTTCCAATTCCTTTCACAACATTCCTAAACAGACTGGTCCTAAGTTCCTTAAAACTTCCCAAAAAACTCATATTAGGGTGTAATTTGGCTCCTAAAGCTAAAGAGGTTTCAAAAGAGGCAATTTCATCAGGAATTTCACTATCACCCAATCCATTTATTTACACCAAAGATAAAGAATGGCTGCATTTAAATCAGGCAATGTAATTACAACATCAAATCAATTCTGAATGGCGAGTTGTAAAAATACAAAAGTAATGATTAAAACTGTAAATCCCCCCCCTCCTCACACACATACACAACTTTCTCATGCCAAAACTTTAGGCAGCCTAAAACCTATGATAGAATTAAATTGGGAACTTCATGTTGGAAGTTCCAAAGAATTTACAGAAAATCCAGATCAATCTATCAGATGTTTAATGATTTAAGCAGGTTACGAAGCAGTTTAAAACTTAGTATACTAAATAAAACTTTAAAAATGCACAGCAATTATTTTTTAATAACCTTAAAGATGGGAAACAATTTAGAACACAGATTCAATAAAGTAATTTGCTCGATAATCAACTTCCTATATCTAATATAATTCCTAATATAGCAGAACCCCTAAGTATAATCTTTGAAAAAGCTTTCATGACCAGCTCCCTTCCCAAACTTTGGTCACTAGCCACGGTCATCCCTGTCTTCAAAAAAGGAGACCCCAGCCTAGTTGAAAATTACAGACCAATCACTATGCTGTGTCACCTGCAATACCTGTATTCCACTTATGACTGTATGACTATAACTTGTTGCTGGCAAACCTTATGATTTATATTGATATATTGACCATCAATTGTGTTGTAAATGTTGTACCTTGATGAACGTATCTTTTCTTTTATGTACACTGAGAGCATATACACCAAGACAAATTCCTTGTGTGTCCAATCACACTTGGCCAATAAAATTCTATTCTATTCTATTCTATGTACTGGAATCTATCATCAACCAATCCATTACCCTCCACCTAGAAACAAACAACCTACTCTCCAATAAACAATTTCGTTTCAGAAAAAAAAATCATGTAATTTACAACTTCTTCACTGCAAAAACATATGGACTACAAATCTTGATCAGGGCAAAGCAATAGATGCAATCTATATAGACTTCGGTAAAGCTTTTGACTCAGTAGTACATGATAAACTTCTCCTAGAAACTAAAATCCTACGGCATCTCAGGACCCCTCCACAATTGGATACCAATTTGCCTGTCAAACAGACAACAAGTGATCAAAATTGGCAATGCTATATCAAATCCTGTCCTGTCAGAAGTGGCGTTCCCCAAGGCAGCGTTCTTGGACCAACATTCTTCATATTATACATTAATGATCTCTGTGACCAAATTACAAGTAATTGTGTTCTCTTTGCTGATGATGTCAAACTATTTAACACCACCAACAATACAACTACCCTTCAAAAAGACCTTGACTTTGTATCCGAATGGTCTAAAAATTGACAACTCCAAATCTCTACCAGCAAATGTTCAGGCTTGCATATTGGAAAAAAGAACCTAAACACAAAGTACAAGCTTGATGGACATTACCTTACAGATGACCCCCACCCTGTTAAAGACCTTGGAGTTTTCATATCAAATGATCTAAGTGCCAAAGCCCACTGCAACTACATCGCAAAAAAGGCTTTAAGAGTTGTAAACCTAATCTTACGTAGCTTCTTCTCCAAAAACACCACACTACTAACCAGAGCATATAAAACATTTGCTACACCAATTCTTGAATACAGCTCGACTGTCTGGAACCCATACCACATTTCTGACATTAATACAATTGAACGTGTCCAGAAATATTTTACAAGAAGAGTTCTCCACTCCTCTGAGCGCAACAAAATACCTTATGCCACCAGATTTGAAATCCTGGGTTTAGAAAATTTAGAACTACGCCATCTTTGACATGACTTTAGTTTAACTCATAGAATCGTCTATTACAATGTCCTTCCTGTCAAAGACTACTTCAGCTTCAATTGCAACAATACACGAGCACACAATAGATTTAAGCTTAATGTTAACCGCTCCAATCTTGATTGCAGAAAATATGACTTCAGTAATAGAGTTGTTAATGCTTGGAATACACTACCTGGCTCTGTGGTCTCTTCCAAAACCCCAAAATCTTCAACCAAAAACTGTCTACTATTGACCTCACCCCATTCCTAAGAGGTCTGTAAGAGGCGTGCATAAGAGCACAAGAGTGCCTACCGTTCCTGTCCTATTGTTTCCTTTTGTTATATCAATTAATATAGTTATTACATACTCATATAGATTTGCTTATATATTGTATAGTTATTTCATGCTTATACGTATATATACTGTGTGACAAAATAAATAAAAATGATATTTTAAGATTCAGGGGGATCCGGGGGGCGGGAAGAGGACAGAAGGAATAATGGAACATTTGGTCACCTGCATTAGTACTATAGAGTTATGATACAAAATTCTCCAGTTTTCTAATGAAGAAAATAGTTTATGAAACTGTAGGCAACTTCTTCAATGGAACAAGCAGTTTTGTGGTTGTGAGTGCAAAAGTCAATAATGCGTACTAATTTGCAGTAATCATCCTGCAAGGGGAGGTCCCCAATGATTCAAATGTCAATAAATGCCAAATCCATCACAAAGAGCAAAATTAATATTGGCTAGCAGCAGTGTTGAAATGCAGCCAGTTCTATCCAGCTTGGCCGAACCATGTGGTGGAGGCGGGAGGCTCCTCCCCCCCCAGATGTCATCACATCCGTTTTTGAACCTTTGCACATACGCAGAAGGTTCTGCACATGTGTGGAGGAAGTGCCTGTGGATGCTCACATTTGTGAACTGGTAGCAAAGGTAAGTGGATTTCACCACAGGATAGCAGTGGATAGTAGAATAGAAGAACTGAAAAAGATAACAAAATGCCAAAATTATATTATGGCCTAAATCAGGGGTGTCCAAACTTTTTTGAGTGAGGGCCAAATACAGAAAAATAAGCAAAGGCCCGGGCCACGGGGGGGGGGGGGGGGGAAGAATGGGCGTGGCTTATTTTGGGGTGTGGCTTGGTAGTCATGTGACTGGTGGGCGTGGCTAACTGCTCATGTGACTGAGTGGATGTGGCTATGGGCATAGAAACTACTCAGAGGGCTAAAAAAAGTAATTTTTGACCAGTCCTCACACTTATGACCATCCTCACATTTATGCCCATTGCAGCATTTTTAACAACCATATCACTCATTTCACAACTGCTTCTCTTCACCACAGTTACAAGATAGGGTGCAAAATGTAAAGATAGTTGTACGTGTGAGGACCAGTCAAAAGTGTGAGAACCTGTCAGAAATCACTTTTTTCAGCCGTCTGGGTAGTCCCTATGCACAGTTTAGGCTTAAGTATACTATATGTGTGTGAGTTATATATATGTGCATGTGTATCTCTATGTTTGTGTACTTGTGTGTTTGTGTTATGTTGATTTTTAATGTTAATTTTTTAAATATAATTATTCAGAAAGGCATGCGGCTGGACAACAAACAGTATATAAGCCTAGTTAATTCATGTGTGGCCCGGGCCACACACAAGAGGTGACATATTGACACATGATTACTGTGTGTATTTCTAACTCGCCTATAATGTGAAGAACATTGCTCTCAGTGGGAGCAGTGATGCTGTCCTTTGGATTGAAGGATGGCTGGGATGTCAGGAGAAAGTTTGGTGGTTGAGACACGAAGGACTTCACAGAGATGGCTATCAGTCATTCTGGATCTCAGTCTGCTTTTGTTCTGATTTAACAGAGAAAATGTTTGTTCACATATGTATTTTGAGCCGAACAGGCTCATCATTCTTTTTGCATGGCGTCTCATCAGAGGAAACTTGGCATGATCCAAATTCTGATAGAAGTCAGGGAGGGAGAGAAGCTGATGTTGACTCTTCAGAGAATCATCACATTGCATTTCAATCAGTTCTAACTGCAGACTCTCCTCCACTTCTTCTGCATCCACCAGGAAGGGGGTCGAGAACAGCTTGATTTGTTTTTCAATGACAGAAAAATCTTGAAAACGCTGGTTGAATTCTGTCACGAGAGATGTAATTATAGAAACATATTTCTCCTTTTTAGCAGAAAGATCTGCCTTTGGAAAAGCAGACTTGATTTCAGACAGCGCAGGGAAGTGTACAGCATTAAAGCTTCGTAGTTGTGTCTCAAACAGGCGGAGCTTTACACAGAAGGCTTTCATGTGAGGACCTGTATACTGCACGAATCAAGAAGAGAGCCGTGAAAATATTTGCAGATCCCTCGCATCCTGGACATAAACTGTTTCAACTCCTACCCTCAAAACGACGCTATAGAGCACTGCACACCAGAACAACTAGACACAAGAACAGTTTTTTCCCGAAGGCCATCACTCTGCTAAACAAATAATTCCCTCAACACTGTCAGACTATTTACTGAATCTGCACTACTATTAATCGTTTCATAGTTTCCATCACCAATCTCTTTCCACTTATGACTGTATGACTATAACTTGTTGCTGGCAATCCTTATGATTTATATTGATATATTGATCATCAATTGTGTTGTAAATGTTGTACCTTGATGAACGTATCTTTTCTTTTATGTACACTGAGAGCATATGCACCAAGACAAATTCCTTGTGTGTCCAATCACACTTGGCCAATAAAATTCTATTCTATTCTATTCTATTCTATTCTATGTGCGCATACAGGTGTGATACCAGCTGTTCTTTGCCTTGTAGGTTCTTGTTCAGTGTATTCAGATGATGAGTAAGATCAACTAAAAATGCCAGGTCTGCCAGCCACAGAGGGTCACTCAGTTCATGAAGAGGTCGGTCCTTCTCTTTCAAAAAATTGTCGATTTCTGATCTCAGCGAATAAAACCGCTGCAGCACAGAGCCGCGGCTGAGCCAGCGCACATCAGAGTGGTAGAGTACATCCCCGTATTCAGCATCCATGTCAGATAAGAAAGCTTGAAATTCCCTGTGGTACAGTCCTCTAGCTCGAATTATGTTGACAGTTTTTACAACAGTGTTCATCACATCGCCCAGCTGCACAGTCTTGACACTCAGTGTTTCTTGGTGGATTATACAGTGCATCCTAACAGCCTCACCTCCGCTCTCTTTACCTTGACGCACACCATGGATGCCATTCCTTTGCGCCACCCGTCATGGCCGGAGCTCCATCCGTTGTTACTCCACAGAGCTTGTCCCATTTAAGCCCCATCTTTTCAACTGCCTCTGACACAGCGTCAAAATATTTCCACCTGTTGTTGTGCCTTTTAGGCTCATCATATCAAGCAGCTCCTCCGTACAGCAAAATTATCATCGACTCCCGCAAAAAATTAAAAGCTGTGCGGTGTCTGTATGCCTGTGCTCTCATCGCATGCTATCGAGTAAAATCAAAAGCACAAGCTTTTTCTCAGCTGAAGTTTCAGGTTAGCTGACAAGTCCTCGATTCTCCGCACCACTGTATTTCTGGATAAGGTCACGTTGTTGAAATCCTGCACTTTTTCCGGGCACATTACTTCTGTGACTTTGATGAGGCACTGCTTTATGAAATCACCGCCTGAGAACGGTTTGCCATGGTGGGCAATAAGTTTTGCGACTTCATAGCTTGCTGCTGTATGCTTTCCTGTATTTTGTTAGCACGAAATAAAACTGTTGTTGAGCTTGCAGGCTAGCTGCCATTTGCTTGAATTTCTGTGCTTGTTTGGCACCTGTGTACGATGCGTAGCTCTGATGCTTGGTCTCATAGTGCCGACGGACATTATACTCTTTCATCACGGCAACATCTTCATTGCAAATCAAACAGACACACTTTCCGTTGATTTCTTTAAAGAAATATTCATTTTCCCACCGTGTTTGAAATCTTCTACACTCCCTTGCTATCTTGCTTTCTTCGGTGCTGCCATTTCTGGTGACTCGTGGTAAATATTTAGGACTATATCAGAGGCCTGAAAACCTGGGACATTACAATACAGATGGATACAGTCAGTCTACTAAAAAGCAACAATATGTGGATATCATCTACATTTAAGGGGGGGAAATGTTTCATATTCATTCATCTTGTTAGTGTCAAACTTGGTCCCTTAAGACTTGTGGACTTCAACTCCCAGAGTCCCTCAGCCAGCAAAGCTGGCTGAGGAACTCTGGGAACTGAAGTCCACAAGTCTTAAAGAGACCAAGTTTGGACACCCCTGATCTTGGCTTTTGTTTTGTATTTGGTATGAACTTGAAACTCCCTTCGTTATTCCCTGCCCGAGGAAGGCGAGGACAGAGCTGCTGGGCCGGGCACGGCCAGCAGCCTCTTTCGCGCTTGCCGCCGCCCCCCCCCCTCCCTTCATTATTCCCTGCCCGAGGAAGGCGAGGACAGAGCTGCTGGGCCGGGCACGGCCAGCAGCCTCTTTCGCGCTTGCCGCCGCCTCCCCCCCCCTTCGTTATTCCCTGCCCGAGGAAGGCGAGACAGAGCTGCTGGGCCGGGCACGGCCAGCAGCCTCTTCGCGCTTGCCGCCGCCTCCCCTCCTTCGTTTTCCCCTCCCGGAGGAAGGCGAGGACAGGGCTGCTGGGCCGGGCACGCCCAGCAGCCTCTTCCGCGCTTGCCGCCGCCCCCCCCCCCCTCCCTTCGTTATTCCCTGCCCGAGGAAGGCGAGGACAGAGCTGCTGGGCCGGGCACGGCCAGCAGCCTCTTTCGCGCTTGCCGCCGCCTCCCCCTCGCCGTTATTCCCTGCCCGAGGAAGGCGAGGACAGAGCTGCTGGGCGGGCACGCCAGCAGCCTCTTCGCGCTTGCCGCCTCCCCTCCCTTATTCCTGCCCGAGGAAGGCGAGGACAGAGCTGCTGGGCCGGGCATGGCCAGCAGCCTCTTTCGCTTGCCGCCTCCCCTCCCTTCGCTATTCCTGCCCGAGGAAGGCGAGGACAGAGCTGCTGGGCCGGGCCCGCCCACCAGCCTCTTTCGCGCTTGCCGCCGCCTCCCCCCCTCCCTTCATTATTCCCTGCCCGAGGAAGGCGAGGACAGAACCCCTCCTCACCTGTTTCTCGATGGCGGCCCGAGGAAGGCGAGGGTAGAACTGCTGGGGGCAGGCACGGCCAGCAGCCTCTTTCCCGCTCGCCGCCTCCTCTGCCCCCTCCCTTCATTATTCCCCGCCCATGGGGAGGAGCCGCGAGCCTCGCAGCGCGAAAAGGGCCATTTTAAATTATACTTCCAGAATTTGCTGCGGGCCAAAAAAAACTGACCCGCGGGCCGCAGTTGGCCCGCGGGCCGTAGTTTGGACACCCCTGGCCTAAATTAACCATGGTGATCCCAATGGCTAGCAACACACTGGGTACCATATAATATATATATATATATATTTGATGGCTCCATTTAAATCAAAAGGTTTGATTTAAACATAAATGCACCAATATATTATGATGTCCTAAACTATTGGAAAGAACTTGATGTATATGATGATCAACTACAGCTAAAGAATTATGATTTCACATTGTTGGGCATTCTCTTCTTCCTAGCTCAGTGAGCCACCATCTTGAAGTCCCTTTAGGGCTTGTGTGCCCTGCGGAAGATGAAAGCTACGCCACAAGTTCAACTACACTGGACAGGTTTCATCTGAGCATGTCCCATAAACAATACGACATAATTTGAAGATCATAATTTATCCTTAGCAGATCAATTGTTACCCAGATAAACAAGACTATGTGAGGTGTTGGGAGTTCTTGGACATCTGTTAATAAATGAGCTTCAGAACTTAGGACAATTCTGAACCAGCAGCTGCAGGACTACTAGAAGAAAAGCTCTTTACCTATCACAAATACACAAAGATTAACACATCATTGGCATTGACAAAATCATCAACAGTCAATTGCAAAGACTAGCTTAATTACATTTGCAATTAAACTTTTAACACTACAAACAACATTGCCTATCCCAAATCCTTGGTAGGTGGATAAAAATGCCAAATTATTCTAAACATTTGATTGACTATGTAGCCAACCATAATAATATCCTTAAAACATAATAATCTAAGGATAAAACAAAATACTAAAACTCAAATTTTGCAGGCATAAACCTAGACTGATTTCAGAGAAGATTATTCTAAATAGATATTTAAAGAATTACTATAAATTAAGTAACTATCTTTTAGCCTTTGGACATACAATTCTTCTGGACTAGATGTGACTAGGATGAAAAAGTGGTCAAAGCCAAGATAAAAATGAAAATGTGGTTTAAATTTAATTAAGTTACTCTGACCTCTCTTTTAAGTATTTAGTGATTTCTTGTTTCTGTCACATTAAAATTTAATGGCAATTTTAAGAAATATGATGGAGGTTGTCTTTCTATAGTCACCTGCAACTATTGAATCCAATATTATGTCCCTCCTACATCAAATTGAGTTTAATAATCTTTCTAACAAAGATTATTTCTTTCTGATTATCTTTCTGATAATCTGAAAAAGTGAATTATCTTTCACTTTGGACTAAAGTTTAACCAGAATAAAATACACTATTATTATTTATCTTCCTTTCTTTAGGATGACAAAATTTAACCTTAACGAAAGGATTCAAACCACAACTACCATATTATGATCATGTTCATGATAATAATAATCATTTCATCTTATCTAAGATCTTTTTAAAAATATTAAGGAAATTTAATAAAAATATACCCTCACCCTCCCTTCTAAAAGAACACATGACACATAGCTCTGCAATAACTTTTCTAAAGCAAGGATTCCTTCACCAAGATTAGATTTTCTATATACAGACCATTCATCAGGTGCATTTCTTAAGCTTGTCTTACAACAGCCTTTCCTAACCTGGTGCTTTGCATTTTTTGCAACTCAATAGCATGGACACAAGCTTTGTTCATGGGAAATTATGAAAGCTGGTGTACAGCCTATCTGTATGCCATCAGATTGGGGAAACTAATTTAGAACAAGCAGAAAGACATACATTATGCAGGATCTAGCTATCTCAATTCTGTGCATCCAGCTTTGAAAAAGATACCAAAACATAATGAAACAAGACCACCCACAGGGAGACAACACAAGCCTCATCCTATCTACCTGGCACTGATCTTTATTTAAACACTTCAGTTCAAAGGAAGTCTTGGGATCTTTGCCATCAAACATCTACTGCCAGGAAATTATGAAGAATCACATAATTAATTTTAGAGGAAAATGCCAGCAGAGAGTTCTAGTAAACATGGTTTTCAAAGAGATTGCTCTTCTTCCGGACATAACTTACATAGATCAGAATACATAACATTGCTTTATTTAGGAAAAATAACCCCAGTGGAGAAGCTACCACAATGAAGGTAATGTACATAAAAGTAAGATACTGTAATAATATTTTAATGTTACTTGGGTTTCATCTGATAACTTTTATTCTACATCATTTAGTTTTTTATTTTATTTTAACTAATTCTGCTTATAAATTGAGAAGTCTATAATCAAAAAAACTTTAAAAAACTTTAAAATACCCTCCCTTAAATACTTCTTCAGTTACAGAGCAGGTAAGCTATCTGGCAGTACATGACAGGTCACTGATCAAACAGAGCATCTCTTTATCTAAGGTGAATTGCAAAAAGCAGCTAGGTGTCTCCTATGTACATAACACTGAATAAATATAGTTGCACAATTACCTACATAGTATGCGTTTTGGAAGAAAGAATGTATAAATTTCTCTGTTGTTACTGAGAGAGCATTTGGTACAATTGGTTTTGTATTTCTACATTGTTTTCAGCAGGAATTTAACTGATTTAAAAGAATGACTTCATCGTTCTCATGACAGCCGAAATTTACCAGTGAGCTTGGAGCTCCACCAGCTCTTTCCTACCCACTGATCAAAGTGAGTTAAATGACCAGCACTCTGTCTTTAAAAAGTTATTACCTTAAACAAGAGTTCATTTCATGCAAAATGGATTTATAACTCCTCAAACAAAATAAAAATAAACACCCCTCCCCCCAATATTGCACATTATCATTACAGGAACTACCATGGCAAAACTGATCAGCAGGAATATTGCATTCACAGAATGAACGACTAGTTGTTTTTTTAAAGTATACTTTATGAGTGTACTTTACTATGAAAACAAAACTGAATGTGTATAAAACATTTTAGCTATACTTTACATTAGAAATACATGAAGTGCTTAAATTAATATTATAAAACTATCAATGATAGAACAGCAAGGTTATTTCTGTAGTTTGTGGCCTTTAGCAAGTCACATTTAGACCATAAAAATTTAGAGGATGAGTGAAAAATGGCAAGAAGGGGAAGAAAAGAAACAAGATAAATACTATAATGGAAGTGGGTCTTAAACTAGCTTTTAGATGAGTACAATGGTAAGTAACTATATCTATAACCATTTAGACTTCAAAATGCCAAGCAAACCTCCACACAAAATAATTATTAAGCCACAGGTTTTAAAAACACGAAAACTTCAGGTACTTTTTTCTTTTTTGAAGCGAAAAAGTACTGGGTTAAGATACAGGGATGGTTACAGGATATACAAAATGCCAAATTGAACTGAACCCAGAAACATTTCTCTTGGGAATGCTTAAGATAAAACGTGATTAAAAAAACAAGATATTTGATTTTGCACATTCTAACAGCGGCAAGGATTGCGTTGGCGCAATATTGGAAACTCAGTAACATACCAGCAGAGAGTCTGATTATTCAAAAAGTATATGGTTGCGCAGAAATGAATAGGCTTACCATAGAATTACAAGCAAAAGAAGATTCAGAATACTATGCAGTCTGGGAAAACTGGTACACATGGATAATCAATAGAAATAGAAAATAATATATATATAAGGCTATTGATGATTAGATATCTATAGTGTATATAGAAATTATATGGAAAGGAGATCCGAAATATACAATAATGTCACCGTTCTGTTGAATATGTACAATTGTTATAAAAAAAGAAAATTGTAATAAAAATAAACTTAAAAAAAAACACACGAAAACTGTTCTCCCTTCCAATATTAAATTGCTGCCATTAGCTTATTAATTTAAGAACATCTTGATTATTTATACAGTTCGAATTAAATCCTAAGGTCTGTGGTATGATTTATAATTGTGTTTCTTTAACATCCTGGTGAAAGAGAAACAGAATACTTACGCAGCCCCCAGCAAGAATTTCTGCTGGAAAAGGAACAGATCCATCTTTTTGCATAAATTTGTCTCTCACAAAATCGTTTACCTTAAAAACAATTAAAATAAACATATATAAACTTTTAAATTTAAAGTGTCAATATACATTTTGAAGTATACATTTTAAGTTCATCAGCAATAGCGTTTGTGTATGCATCGTTGGGTGGGTTTTACTCACCTTGGAACAGATTAATAGCACAAGAAGAATTCTAATATCAGAAGGTATTTATACATTTAAAAAATTAAGCTTTACATCCACACATTTCTGAATTATACTTCAGAAAACATACTACTAGTCAGTCTGAACAATGCTTTCTACAAATATATTTTTGTAGAACTATTTTGTAGAATTAAAATGTTAAAAAGAAATCTTATTTTAAGCTATTACAATTTAATATTTGAACTGCTGTATATTGGCAACTTAATTAATGTCTTAACAAGTCTCTTTTTCTGCAATATTTCAGTTAAAAGGGCAATAAAGTAAAAAGTAGTAATAAAGTGTTCTGCTTTTTTAAAAGAAGAATATAAAGGTCCTGAATCAAACTTTTAATCTGAAATTGCCACATGAAAGATTCTCAAAGAATCTTTCAAAAGAATCAAAAGAAATTAAATCACAAACATGTAACCAATATATTATACAAGTATAGTTTTGCCCAAGCAAAATATTCCGATGCATACTTTAAGCATATAACCAAAATAACTCTTTCTACTAGAAATTGAAAATAATGTATTAAGAATGAGTCAACGTTTTGCTCTGAACTTACAGTAAGCTTTATGGCCTTTTCTGGAGCTACCCCCAGGAGCTGTGGCAGAAGACCTATAAAATATAAAAAATATAGCAGTTAAGTTGATCAAGAAATAGATTGTTATTAATTTTTCTTCTTAAGGGGAATGGCATCTTAAGAGAAATTTTCAATTATTACGTTTAGCAAGATTATCTGTGTGGATATTATATAAAATACCCTTTACACACACACAATTCAGCATTGCTTTGATTCAAACAATAATTATATATGCTCAGAAATACGAGAAAATTATAAACGTAATTGAAAAACTTTTATGTTTCACTTAGTTTTGTTTGGACTCTTATAAAAATACTGTATTAGTTTTTCTTACCCATATCTCCAAAACCAGGAGAACAAAGTAGGTGTCAGCCCTGAAGCCATTTTTGGGGAGCATCTTCAGGGCTGCCACAGCAAAGCTAGATGAAGCTGTGGGAATTTAAAGAGGAAAGTAGAGATAGCTGGGGGATGTGTAATTAAAATAACATTCTTTCTTGTGAGAGCCAAGGATGCTCTACCAGGTGTTGAAAGGGCATGGATCAAAGCCAGCTGGGGTTGGGACTATGACCTGATTGGATCATGTGATGGACATGTGACCTGGGAAAGCAAAAACTTTGAGCTTTGATTTGGATGGCAAAACCTTGAATCTTTCAAAGTTGGATTTTCACCAGCTGCCAATATGATGTGTGCTTACTTTGTGCTTACTTTTTAAAAAAACTCTCTAGTAATCTAGCAGAACCCCTAAGTATAATCTTTAATATAGCTTTTACTACCAGTTCCCTTCCCAGTCTCTGGTCACTAGCCACAGTCATTCCAGTTTTCAAAAAAGGCAACCCCAGCTTAGTTGATAATTATAGACCAATCTCCCTATGTTGCGTCGCCTGCAAGGTTATGGAATCCATCATAAACCAATCCATTACCTTACACTTAGAAATACACAACCTTCTCTCAAATAAATAATTTGGCTTCAGGAAAAAATTATCTTGCAATTTACAACTTCTCCACTGTAAAAACCTATGGACTACAAATCTTGACCTAGGTAAATCAATAGATGCAATATACATAGACTTCTGTAAAGCTTTTGACTCAGTGGTACATGATAAACTTCTCCTAAAATTAAAATCCTATGGCATTTCAGGACCCTTACACAACTGGATATCTGCTTTTCTGTCAAACAGACAACAAATAGTTAAAATTGGTAATGCTCTATCAAATCCTGTTCCTGTCAAGAGTGGTGTTCCTCAAGGCAGCGTTCTTGGACCTACTCTCTTTATAATATACATAAATGATCTTTGTAATCATATCTCAAGTAACTGTGTTCTCTTTGCTGATGATGTCAAACTTTTCAACACCACTGACAATACATCCACAATTCAAAAGGACCTTGATCATCTAACTGCTTGGTCTAAAATTTGGCAACTACAAATCTCAACCAGTAAATGCTCAGTCTTGCATATTGGAAGAAAGAACCCAATCACAAAGTACATGCTTGATGGACATTGCCTCGCAGATGACCCCCACCCTGTCAAAGACCTTGGAGTTTTTATATCTAACGATTTAAGTTCCAAAGCCCACTGCAACTATATAGCTAAGAAGGCTCTAAGAGTTGTTAACTTAATTTTCCGTAGCTTCTTTTCAAAAAACACCACGCTACTGACCAGAGCATATAAAACATTTGTTAGGCCAATTCTTGATTACTGCTCTCCTGTCTGGAACCCATACCATATATCTGACATCTACACAGTTGAGCGTGTCCAAAGGTATTTTACGAGAAGAATTCTCCACTCCTCCGAAACTAATAAAATACCTTATTCCACCAGACTTGATATCTTGGGTCTAGAAAACTTGGAACTTTGTCGCCTTTGACAAGATCTGGGTTTAGCATATAAAATCATCCGTTGTAATGTCCTTCCTGTCAATGACTTTTTTAGTTTCAATAACAATATCACAAGAGCTACCAACAGATTTAAACTCAATGTCAACCGCTCCAGTTTAGATTGCAGAAAACACGATTTCCGTAAAAGAATTGTATATACTTGGAATGCATTACCTGACTCTGTGGTTTCTTCTTATCACCCCAAAGGCTTTACTCAAAAACTGTCCACGGTTGACCTCACCACTTTCCTAAGAGGACTCTAAGGGGCGTGCATAAGAGCACAAACGTGCCTACCGTTCCTGTCCTACTGTTTCTTCCCCTATGTATATATATATTTTTAGTACCTCGTTTCTCCTCATATATACGTTCATATATTATATAACCCTTTATGCAACGCTTGTATATATATATTGTTATATTGTTATGACAAATAAATAAATAAATAAAATAAATAAATAAATAAATAAATATCCCAAATAAAATTATGCTCTGAGAAAACTCTAGGCCTCAGAGTTTTGACTGCTTTGGGGTTATTACTTGGAACCCTGACAGTGGGCTGATAGACAGAATGACAATGATTGCCGAAGATAGTTACTGTTTGCTCCTATAGTTAAGAATCTGTATTTTCTGAATTTCTTACTTCAGCCTTCTTCTCTCCTCTTTCACAACTACATAAAAATATACATAAAATAGATCCTAGCATTGCTGGTGTAACTTGCATTGTGGTCTTTATTTACTTATTTATTTACTTATTTATTCTGCCTTTCCATCATAATGAATACTAAGGACAACCACATAAAAATATACACAAAATAGATCCGAGCATTGCTGGTGTAACTTGCATTGTGGCCTTTATTTATTTATTTGAATTATGTTCTGCCTTTCTATTATAATGAATACTAAGGACAGCTGATAACATTTAAAAAGACAAAAATTAATACTAAAGTACCAATTATAATTTGTTTTCATAATGTGCTATGCAATACAGGTTGTGTAAAAGGAAGCCATACTTCCAAAATCCAATCTCATTTTTGTGATAGCTCCTCATTTATCAACTTCTAAGATGCAGGCAACCTGATGGTCTCCAGATTTCCACATGGAAACCTAACATGTAATAGTTAGAGCTGATGGAAGCTGACAGTCCAAAATACTAGAGAGATTAGATTATCTGTTTTTGCCTCAGTGAGTGAAATTACATGCAGATGTGCTATTACCAATATGCACATCTTCTACAATGTCCCACTAAATTCAGTGGACTTTATTCTCAAAGAAGTGTGCACTGAAATGCAGTCTGTTGTGTAGACAAACAAAATGCCACGTCTGGCCAGTTTTTAAGGTGTGGATCTAGGTTGGTAGCCATGAACCCCATGCTCAGTCATTAGAATCTGCTCTTATAAGAATCATATGAAAAAGATAGGAAATTGCTTTGTCGAAAACAACTGGAGAACCATTAATAATTCAGAACTACTCTGCTCATGTTTTGTCTTTATCTTTTGTAAATATAACAATTGTGAAAAGAAAGATGAAACACTTGAACCTAATAGAAACATAGCCAGGGATTGTCTATTGACTTTTGAGTTAAAATCTCCTGAGTCAGAATTGCATCACAGGATAAGGAATTATCTAGTCAAAAATTTATTTATTACTTTTATGAAATTCTGGATAAATAATAAAAAAGTGAATTACTGAAATGGAGCAAATGACCAAAAAATGGGGAAAGCAAAAGAAATTTTTTTTTGTAAGACTGGAAACTTTATACAGATAGTCCTCGGCCTACTACCATAATGGAGCCCAAAATTCCTGTTGCTAACACAGAAGTTAAGTGAATTTTGCCGTAATTTACAACTTTTCTTGCCACAGTTGTTAAGTGAATCATTGCATTTGTTAAGTTTGTATCACGGATACTAAGGGAATCTAGTTCCCTATTAACTTGTTTGTCAGTAGATCACATAATGTGATCACGTGGTCTCCGCACACAGCAACTGTACTAAATATGAACCAGTTGCAATGTATCTGAATTTTGATCAGGTGGCCTTGGTGATGCTATAACAGTGTTAAGTATGAAAAATAGTCATAAGTCACTTTTTTCAGTGACGTAACTATAACAAATGGTTATAAATCAAGGACTACCTATCTAGAGATTTGAAAAGAAAGAAAACAAATGAAGTAACATAATAACAGAGTTGGAAGGGACCTTGTAGGTCTTCTAGCCCAACCCCCTGCCCAGGCAGGAAACCCTACACCATTTCAGATTATCCAACATTTTCTTAAAAATTTGGCTATCCAACATTTTCTTAAAAATTTCCTGTGTTGGAGCATTCACAACTTCTGCAGTCAAGTTGTTTCACTTATTGATTGTTCTAACTGTCAGGAAACTTCTCCTTAGTTTTAAGTTGCTTCTCTCCTTGATTAGTTTCCACCCATTGCTTCTTGTTCTACCCTCAGGTGCTTTAGAGAATAGTTTGACTCCCTCTTCTTTGTGGCTACCCCTGAGATATTGGAACATGATTCATGCGTTTGAGGACTGAAAAATATATGGACAAAGTGACAGGTTTGTATAACATCTAAAAGGGAAGGACTATAAGATTATAATTATCTGCTGCTGGAGATAATTGGGACTTTCTGTTAGGGTATTTCATAACTTTAGTTTCTTTCCTTTCTTAATAATAATAACAACAGAGTTGGAAGGGACCTTGGAGGCCTTCTAGTCCAATCCCCTGCCCAAGCAGGAAACCCTACACCATCTCAGACAGATGGTTATCCAACATTTTCTTAAAAATTTCCAGTGTTGGAGCATTCACAACTTCTGCAGGCAAGTCGCTCCACTTATTAATTGTTCTAACTGTCAGGAAATTTCTCTTTAGTTCTAAGTTGCTTCTTTCCTTGATCAGTTTCCACCCATTGCTTCTTGTTCTACCCTCAGGTGCTTTGGAGAACAGCCCGACTCCCTCTTCTTTGTGGCAACCCCTGAGATATTGGAACACTGCTATCATGTCTCCCGTAGTCCTTCTTTTTATTAAACTAGACATACCCAGTTCCTGCAACCGTTCTTCATATGTTTTAGCCTCCAGTCCCCTAATCATCTTTGTTTCTCTTCTCTGCACTCTTTCTTGCACCTATTTCTTTTTTTTTTATTCACCTTTAGATTTGACTTCTGTATACAAACTCTCAACAAATACAAATAAAAAAGGAAGGAAAGCAGATATGGTGAACTACTGATCTGTCAATCTGACATAAAAGGTGAAGGTTCCTGTCGCACATACGTGCTAGTCGTTGCTGACTCTAGGGGGCGGTGCTTGTCTCCGTTTCAAAGCTGAAGAGCCAGCACTGTCCAAACACGTCTCCATGGTCATGTGGCTGGCATGACTCAATGCCAAAGGCACGCAGAACGCTGTTACCTTCCCACCAAAGATGGTCCCTTTTTTTTCTACTTGCATTTTTACATGCTTTTGAAACTGCTAGGTTGGCAGAACCTGGGACAAGTAACGGGAGCTCAGCCCGTTACACAGCAGCACTAGGGATTCGAACCGCTGAGCTGCTGACCTTTCGATCGGCAAGCTCAACGTCCTTACCCCTGAGCCACTGCGTCCCTCAATCTGACATACAGATACTAAAATTCTAGAATTAGGGTTGGAATAAAGAGATGTATTGAGAGATGGATTCTGTATTCTTAAAAAAAAAACTTCTATTAATGACTTGGGAAAAGAGAAAATGCTGCAGATGACACAAAATTAGATAGGACACTTAATATTATAGAAAAACAGAAATGAGAACCAGAACAATCTCATTAAATCAAGGAAACAGACTGAAAGCAAAAAAATTTAGAAAGGGAGAAATGGAAAGTTATGCACTTAAAAAATAAAATGAAATACATAGGTGATGCCTGGCTTGGTAGTAAGTACTTAAAAATACTTTGTAGTTGATTTCTAAATGAATATGAATTAGGAGTGTGAAATAGCTTAAAAAAACCAATTTTAATTGCATCAACAGAGATATAGTTTCCAAATCACAGGAATTAATGCTTTATTCCTTTAATCCCTACCTCAAGTATTATATCCATTTCTGTATACCAAAATTTAAGACCACCTGTATTATGGTCAGGAAGAGGAACAGGGATGATTGAGGACTATAAATTAAGTCCTACTGAATTTTACAGGAGCATGAATGTTTTATCTAAGAAGGAAAAACTGAAGGATAGCAGTCCTCAAGAATGGGAAAGGATGTGTATGAAAAAGATCAAGATCTCTTTATTATAATCCCAAATGCAAAATACAGAATATTGGATTTAAATTATATTAAATTAATTAATTTAATTAAATATATCAATTCCAACTGAATTTTAAAAATCTTTGAAAGAGTAGAAATTTCAACTATTTAAGAATGGAACCAATTACCTATCTATCACTTGAGCCAGTTGTGAAAAACAGGATGAAAAGCTTGAACCTAATAGAAATACATCCAGGGATTGTCTATTGACTATGAGTTCAATAGACTCAAAGATCAAATCAAACAGAAGTTGGACAGCTTACACCGGGGATGCTTCTCTATATCTTATTTCTGTAGTTTGATGGTAAAACCAATACTTTCATCAGCCATAAAGAAGCAAAATGGACTGATAATTTTACTTAATATAAACCGATTTGAATATTAAAGCATTCCTTCCACCAAATATATTTATGTATTTAGAAAGGCCTATATACCACTTTTTAGTTGACCTTTCAGAGTTGTTTTCAGGGCCAGAGTAAAATATAATAAATTTAATTAAACACACACACACACACACACACACACACACACACACACACACACAATCACATTTGGAGTATATAAAATAAATTATTAAGTATACATTTTTATATCTGCTTAAGCTTACATGTTCTATTGCTTAATGAGACTTATTTTAAGAAAACAGTCAAGGAATTTATAGGCTAACATGTCAAATGCTTGAGAAAATAAAAAAGTGTTTGTAGTTTGCTATTAGAGTAACAACACTAGGGAGATTGATGATGTTTCATAATTTTGTAGTTTTATAGCTTATTAAACACAGTTGATAAAAAGGATGTTTTTGCATCCAGCAGAATCATGCTGAATATGATGCAAGCCAGATTAAATTCTATAAGGAAAAAGAGATGTGGATAGATAATATGGAATGACGTGGCAAATCCTTGGCAGCTCCTCTATTAAGGACTGATTCTTAAACCTAATGTTGAGGATCTCGATATGGATGCCTCAATTGCATTAATTGTGTATGGAATGACTGTTTCTTCTTTCATTCAACAGGTCCCAGATTTTTTCTTCTTTTTAAATAGCCTCCTAAGATCCACAAGATGGTATTATTCATGCTCATCAAAGAGAGAAAATTTGAAACCTATGTGCTGTGTGCTATGTTGTGGTAAATAAAATTAATCATTCCAAAGACATACTTAGTTAAATCAAAGCATTTATATTTGGGGTGCATGCTTGTCCAAGTAAATTCTTTTTTTACAATCTAAATTCCTGTTCAATATTTTTGCATTTTATATATAGAATAGAAGGTTGGATAAAATTCAGAACAATTTTCAAAACTTGCCATGCATGGATAAAAAGGAAGATTAGCATAAAATTCCTTGCGTTTGAATAACTTATTGGATTAATATAATTCATAAGAATATAAGGGGCAAACATTAAAGGATTTTCCAGTACACCATAAGTTTGTTTCATTTACAATCATAATGATTTAAAACCAATTTTTAATTGCAAGTAAATGACAATGCTATAAACTGCAGGTTTTAAAATAATAGCCTGAAAAAATTCTAAGACCAACCAAAATGTGCAAACTTAGAAATGCATATATACAGGGTAATGGTGTTCACATGAATTTAATACATTTATGATATTAAATGTGAATTGCACTTTTTAAAAAAATGTGTGTACATGTGTTCAGTTTTTCAATTAGCATTATAGCAATCAACCAGAATCTGAGGCAGAATATTTTAAAACAACATTATTCTTGCATTCTATATCATGTACTCAGAAACCATCAAAACCAGAAGAAAAGCAAAATAATTGAGGAGAGGGGGGTTGGAAATGAAGCATTTGCCAGAAGGAAGCAGATGTAACACTGCAATAGAGCAGATGTTTTGCATCATAAAATCTAATGTTCAATCCTAGGCACATTCAGTGCTTAAAAACAGGTAAAATGACTGGGGAAAAAAACTGGTCACAGTAACAATATTGCATTAATAAATCAGTGAACTGCTTCCAAATAATATGGCTTCACACCCTTTAAATTTTTAACAACAGTGAGCTATGTTAAAATAAGAACTAACACCCCAAAATATAAATGTTGATACTTATAGGGAAGGTAACATAGCAAGCCTTCATTACGAACTGCGCATGTCCAAGATGGCGCCGCCCTGCTGATCGGGGGAGCGGCGACGGGCCTTTTCGGGCTCTGTCCGGGTCTGGGGGGGGCCTTAGTGACATCTTGGGCCCCCGCCCTGATGGAGGAAGATCTAGCCACCCGAAAGAGGGGTGGCTGGGCGCTGTGCGACTCCGAGGGGCGTTGGGAGGAGCCCCGGAGTCACGGCGCCTTGAGGGTAATCCTGGCGGCCTGCCGAGCCGCCGCCGGCCTTTTCGGCATTTTGGCGGCAGCGGCGGGGGGGGCATTGGCATCGCGGACCCCCTGGACTCCTGCCTGGAGGACTCGGCCAATTCGAGGATGGGTTTTGGAGCTGGGCGTCTCCGGGGGCGATGGGAGGAGCCCCGGAGGGGCTGCGCCCCAATGAAGATCTGGAGGGCCGCCCGGGCTCCATCGGCCTCTTTGAACTCTCGGCGGCGGCGGCCTGGTTCTCTTCGTCGGGCGTTGGCGCCGGTGGAACCCTGGGACTGCTGGCGGGACTTGGCGACTGGTGCCCCTTCCCGGATGGTGGGGATTTCAGTGGCCTGCTTGCGGTGGCGATGGACGGGCGGAGGCGGTAGGCAGCGGCGGCCTGCCCCGGTGCTTTGAGGCGGCGGATGGCCCGGTAGGCCCAAGGTGGTTTGTGGCCTTGCCCTAGTGGTGTGGATATCTGGTGGTGCCTGAGGAAGGCCCACGGGCCCAACGGATACCCCTCCATTATTTAACATCTTTAAATAACATCTTTATCATCGTTCCTCCCCCCCTTCTTCCATAGTCCACCCGTGGTTGTTTGTATGGGGTGGTGAATTGACTGAGTCAGCGGTTTGGTCATCTACCGCACATGGATTACCTCTAACTGTTTCCCATCAGGACAGACTGGTCATGGTCACTTTACCATCTGCTTTGTCATCTGCTATCATCTTGACCAGCCCAGGATGGGCCTTTTGCCGGACCTTCTCAGTGATGCGAACATTTACTGCGGCTGACCTACTTGCCCTGCGAGATGCCCCTCTCTCGCGGGTTTGGCCCTCCAGATTATCGAGGGCCCACCTTGAGGACGGGCTTTGGAGTCCCGAGAGGTGGCATGTGAAAAACAGGAGGCTTAGGGGTTTTTTAATTAGTTGTTTTAATAGATTTTTAAAGGGGAGTTTTAATGGGGATTTTAAGGGTTGGGAGGGGGGGAGGGATTTGACGGGTAGGGGAGAGAACCCGTCGGGGAGGGATCCAGCCCCTGTGCTTGTTCGCGACATTGTTACATCTGGTCTGAAGGCAGGGGAGGTTCGGTTCCAGGACTAGAGGGTTGTTCAATCTGTACGGTAAGTGGGAGAGGCAGATATGGCGGAGGGGGGGGCATATCGAGTGTTGGGAGCACGTGCTCGATGTTTGACGGGAATCACGTGCTCCAGCCCCTCAGTCCCTACAGGTTCCTCAGGCGGCCATGATCCTCAGAGCCTGGATCTTGGTTGATGTTATGTAATGCCGGTCCGTGGCTAATAAAGCCCCTGATTTGCGATCTTATTCAGGGGAGTCCGCGGACCTTATGGGCTTTGCGGAGACCTGGTTGGCTCCGGAGGGGGGGGTTCCCCTCGTTGAGCTGTGCCCTCCAGGTTTCCGAGCATTCCATCAGCCGAGGGCCCAAGGTAGGGGTGGGGGGGTGGCGGTTGTCATTAAGGAAGATCTAGAGCCGAGGGAGGCCACTGTCCCTCAGATTGCGGTTGTGAATCCCTCTATGTGAGGTGTGGCCATAGGAATCAGTTGGGCTTGTTGATCGCGTACCTGGCTCCTTGCTGCGTGACCACAGCCCTGCCCGAGCTGTTGGAGGTACTTGCCTCTGTGGCGGTTGAGACCCCCAGACTTATAGTCATGGGGGATTTCAACTTGCCATCCGCTGGCTTGCTATCGACTGCAGCTCGGGAGTTCAAACTTCCATGACGGCCTTGGACCTGATTCGGGTAAATGATGGCCCCACGCACATGGGGGGAGGCACACTGGACCTGATTTATATCTCTGGTCAGTGGTTAAATGATCTGGAATTAGATGATTTAGTAACAGAACCGATGTCATGGTCCGATCATTTTCTCCTTCGACTAGACTTCCGAACCGCCATCCACCATCGCGGTTCCGTCCCAGGCGCCTGATGGACCCTGAGAGGTTCCGGACGGAGCTTGGGCCATTCCCTGAGGATCTGGCCCACGGCACGACTGAGGAACTAGTTGCGGCCTGGGAGCGGGCCACGGCTGGGGCCTTGGACCGTGTCGTGCCTTTGCGACCTCTGACCCGGCGCAGATCTCGTTTGGCCCCTTGGTTCTCCGAGAGGCTGAGGGAGATGAAACGCCGGAGAAGATGTCTAGAGAGCACCTGGAGGTCCAGCCGTTCCGAAGCTGATTGGACACTAGTTAGTTCCTATTCTAGGACCTACCTAGTGGCAATGAGGGAGGCGAGGCGCTCATATGCCTCCACCCTCATTGCGTCGGCAGATAACCGCCCGGCCGCCCTGTTTCGGGTGACCCGCTCCCTCCTTCATCAGGAGGTGCGGGATGACCCGTTGCAGGGGCGTGCTGAGGAGTTTAGTGGTTATCTATACGATAAAATCGCTCAGCTCCGGGATGGTCTGGACCGAAATTGGGATGATCCAAGCGAGGGAGAGGAGACACGTCTTGTTGAGTCCATTTGGGATGAGTTTGACCCTGTGGCTCCCGAGGACGTGGACAGGTTGTTGGGGAGACTTCACGCCACTACATGTTTACTGGACCCGTGTCCTTCCTGGCTGGTACTGGCCACTCAGGAGGTGACACGAGGCTGGCTTATCAACGCTTCTTTGTTGGAAGGGGTTTTCCCTGCCGCCTTGAAAGAGGCGGTGGTGAGACCCCTCCTCAAGAAGCCCTCCCTGGACCCAGCTATTTTGGGTAATTATCGTCCAGTCTCCAACCTTCGCTTTGTTGCGAAGGTTGTAGAGAGTGCTGTGGCGCGACAGCTACCCCAATACCTGGATGAAGCCGTCTATCTAGACCCGTTCCAGTCCGGCTTCCGACCCGGGTACAGCACGGAGACAGCTTTGGTCGCATTGGTGGATGATCTCTGGAGGGCCAGGGACAGGGGTTATTCCTCTGCCCTGGTCCTATTAGATCTCTCAGCGGCTTTTGATACCATCGACCATGGTATCCTGCTGCGCCGGTTGGGGGGATTGGGAGTGGGAGGCACCGTGTATCGGTGGTTCTCCTCCTATCTCTCTGACCGGTCGCAGACGGTGTTGACAGGGGGGCAGAGGTCGACCGCGAGGGACCTCACTTGTGGGGTGCCGCAGGGGTCGATTCTCTCGCCCCTTCTGTTCAACATCTATATGAAGCCGTTGGGTGAGATCATCAGTGGCTTTGGGGTGAGATACCAGCTGTACGCTGATGACACCCAGCTGTACTTCTCCACCCCAGGCCACCCCAATGAAGCTGTTGAAGTGCTGTCCCGGTGTGTGGAAGCCGTACGGGTCTGGATGGGGAGAAACAGGCTCAAGCTTAATCCCTCCAAGACGGAGTGGCTGTGGATGCCGGCACCCCAATTCAGTCAGCTGCAGCCGCGGCTGACTGTTGGAGGCGAGTTATTGGCCCCAAAGGATAGGGTGTGCAACTTAGGTGTCCTCCTGGATGAACGGCTGTCGTTTGAAGATCATTTGACGGCTGTCTCCAGGGGGGCCTTCCACCAGGTTCGCCTGGTTCGGCAGTTGCGCCCCTTCCTTGATCGGGATGCCTTGTGCACGGTCACTCATGCGCTCGTTACCTCTCGCTTGGATTATTGTAATGCTCTCTACATGGGGCTCCCCTTGAAGTGCACTTGGAGGCTTCAGTTAGTCCAGAATGCAGCTGCGCGGGTGATAGAAGGAGCTCTGCGTAGCTCTCATATAACACCGCTCCTGCGCAGACTGCACTGGCTACCTGTGGCCTTTCGATTGCACTTTAAGGTGTTGGTTACTACCTTTAAAGCGCTCCATGGCTTAGGGCCTGGGTACTTACGGGACCGCCTGCTGTTACCACATGCCTCCCACCGACCCGTACGCTCTCACAGAGAGGGACTTCTCAGGGTGCCGTCCGCCAAGCAATGTCGGCTGGCGGCCCCCAGGGGAAGGTCCTTCTCTGTGGGGGCTCCCACCCTCTGGAACGAACTTCCCCCGGGTTTACGCCAAATACCTGACCTTCGGACATTCCGTCGCGAACTGAAGACACATCTTTTTATTAAATTTATTAAATTAAATTTATTAAGCAGCGGGGCTGGCTTAAATTGATTTTAACAAATTTTTAAATTCTTAGAAATTAATTTTAACTGGGTTTTTTTAGCTTATTATATATTTTACTTCTCAGGCTAATTTTAAAATAATTTTTTTAACTGCATTTTAAATTGTATATTGTACCGTCTGTTTTATTCTTGCCTGTACACCGCCCTGAGTCCTTCGGGAGAAGGGCGGTATAGAAATCAAATAAATAAATAAATAAATAAATAAATAAATAAATAAATAAATAAATAAATAAATAAGCCTGGGAACAAGTTTGAATTAGAAAAAAAAAACACTATACTTTACATATAATCAATTAGATTTAATCCAAAATTATTGCTTTTAAAGCATGGAAAATAAATAACTTTCACTAAAAAAAAAAAACAGAAAGAAAACCTGTTAATGAATACCTGCATTAATGATGTTAACGGATGAGTCCAAGATACCTAAGAAAGCATCTCACTCTAACAGGATTGGCCTATCCACTGGTGACAGAAGAAGGGGCATGCTGCAAACCCTGTCAATCAAGGAATTCTGGTTGGCAGGGTCCAGGAGAAGGGCCTTTTCTACCATGGTTTCCACCCTGTGGAACATGATGTTTGTTGAGGTGAAATCTGCCTCTTGACCCTGCCATAAGAACCTCAAAAACTATTGGTCATAGTGGAAATGATTAATGGTCTAGGAAGAAGATTCCAGTCCTCCAATCCACTGTATTCTGGTTTTAAATTTAATCTTTGTTCATTTTAATATTTTTCATGTTTGGTTTTATGATGTTGTAAGGTGCCTAGAATTGCCTGACAGTAAAGTGGCTGGCATATCAATTTAATATTACTTTGTCCCGGGTTGAATCGGTAGTGGCGGGAGGCTCGCTCACCACCTGGACGCTTCTGCAGAAGCAATGTGTGTGCACACACGCCCACAACAGAACCGATAGTGACGGGTTTTGAACCCACCCCTGATGTACTTTATAGAATAGAATAGAATTTTATTGGCCATGTGTGATTGGACACACAAGGAATTTGTCTTGGTGCATATGCTCTCAGTGTACATAAAAGAAAAGATACGTTCATCAAGGTACAACATTTAACATTTATTGGACTGTTTACACATTTATTGGATTATTGTACCTTTTTATGATATAAGTGCCATATAAATTTGATTATTAAATAAATAAAAAAACATTTTAAAAAGTATTTAATTTATTTGTTACTTCAGGGACAGTGATCTATTTAACCCAAGAGCCTTATTAGTCAAATAGAAAGATAAACAATAAATTTTGAGACCAGATTCTTCCTGAGATTCCTATGAGACAAAGTTTAGATACATTTATTGTCAGACTCACTTACATTTTAACATTTCCCTCTTTGTTGTTTATTCTCTTCTTAAATTATAATTTTAATGATAATCCTATTTCCAGAATTAAGATAAAATAAATGTTCCTTCTAGGGATTTACTGAATCTGCTACAACATTGGTGGCTTTGGCATACTTCCCATGATTGCCAGTGCTCAAGGTGCCATATGTCTTTGTGATTTCAGTTTCATCTCTCCCTCTACCGATAGTTATATGGTCAAAAATAAAACTGCTGGCAACTCATTCATCAAGACACTAAAAAATTGAACAATGACACTGCTTTTTGGCATGATCAAACAATTTTTCCTGCACAGATATATATAACTTGGGCGCTTCGTTACAAGAAAAAGATAGGCAATACAATTGATGTACCAGCTCATGATTACTGAGGATGATTTATTATGTTTTTTCTCAAACTACAATGTTGACCTCTTGATCACCATTGCTATGTGTATTGTAGAAATATGTTAAGGGGAAGCTATTATTAACATTAGAGGACTTCAAATGTGTCTGACAGCATGCTTTGAAGTAATTGTGCATTTTGCATAGAAGTGGCTGCTCTAGCTAAGAGAGCCATATCAGACCTGATAGGAGAGAGTACAATTAGCAAATGACAAAAATGCTTATATTCATATACTACAAAGGAGAAAATACAGTATTATAATTTGGAAGCCATAAAAATGTTCTGGAATAATAGAAGCAGTCCATAATATAAAAAACTATGCAATTTTCTCTGTTAAACAAGATTATTTTATTTAAATGTTTTATAAACTTGCTTATGTTAGGTTTTGTGGGGAAAAATGTCCAAAAAAATATATAGTATATTAGTGAGAAGATTCGTTGCTGCTCTTGAAATTGGGGTGAGCGGCCAGACACAGACCCAGTGAAAATACATCATCCAAATTGGTAACAATCAGTGCAATACAGCTCACATTTTGTAGCACAAAACCTAGAGAATGCCAAAAGCTCCCATTTGGACTCAAGATGAACAAAACTAAGAAAATATAAACAGGCATCAAACCTCTTGAACTAGAACTAAAACATCTGGATACTGACCTCTGTATAGCCCAAAGAATCCTTCATAACGCAGCACTTTCTTGAAGCAATCAAAGCTACTCTTGTACATCAGCTCTCCAACAAATGACCCAGTGGAGCGCTGGTTCTGCATTCGTGTTTTCACCAGATCAATTGGATACACAGCAGTGGCTCCAACCGCTGTTAAATAAGAAGGAAAGAAAACCTCTCTATTAAGCCTCACAGCCTCAAGTTTATTTAGAGTTCATAAACTGCATGAGTGACTAGACCAGAACATAATATGTAATCCTGCCCCTGCTAAACCTCCCCTACTTTTTACTTCCTAGGCAATATCATACTTTTCCTGAATTTCAAAGGTTTTCTTCTACTGCCCTTGGCTTTTATTTGAAAGGCATAAAAAAGGTGAAAATTATAGAAGATGTTAGGGATTAATGGCAACAAGGCAAGGGGAGAACCTCTTCTGCCTTTCCTGGAAGCTCCCATTTCAGGATCAATTTCTTTTGCTTGAGTTATGAGTCAAAACGGATGACAAAAAAACCCAGAATCTGAACCCAAACTGCATGGGTTTTAGAAATCATTCATTTAGCAACCAGCCATAACAAAGGAGCTATTTTTAAAGTTAAATAAGGACAAGCCATATATCCTTTTTCTCTGTTAACTTTTTGTGTGATGAACAGATGAAAATAAGAATGAAACAAAGGACTTTATAATTAAGACCTTATTAAGAGTGACACTATATAACATAATATATATTAATTACTTTATATACATATACACGCATATACATATACATAAAGGTAGTCCTTGACTTACAACAGTTCATTTAGTAATCATTCAAAGTTATAATGGCACTGAAAAAAGGGACTTGTGATCATTTTTCAAACTTATGACCACTGCAATATCCAGACAGTCACATGATCAAAATTCAGAGGCTTGGCCATTGAATCATATTTATGACAGCCACAAAGTCCTGGGATCATGTGATCCACCTTTTGCGACTTTCTGACCAGCAAAGTCAATGAGGAAGCCAGATTCACTTAACAACCGGGTTACTAACTTAATGACTAAAGTGATTCACTTAGCAACTGTACAAGAATAATTGTAAAATGGGACAAAACTCCTTTAACAAGTGTCTTGCTTAACAATATAAACGTTGGGCTTAATTGTGGTCATAAGTTGAGGACTACCTGTATACACACATATATACATGTATGTGTAGACACACACACATCGTATATACATACACATCTATTATAATAACTGGTATTAT
Organism: Ahaetulla prasina; assembly: GCF_028640845.1. Taxonomy (NCBI): domain Eukaryota; kingdom Metazoa; phylum Chordata; class Lepidosauria; order Squamata; family Colubridae; genus Ahaetulla; species Ahaetulla prasina. The sequence goes on along the minus strand of NC_080542.1, from coordinate 114,781,689 downwards.
ATTAGTTAACATACAATATTTACAAATTCAATTGTACCAGTAGCACCATAGCAGGCCACAAAAATAAGGTATCAATTTTATCAATTGAAAAAAAGAAGACATCCTTCCCAAACGTTAACTGGTCAGCAACTAATATGCTGCCACATTTTCTTTGTCTGAACAATGTGTCTGAAGTGTTTGCTGTTCCTTGCTGCTTGTTATTTTATGGTTGTTAATCTTATTACTCTAAGCAGGCTGTAATCCACATAATCTCTTGAATGAAGTAGCATGTAAGTCTCAGTAAATAAAAGCAGAGAACCAGTCTGGTATGATGGTTTAAAGGAACCAAGCTGGAAATAACAACACCATAAATTCTAGTCCCCAACAGGCATAGCTGGCCTCTCTGTTAATTCTAGGAAGAAGGAAATGGCAAGCCACTTCCAAAATACTTGCCAGGACTTGTACAGGCAGTGGCCAATAGACAAAATGACTCAAAGTGAAAAATAATAGTAATAATAACAGTAAAAGAAGCTATTTTTTAAACAAGGAACAATAGCACTGAGATAATTTTGAGTGTCAGAAGAGGAACAGCTTGTTGAATTAAAGTTCTGTTGTTGTATTTTTACTCCCAAAGAAAAGGACAGGAATCTATGGTATTTTTTCCTCATATATAAGAAAAAAATTTGCTTGCCCCGGATTGTTCACAGTCTGAGTTGGGGACATTGGCACTATTCATGCAGTTGCCTTTGTCATGAAAATGGAAAAAAATATTTCAAGCTGTTCCTTCTGAGCATATTCAGAGGGCACAGGAAACTGATGACGGTGATATGAATAAAGTGGAGGATTCTGGGGGGAAAAAGGCTTGGCTGAAATAAATTTGGAACAGGAATACTGCATATAATTACAAGGGAAAATCCAGGCCCATTTGGATTTTAATGAAAAGGAGCCAAATGTTAAAAAGTAAATCAATAATCAATTCATCAGTCAATCAGGGAAGAATCCAAATAGCTAAGGTCAAATTATTTTTGATGCAATGACAATAAGATGAAAAGCTTTGTGTGAAAAAAAAAAGGATAATGAAGGTCGAAAGCTATGCAGAGGAGAAAAAAAAGTCAAGCTAATATTTCTGTCATTCATTCATTAATTCACTAACCTCCAGCAACTGAACCAAGGGCAAACCTGTATGCAGATTCTGCTATCTGGATGAGAATAGGTCGAGCCACATCAGTTGGAGCTTGCTGCAAGATTTCAAATTTAGAGAAAAGGTTTGGGTTAGTGAAACAGGAGGATGAGGAAGAGGAGAAGGAATAGAAGGAGAAAAATCAGATTAATATAGAATAGTGATGGCGAACCTTTTAGAGACCAAGCGTCCAAACTACAGCCCAAAACCCACTTATTTATCGCAAACCAACATGGCAATTTAACCTGAATAATGAGGTTTTACTACCTAAAATAATGATAAACAAAGCAGAGTTCACCTAACTGACAAATGTACTTTTATGCCTCTTCATTCCCCCCCCCTGCTTTTGAAATATTACATTTAGCAACAAGAAAAAATAAATTTTTGTAATATAATTTCTCTCTTTCTCTCCCTCTTTCCCACCACCTCCCTCTCTTTCTTTTTCTCTCTCTTTCCCTTCCTCTCTCTTTCCTTCCCTCTCTTTCTCTTTTTCTCCCCCTCTCAAACCCCAACAAAGTCAGTGAACTCTTCTTAGAAGGATCTAATCAGGCAATTGGATGACAAACTGAACTTTTGAGAGTGCAAATTTAGGAGAATGGAAGCAATCTGAGTCTCTCTCACATACACATACTCACAGTCTTTTTCACTATTTCTCACTCACTCACTCTCTCACACACACACACCATCCCCACGACGTCTCTGCTGTCCTCGCCCCTGCATTGGGTCAGCCAAGCCCTTCCAGCGAGGGAAGGTCTCAGCATCTGCGGGGTTCCCACCACCGCCCTCCCTTCCCCAGGCCTGATCTTTTCCGGACACCCTGCCAAAGTCCCAGGGCAGCCCACCTACCTTTACCTGCTGCTGCCGCTGGTGTGGAGAGGATAAGAGGAGGCAGCAGAGCCCGGCTAGCCTTAAAGGCGGGCTCCCGAAAGGAGACGGGGGAGCGGTCCTCGTGGGAATGCGGCAGGGAAGCAGGTGAGTGTGAAGGATCTGCGAGGCACAGGAAGGCGGGAGGGAGCCGGACCGAAGAAGGGCGAAGCTAAAGTGTCCTCTCCTTCTCTCCTTTCTATTGCTCTGGTGAGGGCTGAAAATTTGCAGGGGTTGATTTGAAAGGCACTCTGCACATGAAGGCACTTTGCACATGATCTGAGGAATTCTGCCACAGGAAAAGAAAACACCAAGGGGACCAAGCACAGGGCGAGGAGGTGGGCAGCAAGGGATCTGTTATTGCTGCAGAGATAGAGAGCAGTGTGCAATATCTCTCTAGTCTAGTCTTACACACACACATACATACAGCCCATTCTTTGCAATTAGGTCTCATCAATGAACAGGTTATTTGCTTGTGTATCTGTGTAATTTTTGAAAGAAGGCAAGCAAATGACAACTACCAGAGGGAATTGGGGAAAAAGCAAAAGGTTTTTCAAAACAAAAGGAAAGGAGCGGGGACCATTCATAAACAGGCCCCTGGCTGTCTATCAACTTAAATGGGAGGCGCAGAACAAAACCGCATCCACCAATCAGAGCCCTGTTCTGCCCATCACTTGTTTTGTGTGTGCGTCTGTAGTGGGGCCACAGTGCACGTGCCCTCATAGAGGAACTTATGCATGCCATAAGTTCGCCACCATGGATATAGAATATATAAGCAATATTTGAATAGCAAAAAAGACACAAAGATGAACATTTATCCTAACATTTATTCTTGAACCATTACGTCATGCTGTGCTTCAGTGTGGTGGCTACATGTACTATCAACCTGGCTTAAGGTGCCAATAGCATTTATAATGTTTGTTTCATTTGGGGTAAAAAATAAGCATTGTTCAATGGAAACCAAAGTGGTACTGTCCCCATAATTATTGCTAATTTACAGAGGAACTCTTTCAGGTTTTGGGCTATTTGCACCTAAAAGAAAATCCAACTTGTCCATCATTATTTCTGTATTCCGTTTACAGAATATCTGATTTGCTTGAAAAGTGTTTTCCATAAAAAAATATGTCAAAATGTGGGGCATGACTGAAAATAAATGATTTTCTTCACTAATTTTCATTATCTGGTTTGTGCAGCTCCGCGAATGTATGGGGAAAGAGTTAAAAATATGCAAATATGTAGTGTAGTTTTTATTGGCTGTGAACCGCCCTGAGTCCTTCGGGAGAAGGGCGGTATACAAATTTAATAAATAAATAAATAAATAAATAAATAAATAAATAAATAAATAAATAAATAAATAAATAAGGAACTTAAGGGAACACTGCTATGAAGAGGTAGGAGGAATAGTTTAACAGAATAACAGAGTTGGAAGAGCCTTTGATGTCTTCTAGTCCAATTCCCTACTCAGGCAGCAAAAACCCTACACCACTTCAGACAAATGGTTGTCCAATCTCTTCTTAAAACTTCCAGTGTTGGAACTTCCACAACTTTTGGAGGCAAGTTATTCCACTGATTAATTGTTTTGTAAGGAAATTTATCCTTAGTTCTAGGTTGCTTCTCTCCTTGAATAGTTTTCATCCATTGCTTCTTGTCCTATCTTCAGGACAAGAATTTCATAAAAGAAATGTAATGCAATTTCTTAAATTAAACCAATCATATATTTATTAATTTATATAGCCACCCATCTTACTGAAAGTGGCAGTACACAACAACAAAATAGAAATAACAATATAAAATACTGCAAACATAAAATATAAAAAATCATATTAATGAACAGCCTAAAAATCAAAGATACCAATCCTAAGCAACAAGAAGATTAAAATGCAATCTCAATAGTTGATCCCTCTCAAGAAATCTTAGTTTATTGTTCAGTTTATTGCAGCTTGGCCAGTTATTTAATGTTAATCAGAAACAAGACTTTAACATTAGAATTTATCTGTAACCAATAAAATCTGTTTAAAATTGGTGAAATTAATAAAGTACTTTGACTTACATTATTAAAATGCTTTTTAAAGGTTAGTTGAAATCCATATCAATGAAATTCCAGTTAGATCCAGAATACTACATATGCTATATTTTTAAAGTTTGTTTTTGTTACATAAAATTCTGGCATTTAATTTTCACAGTAAGGCAAACAGAAGTAGTTTTACACTTGCTTCATCTGCCTTGCAATGTCTTCATTGATTGACTAAGAGTGGTTTCTAAATTCCAGATGGGCCTTATTCCTAACTTCGTGTGGAGAAACCATGTAAAATTGGCATATTGGTCAAACTCTATTTTATTCAAGTTCATATTTTTCCAACATATTCATCAAGTTTTCTGCATAATCTATGTTATTATTTTCTACATACAAATTTTCAGTATGTATTTTCATGCATATTTTCCAACATATGTTCGATCATGCGTGCAGATTTCCCAGCATACCCATTTTTTGCACATAACTTCTCCCAATAACATGCCTTCTTATCCTCATCTACAGTCACCTATGCATTTTTAGTTTTAGAAAATGCATTGCAATATTCAGAAAAAGTATAACTATCAAAGTATGATGGTTGTGCTTTGGTTCTAGGATCTGTATGGTTTGGGAAGTTCAAATAAGTTAAATGTCAACTCGTGAAGCATTCCTGACCTGCTCTCGAGTTGCGATAGGCAGGGGGATGGGGAACCGAGCCTCACAGCTGCATCAAGAAACTTGTACCATCAGTCAAAACAAAGCACATTCCAGCCAACAATTGTCAAGGCCATTTCCAAGGAGACCTAGAGTGGCCAAAGGGAGTGACTTCTATAGCCCACAAAATTGCTTTGTTTGGGTATGTGACTGATGACATACCTTGGAGGGGAGTGGGGAAACAGGGTCAGAGCGAAGGCGCGAACTAAGTGAGGTCAGAGTTGGCTTCACTTGGTTCGTGCCGACATGGTGCTCCTAATAAATAATTGAATTTCTTTTGAAATTTGGCTTGAGGCTCATGATTTAATTAGGGCGTCGGTCGGAATCCTGACAGCAAAATCATCTTAAAATATGCTCCAGATAAAGTTCTTACCTATTCTCAAATATAAAGCTTCCCAGGAGTTTTCAGATTTTTGCAATGCAGTGGGAAAAAGAGGATGAAAAATCCCCCTGGGTATGTAAAGCCTTTGTTGTGCTTAAAACATTTTCCCCAGTTATAGAAACACTCCATTTGTAGCTTGTGCTATGTAGTTTGTAATGCTTTTTTTCTTATTTTGAATCTCAATTGATCACACACACACACACAAACACACACAATTCTCAACATCCATAGAAAATTTTGATGTCACAAGAAATATTGGATCTAGAACCGATCACTTGAACAGAATATTCATAGAATTGGACATTTACAAAACACTTTGGAAATCATGGTATCGGGACTAGAATATACCTTGAAGATGGTATGTCTCATTCTCATTAGGAAATCGCACAGTAAGGAATCCTTAAATTTTCTAATAATGATGTTGAGACAAATAATGAAATATTTTGAGAACAGTAACTTCAACACTGTTGAGCCAGTTAATACTAGGAGCATTCAACCTATATTTTACCATCTTCTCAATAGGGTTCATGGGAGATTTTTCAGTAACTTGTAGATACTCTCCCCTGCCCACAATCAATTATTTCTCCTAATATTTACAAAGGTACATTCTAAAATTATTTTTAGCATTTAGTTTATTTTGAACTTTTGCTTTTATTATTTCTTATCATAGCTTAAAGAGGGATTGGGGAAAAAATGAAAAAGATGGTAGAAGGCAAGTCAATAAAAAGATCGTCACAAAACCCACAATTGAGCCCAGGTGTTCAAAAACTTCCCTTAAATTAGAAATGAGGTTGGAAATTCTTAATATGATTTTTAAGATACTGTATTTACCCCAAGGGAGTATTAAAATTCATACCAATCCTGGCTACTACTACTTTGTTTTGGCTCTTCTTTAGTTAATATGTTCCTTCCATACCTGATATATGTCCCTTGAATTTCAGTTTGTCAGAAAACTCCTTGTACATCATGGCTTTTCTTTTAAGTGAAAATACCATAGACTGTGCCCTCAAATTCAATATTTGTCCCACTGGTCCCAAACTTCATTTGTCTTTCAGAATTCCTAGCTATTGAATTCTGCCCAACCCTGGTGATATCTATAGCAACTTCCAATATGGGCTCCATTTAATATCTCTGGTCTTTATTCTTTGGGTAATCTTTCATACAGGTTTTCTGAGAAAATGGTAAAAAACCATTCTCCTATCATACTTATTCTGAAGCAAAGCTAAAAATATACTGTTGTTGTAGGGTGATTTTGGGAGGGAGGAGGCAGCCAAGTGAGGAGGGCCTGGCTCAAGGCCTATTACACCCAAAAATGTAGCCTGTATCAACTCATTGTGGTCAAACTGGCGTCTGTGCTCAGACTCAGAGCAGGGAGGATGGGGGAACCTTCCAAACTCTCAACATACAGAATTTGGTTTGACTTAAGTGATAGCTTTAGAAAAACAGAACTACACCCAGGTCTGTGTCAGTTTTCAATATATACAACAGACCAATATAAAAATTCAGATGTTGGCAAAGGCATTTTTATTGTCTTTTGCATCATATCATCTTCTAATACAAGAGCTCTATAAAAATACAAATTAAGATTCGAGGAAAAAATAATGGATCTTAAATTATTGTAAACTAGTTTTGAAGGAGTATAGCGTACAACACAAAATGCCAAAATCCTATATAAATTTACCTAGCACTTTTGTTTCATGGTTGAGTGATCCAATTTCAATAAAACTGAACTACTCAGTTTTATATAATCCACAAAAACAGTAGGTATAGTTTCACTACAACAGAGTTGGAACTTTACATAAGAAAGAACTATACAAGGTAAAAAATAATATCTACATCATCCTTTCTCATCTTGTGTTACCTGTCTCTGAGCCTCAACCAGATTGTAGGGCAAAGTTCCTTCTTCCAAAGGTGCAATTCTTTCAATATCAGCCATTGTCATACGTCTGGGGAAACAAGCAATCACAAAAGTTAATTTTGCATCAACTATTATGAAAAAATAAGATACCTGCAATGGTGGGCGGTATTTTGTTCAACCATACTGTTTCGTATTTTTTTTTCCACAGCAAAGAAAAGGGTAATTTCAACTTACCCCCGTGGCTCATATAAATCTGCTAACTGGAACAAGATGTCAACTTCCATGGGTGTAACCTGTCCAAATTTCTGAGCTGCCAGAACAAACTCCTCTGCAACAGAAGAAGGGGTGGTGGGTGTGGAATACAGAAGGGAAAACTAATCAAACAACAAGGAGACCAATCTACAAAGGTCCCAGGAATCACCAACATTTAGTATGAAACCAATATGCTGTAAAAGAAGGGGGGTAAATACCACAAATGGTGTGCCTGCCACTGTGTAAATGTATGTTTAAATACTCTATCCATCGTGCAAAAAAAAGAAAAACAGTCTGCCTTTACAGCTTAGTGCTAACAGCAGGATTTAGGATATTTGACATACGGTATCAATCAGTTGTGGGCCAGAATGGAAAAAAAGAGAGAGAGAAGAGAAGGAGACAGAGATGTGGAACGTTGCTTCCATGTGTGTCCCAGTAGGTTATATTAATGGAGGTTTGGCACTACAGAGGGAGTTCTCTATAAAAGCGGTTAGACAGAGCTGATAACATCTTGTTCCAGGCTTGTAGATCAGCTTACTGCAATGCCAGTACAACTTTATGGAATTCTTTAACAATCCTTGAAGGTCACTTTAATAGGCTGCCAATTTGGCATCAACCCTAGGAAGTTTTTATACTTGAAAAACATCTTTGCATCCACTGTTCACTCGGTGTGCAGCCCTATTTAAGAACTATGATTTTTAAAAATAAAAAGTCAAAGTAGATTTACCAGTTAATTGTAACAGATGAGTGCAACTGGAAAAGGGAAAGCACAAATAATAGACACATGGGATTCTTTTTATGTCCAGAAAATATTTTTATATTGTTTATCATGTGATACCAGATGAGGGAAGTGTTTATCAATGTTTACCTATCCCACTGATACCTTGAAAAGATAAGGAAAATGGAACACACACACACCCAATTCATTACTGAATTTCAACTAACCTTTGGTGACTTCCACTTTTTTTCTATGTCCAGCCAGAGTACTATAGATTTTTCTAATAATTTCCATATTATTAAGAAGGCTATTAAATCCATTAAAATAGGAAAAACTGACTTGATGAGAAGTAGTACCTCCAGCAGCCTAGAACAGAACAAGTAATGAGAAAAGCAGGAAGATAAAAAAAAGATATTAGACTGAAGTTTATATTTCAATCATATAATTTGAATATATTTGTTGTAACATGGAGGAGGGCTTGTGGAAGATTGTTAGTTTTCTAAAACACCAATGGAAGTAGCAGAGGATTTTTAAAATGCAAAATTAAAAAAAGACCATAATAGATTCTTAGGTTACTGAAGTTAATCATGACCAGCACACAAACATTTTCCCTGTTCTAGTTAAACCTAAACAAATACATATGCAGAATTATAACAACATGGCTAGTGATAATTTAGAGAGTTCAAGTTTCAATTCTGTTGCAGTCAAAAAAAATATTATAGTGTGCTTTATTTTCTCTAATGAACAAATGCTAAAGATTTAAAAATGCAAATAAATGTACATCTATTAGTGTACATAATTGGGGGAACTATAAAAATAAAATTATATGCTAAAAAAGAGAAACAGGGAATGTCATTGTCTTAATATTTAAGTACAGAGGACATCACTTAACATATAAATAACAATGAAATATCTCTTAAGATTTTTTAAGGTTTGCTTTTACAATTGAGTCATTGATTTCAAAGAAACCATAGCTTTAAAATACATGTTTTAAAGATACCGTTTTAAGCAAGCATTAAGCTTCCTTCAACTTGAATATATTCAGTATCCATCAGATATGCCCAACTGAATAATTCTGACAGGTAAGGCATCACATGTTGCTTTTCCCAAAACACAGAACAGTTAATTTTTTGCCATAAACTAAGTTGACTTTTTAAACAAGATAAGATAATTCCAGAATATGAATGAGGCAATTTGTCCATCAGTAATAATTTTGAAAAAAAAATCACATTTTTAAAATGTAAAACTGTGGCCCAGCAAATATCAACCTCTTTCTATGAGATACAGCACTGATCAGCAGCTGCAGAATTTATAATACAAAACGAAATGCTTACTAAATTTAATTTTTATAAAATAAATGTGCTCAGTTATAAAGAGATTGCAAGCTGCATTACATATAGAATATTGCAAAAAATGTATGCATTTTCTGGGGTGGTAAAGTTCCCTTTTTATTCCCCCCCCCCCAAATATATATAAACAGCTGCGATCACACATTGCTCCCAGAAGCACGAAGCTGAAGCCTGAAGATGAATATATATATATATATATATATATATATATATATATATATATATATATATATATATATATATATATATATATATATATATATATATATTTGTTTTCTGAGGTTTTCGGTGTTTGTATGTAGGTCTTTGGTTATTCGGGTTTTCTCCCGTAAAATTGGAAGTGTCTTGGCGGCGTTTGAAGTCTCATTCGTCATCTTCAGGCTTCAGCTTAGTGCTTCTGGGAGCAATGTGATTGCAGCTGTTTCTTCCTTTTAACTGCTAGTGGGGTTTGAACTGATTGGGTGGGAGCTTGGCTGTGCTCTGATTGGATGTGGGTTTTTGTGCTCTGATTGGCTGGGGTGTGTCCTGTTTGGGTGGGGGCTTGGTTGTGCTCAAATTAGTCTGAGTTGCAGGGGGATCTGAGCTGGTGAGCTGCACTGCTGCTGTTTGGCTTCGTGTTCGTGGTCGTGCTACATCTTCGTAGTGGGTGTCAGTCTGCTGCATGTATGGATTGGAGGGGTTTGAAATGGCTAATGTTGCAGCTGCGGTCTGGCTTCTGGTCCTTGGTCGTGCTTCCTGATCAGTGTGGGTTTGGGTGTGCTTTCTGGGTGGATGTGTGGTGGTGACATCCTGTGTGGACCTCGTGAGTGTGGGTCTGGTGTCATTCCTCGTGTTAGGGACACGTTTGTCAATAAGGCAGGTTTCAAATGGCTGGTAGGCGGAGGTATCATCTCGTTTGTTCATGCTGTGTGGGCGTTTTTCTATCTCGATGGCTTCTCTGATTATTCTGTTGTTAAAGTGTTCAGTTTTGGCGATAGTTCTGGTCTTTTTAAAGTCAATATCGTGTCCTGTGACTTTAAAGTGTTGGACCAGGGAAGAAGTTGGTTCCTCTTTTTTGAATGAGTTCTTGTGTTCTTCAATGCGTGCACTTATTCTTCTGTTGGTTTGTCCATTGTGCACGCATTGAAGAACACAAGAACTCATTCAAAAAAGAGGAACCAACTTCTTCCCTGGTCCAACACTTTAAAGTCACAGGACACGATATTGACTTTAAAAAGACCAGAACTATCGCCAAAACTGAACACTTTAACAACAGAATAATCAGAGAAGCCATCGAGATAGAAAAACGCCCACACAGCATGAACAAACGAGATGATACCTCCCGCCTACCAGCCATTTGGAAACCTGCCCTTATTGACAAACGTGTCCCTAACACGAGGAATGACACCAGACCCACACTCACGAGGTCCACACAGGATGTCACCACCACACATCCACCCAGAAAGCACACCCAAACCCACACTGATCAGGAAGCACGACCAAGGACCAGAAGCCAGACCGCAGCTGCAACATTAGCCATTTCAAACCCTCCAATCCATACATGCAGCAGACTGACACCCACTATGAAGATGTAGCACTGAACACGAAGCCAAACAACAGCAGTGCAGCTCACCAGCTCAAATCCTGCAACTCAGACTAACTGAGCACAACCAAGCCCCCACCCAAACAGGACACACCCCAGCCAATCAGAGCACAAAAACCCCATCCAATCAGAGCACAGCCAAGCTCCCACCCAATCAGTTCAAACCCCACTAGCAGTTAAAAGGAAGAAACAGCTGCAATCACACATTGCTCCCAGAAGCACGGTTGAAGCCTGAAGATGATTTAATGAGACTTCAAAACGCCGCCAAGACACTTCCAATTTTACGCGGGAGAAAACCCGAATAACCAAAGACCTACATATATATATATACACATACACACACACACACACACACACACACACACACACACAATTTCCAACATGAATGTACTTTACAATTAATCAGGTCATAGGCCTATCCAGCAAGTTTTCAATTACTGGTTTTTCAAAGTCTCAAAAAAAAAAGTATTTCTTTACACTGTTACCTGAATTCCTTAAACTGGAACCACAAGGATTGAAACTTGAACTCTCATGCATTCAAATCAAATGCTCAACTACTAAGCTAGGGACCCTGAACAAAAGGAATCATGTTGAACAGGGCCATAAAAACTTTTTCAGTCAGAGGGCCAAATTCCAAGCAGTTACATGACATTCCTGCCACATGTGGGCCAACAATATGAATCATGTCCAAATCTATTTTTGTTGAAACTTAAAATGCAATTTTATGACTACTATATATAAATAGAAATCAATAGAGCCACTGGACCATGTATAGCTTGTATAAAGAAAACTCCAAAATCAAACGTGTAAATTTGAATAAAATTTATCAACATACACTAAAGGTCATTTAGCCTTTGCTTGGCTTAAAATACTGATTAATAAGTATATGTAACTTGCATATGTATCCAATATAATCCAAACAATTGCTACCAATCTGCCTTCCATTGAGGACCTGTATACTACACGAGTCAAAAGAGGAACCAACTTCTTCCCTGGTCCAACACTTTAAAGTCACAGGACATATATTGACTTTAAAGACCAGAACTATCGCCAAAACTGAACACTTTAACAACCAAGCCCCCACCCAAACAGGACACACCCCAGCCAATCAGAGCACAAAAACCCCATCCAATCAGAGCACAAAAACCCCATCCAATCAGAGCACAAAAACCCCATCCAATCAGAGCACAAAAACCCCATCCAATCAGAGCACAAAAACCCCATCCAATCAGAGCACAAAAACCCCATCCAATCAGAGCACAAAAACCCCATCCAATCAGAGCACAAAAACCCCATCCAATCAGAGCACAAAAACCCCATCCAATCAGAGCACAAAAACCCCATCCAATCAGAGCACAAAAACCCCATCCAATCAGAGCACAAAAACCCCATCCAATCAGAGCACAAAAACCCCATCCAATCAGAGCACAAAAACCCCATCCAATCAGAGCACAAAAACCCCATCCAATCAGAGCACAAAAACCCCATCCAATCAGAGCACAAAAACCCCATCCAATCAGAGCACAAAAACCCCATCCAATCAGAGCACAAAAACCCCATCCAATCAGAGCACAAAAACCCCATCCAATCAGAGCACAAAAACCCCATCCAATCAGAGCACAAAAACCCCATCCAATCAGAGCACAAAAACCCCATCCAATCAGAGCACAAAAACCCCATCCAATCAGAGCACAAAAACCCCATCCAATCAGAGCACAAAAACCCCATCCAATCAGAGCACAAAAACCCCATCCAATCAGAGCACAAAAACCCCATCCAATCAGAGCACAAAAACCCCATCCAATCAGAGCACAAAAACCCCATCCAATCAGAGCACAAAAACCCCATCCAATCAGAGCACAAAAACCCCATCCAATCAGAGCACAAAAACCCCATCCAATCAGAGCACAAAAACCCCATCCAATCAGAGCACAAAAACCCCATCCAATCAGAGCACAAAAACCCCATCCAATCAGAGCACAAAAACCCCATCCAATCAGAGCACAAAAACCCCATCCAATCAGAGCACAAAAACCCCATCCAATCAGAGCACAAAAACCCCATCCAATCAGAGCACAAAAACCCCATCCAATCAGAGCACAAAAACCCCATCCAATCAGAGCACAAAAACCCCATCCAATCAGAGCACAAAAACCCCATCCAATCAGAGCACAAAAACCCCATCCAATCAGAGCACAAAAACCCCATCCAATCAGAGCACAAAAACCCCATCCAATCAGAGCACAAAAACCCCATCCAATCAGAGCACAAAAACCCCATCCAATCAGAGCACAAAAACCCCATCCAATCAGAGCACAAAAACCCCATCCAATCAGAGCACAAAAACCCCATCCAATCAGAGCACAAAAACCCCATCCAATCAGAGCACAAAAACCCCATCCAATCAGAGCACAAAAACCCCATCCAATCAGAGCACAAAAACCCCATCCAATCAGAGCACAGCCAAGCTCCCACCCAATCAGTTCAAACCCCACTAGCAGTTAAAAGGAAGAAACAGCTGCAATCACACATTGCTCCCAGAAGCACGACCAAGGACCAGAAGCCAGACCGCAGCTGCAACATTAGCCATTTCAAACCCTCCAATCCATACATGCAGCAGACTGACACCCACTATGAAGATGTAGCACACCACGAACACGAAGCCAAACAACAGCAGTGCAGCTCACCAGCTCAAATCCCCTGCAACTCAGACTAACTGAGCACAACCAAGCCCCCACCCAAACAGGACACACCCCAGCCAATCAGAGCACAAAAACCCCATCCAATCAGAGCACAGCCAAGCTCCCACCCAATCAGTTCAAACCCCACTAGCAGTTAAAAGGAAGAAACAGCTGCAATCACACATTGCTCCCAGAAGCACGGTTGAAGCCTGAAGATGATTTAATGAGACTTCACGAAACGCCGCCAAGACACTTCCAATTTTACGCGGAGAAAACCCAATAACCAAAGACCTACACACACACACACACACACACACACACACACACACACACACACACACACACACAATTTCCAACATGAATGTACTTTACAATTAATCAGGTCATAGGCCTATCCAGCAAGTTTTCAATTACTGGTTTTTCAAAGTCTCAAAAAAAAAAGTATTTCTTTACACTGTTACCTGAATTCCTTAAACTGGAACCACAAGGATTGAAACTTGAACTCTCATGCATTCAAATCAAATGCTCAACTACTAAGCTAGGGACCCTGAACAAAAGGAATCATGTTGAACAGGGCCATAAAAACTTTTTCAGTCAGAGGGCCAAATTCCAAGCAGTTACATGACATTCCTGCCACATGTGGGCCAACAATATGAATCATGTCCAAATCTATTTTTGTTGAAACTTAAAATGCAATTTTATGACTACTATATATAAATAGAAATCAATAGAGCCACTGGACCATGTATAGCTTGTATAAAGAAAACTCCAAAAATCAAACGTGTAAATTTGAATAAAATTTATCAACATACACTAAAGGTCATTTAGCCTTTGCTTGGCTTAAAATACTGATTAATAAGTATATGTAACTTGCATATGTATCCAATATAATCCAAACAATTGCTACCAATCTGCCTTCCATTGAGGACCTGTATACTACACGAGTCAAAAAGAGGGCTGTGAAAATATTTACAGACCCCTCACATGCTGGACATACACTGTTTCAATTCCTACCCTCAAAATGATGCTATAGAGCACTGCACACCAGAACATTTATAGAATAGAATTTTACTCTATTCTATCAAGTTAACCTCTTTAATATAATTTATTAAAGGTATTATTTTTAATATCAAGTCAGATTTTGAATAAATAAATTTTAAATTAAAAATACTCAACTCTTTGTATATAGAATTCATGTTAAATCTATTTTAGCAAGTTATCAAAAACTGACCATGCAGTTAATTCATGGTTGGTACTATCCTCTGCTAAAAATATATAAATTGTACCCTTTCTCAGCTTGGTTGTGGGGATTGTGCAGGAAGCAAACTATTAGTATAGGTTTCATGGAAATGCCCAAGCAGTCATTACATTTGACAAAAGTATTTGAGAAAACTAGGAAGATCACAAAACAACCTTTGACAATAAATCCAGTCACATATTTTTTTCCTCCCTGTATCTATTCTTAATTCTTTCTTTTTTGACTGATATTTTTCATACCATAAAATATTGAAAATTTTTGCTTTTGATCAGTGGTGCAAAAATAATTGACTGAAATATAAACATGAAGTAAAGAGCTTTATGAATAAGAACAGATTTAATTAAATTTGGTCATTTATTTCTTAACTATTATAATGAAAGTTTCCTAATACATTAGCCTTATTTACAGAAATACTGCGGTTAAAACATGTATGTTAAATTAACTACATTTCTCCTTAATTTTACAAAAAGAAAAAAAACACACCCAAACTTCCATTAATTTTTAAAATTTGATTTTGTTTCATTTTTAGTTTTCCTTTTTAAATTCAGTGGGAGGTTTGTTTTTGTCATTATATTTTCTTAGTTTAATTTAAGAGGTCTTATTTTTAATATAAATATTATAACATATATAAACTAGTGTATATATTTATATGTATCTTTGTCATTATGTTTTCTCAGTTTAAGAGGTCTTATTTTAATATTAATATTATACATATATAATCTATCAATATACAGTGTGTGCATGTGCACATATATATATATTGAACATATACTGATATTGCTATCTTAGGTTCTGACTAAAAGACACTATTCGTGGAACAATTTTATTCCTTACTCCCCAATCAAAGGAAGAACAGAAATATAATACAGATGCATTAGAAGGTGGTTGCTATGTTACTACTGTAGCCCAAAGAAACTAAATGTGAAGCTGATGATATATTTTACCTTAAAAAAAAAACACTAAATGGGGTTTATAATAAGTTCCTTGGTAAGCTCTGCATTATTTTTAAAAGAAAATAAACCTTTGTATGTTCAAAGGGATTGAAATACATTGCTAATGAACATACATAATTTTTAAGTCTGCATATGTTCATTCTTGTGATGCTAAATTTTTTCAAAGAATTTTGAATTAAGGACTTTGTGGACAATCTTATAAAAGCTTTTCGGGAACATTTCCCCCATCCTGTTCTATAATTTCTGCATCTCAATCTGTATTCTGATTGATATGTTCCTATCAGGATACAATTAATCACTCTTTCATAAAGGATAAAGTTGTTTCAGTGTTCCACTTTTTGCTTTCCAATCTTACCAAAAATGTGTTTTATTGGGTAATGGACATAATTTTTCAGAAACATATAACTTTCTATAGAATGGCTAAATTTAACAATCTTTAAAAGCAACAGAAATCTCGAAGTTTATAATACAGTAGTACTAAGTGCGAAATTGCTATGTATGCTCAGAATTCTAAGTGATAGAATGAATGATTAAAGAAAGAATGAACGAGTTTGCCTAAAATTAGTAGAAAAAGCAATTACCGTATTTTTTGAGGTATAAGACGCACCTTTCCCCCCCAAAAAAGCGGGTGAAAATCTGGATGTGTCTTATACTCCAAATGTAGCCCCACCCAGCTTCTCAAACGGAGGTTTCAGAGGCTGAACAAAGCATCAGAAATGGTGCTTGAAAAAAGATCCAAATGGAGCTCCAAGGAGCTTAGGAAAAAAGCCCCAAAGGGAGCTTCAGAACTTCAGGGGAGCTTCAGGGAACTTTTTTTTCTGAAGTTCTGTTTTGAAGGCTTTCAGAGGCAGAAAAAAGTTTTTTTCTGAAATGGAGTTTCAGAGGCAGGGAAAAAAAGCCAAAAAAAAGCAAGGGCAGAGCTTACAACCAAGGAACCTGTTGTTAAAATTCACCTCTGGAAACAGCTGATTGGGGGTATTCCAGGAGGCCAATCCACCTGCCAATCAGCTTTTTTCTTATTTTCTTCCCCAAAAACTAAGGTGCATCTTATACTCCGATGCATCTTATATTCCGAAAAATACAGTAATTATGAATCAAATTTCCTTAACGTAGTGTTATGTGTATTGTAATCCATATCTTTTGTAGACAACATAGCAAATAAAACTGTGAATTGAAAAGCTAAGGGTTATATGTAAATTGGCATTATAGGAGACCTGTGTTAGTCTATATTTTTTCCAAATAATAATTTTTACTTAAAGCTTATGACTTTTATAAAAATTTGTAATTGGGAAAGGTGCTACTAAACTCCTTCAAATAAATTGGCAATAAAAGAAGTCATCCGCAGCCATTTTGTACCGTCTACAAATAAAAAGCATACCGAAAAAGAGTTCATGCATTTATAAAACTAAGTTGTGCAATCCAGAACTTCCTGAATCATAAGCACTAGTTCCCATTTCGATCATTTGACCTTTTAAATATGGAAGAACTAAAAATAAAGACAAACTGTCAGGCTGGAGGACATATCTTAGTCTTCTCAAAAAACTACAGCCTGATTGTTCAAAGAATGGACTTTGAATCATATAAAAGGGAGACAGAGACACAGTTATTCTAACTAAGATGCCTTCCTGATATATGAACTTCAGTTCCCAGAATTGTTAGAGTGGTATTATTGAAATCCTGGATATTGAAATCCACACTTCTGAATGGAAATGCCTGGATTATAGGTAGTCTTTACTTAAGAACCATAAATGAGTCCAGAATTTTGTTTGTAAATCATTGCAGTGTTAAGTGGTTACCATGTGACCTGACTCGATTATATGATTGTATAATCGATCATATAATCAATTTACACTAATCATAAAGTGCATCATTTTGGTCATTAAAGAAATTGGGTAAATGGTCATTTACCCAAAATAATACAAATTTTATTTGAATTCGATTATTATTCAGATCTTTAAAAAAACCCTACAGTTGCTGCTAGTACAGAAGTGCACACCTGAATATTTGACATAGACTTCCTGTTTTCCAGGGGAAAAACAGTGCAAGAAATGAAAATACTATCCTAGTACTATCTATTGAAAGAGATACATAGTCTATTCTTTGCCAAACATTGCTGTAAACCACTGCCCTACATTGATCCATTTGATGAACACTTGGATTTCAACTTCCCAAATTTTCCTTTTAGCATGGCTATTGCTGAGAATTCTTGGAATTAGTTCTACATAGAAACTCCTAAATTGGGGCTTGAATATGTACGAATTTGGGGATTTGGTATTATTATAGCAAACTGTTGTAACTCCTTTTGAGAATCAATTGACTTTAAGAGGAGAGTACAGATTTTTTTTTTAAAGTAAAATATTGTGTATTTTTAATACTGCTCTTGGGAAAAGACTGGGAAGCAGATAACATGGAAATAGCTTGATGTAAAAGTTTTAAATTGTATAGTGGTCTTTTTTTCTAATAGGTTGCAAAATGTACGTGACAGATTTTTTTTTACAATAAGCATAAACTACTTCTAGAAAATGAAATATTACCCTTCAATCCTATTCTAGATCAGATGTAAATCGGTTACATTTCTACAATCACAGTTAATGTTAATGTCTATTGTATTATATCACATTTAACACATTATGCGAAATTTAACGCAATGTGCAATTTAAAAGGTAACATATATCAAAACATGCAAAACATGTGGGAACTTCCAACTTGCCATCCATTTTTCAGATTGGTTCCTGGTGCTGCATTAATTGCCAATCTTAGAGTAAGCAAAAAGTTAGTCTTAGAGAAACTAACTTGCATGCATATGTGTCCCAACAGGGGAATGAATGAAATTCATTTGTTGAGACAACACAATAATTTTACCCTGATGGTTCTAGAGGTCGTCTGATACAGCTCAAGTATGCTGGCCAAAACTCTGGACCTAAAGAAAAACACCACAGTCTTATGGGAAAGAAAACCTAACATAACTACCTAAACAGATTTATCATATATAAATTTCTATGGTATTCTGGATTATGAATATAGCAAAAATTAAAGAAGAGAAAAATAATTTTGAAATTGGCACTCATTCTCTATTCCTTTTTCTGTATATTCGTCGCAATAGGATAACAATAAAAACAAGGTATCATCAGTATATACTTATAAACAGCAGATAACTTACAGCTACTAGACATTCTTCAACAAAAGGTGTTAACATATGAGGTCGGATGGTGACCATAATATCCCTGAAGTCAATGGCTGTGACTCTTCCAGCTTGAGAATTATCTCGTTGCACAAATGCTTGCTTTGCATGTTCCAACTGTATTTCCTATAAAACATAAAAAATAGTTAAGTCTCATCTCTATCTCTGTTACATTCTGCCTCTTCCATTTACGTATTTTAGTAAAGGATTACACAGATATTTAAAGAACAGAACATCATTACACCAAGAGTAAGAACTTTCTTCTATCTATTGCTGAGTGAGCTACATCACCTAAGTAAATTGCAACATTGATTATTATTTCAGCTTCAGCTCTTGGAATTTTACCCTGTTGTCCTTTACTCCTTTATCATCTATATGTTGTGTTTAATTCTGAGAACAGCTTGAAAATCTGATCCATGCTGTAGATATTCAATCTGTCTCATAGCAGGATGTTGTTCAAAGTTTATTAAAGCTTACAAAGATAGTATTTGTAGCAGGGGATTAATACAAAACGGTGATTCAGAGTGTGCATGAACATTTAAGTAGCACCTATTTTCAATCCTTTAAACCAAATGTGTTTTTTCCAAGGAAGACAAGACAGCTCCACAAGTCCAGGAAATAATACAATTTCTTTAAGGAGCTGGAACACCCTTTCAGGTTTTAACTTACCCCTTTCTAGTCAAATCCAGATTGTGGTAAGTACTTTTATTTTCCTCACAGAGCTGAATTTTATTGAAGTTACATCTTTTAAATTAATACCCATGTAATAATCCTTAGAATTTCTGGGTTTGCATTTATTTGTCAATACCGTCCAGTCTGTAGTTTTATTTTATCATAAATTAAAGCAGATTTCATATTATTTATCCCGAAGTGCTATATTCCATGAGTAAAGCATTGCTCACAGAATAGAGCATATAACCTAATGCAAGCAATGATCCAGTCTGAGGCTATATTTTATTTAGATTTTTCGATATTTGAGAAAATCTATTAAATAAATACAGTAAAATCCACCAAGTCTCGTTCTACAGAAAATACAAATGATAAAATATTAAAATTAGCAACCAACACACCCAAAAATTATCATTATCACCATTTAAGATACAAGACATAATTCAGTGAAGTTAAGTCTAAATTAGTAGGATTTTTGCAAGAAGTTCTGCTCCTATCTGCTATCTGCTCCTGCTAAAACCAATAAATCCAGTCTGGTGGGATGATGCCATAGGAAACAAAATATAGCAGTAGTTATTAAGGCATTTGTGATATCCCCATATAGCATAGGGGGAGTGTAATCTTTTTTTTTCTTTTTAAAAGTAAAAGCAAAAGGGAAATAATGGCAAAATTCAAATATTTACCTCACTAGATTTTAGGACTGCTTAATAAATTCTTTTTGGATCCTCATATAATTTTAGAATATCATGCAATATTACCAATCCTGGTAATTCATTCCTGATGGGCTCGAGGTTGACTTATTCTTCCAATATCTATAAAACGAGGGCCCAGATTGTTGGGGCCTATATGCAAATAATGCTGACATTGTAAACTGCTCAGAAAGTGCTGTAAAGCACTATGGGGCGGTATATACATCTAAGTGCTATTGCTGTTGCTATTATTTTATGACTTTTAAAAATATTTCCAAATATATACTTTTATAATATTCCATTCTGGGATGCTTGATGATAATGATACTCGTCAATGGAGACTAATAACATGCAGCAGTGGGAATAGATGTGCTGCGTCAAGTGAGTACTAATTAATTAAAACATCTATTATGACTGAACTTAATTCTTCAGCCTGGACAGTGTAATGGCTTTTTAAACAATAGAAAGAAAAGGGAAGAATTTGCAGTAGATGGCACCTGAGTTCCTGTTGTACATAAATTTTGAATAAACACTTATTGTGCCTTTTAAATACAGTATTCAGACTGTGAACATTAAAGAACGAAGCTATTTTTAAAGTCATGTAGAGCATTTTATCTTCTGCGGTTGAGATAATATTTGTCAAGCTGTTTAGGTTGGACTGAAAAGCAGTTTTCATCTTTTGCCTCTTTTTTTCTTTTTTCTTTTCCTTTTAATCTTTTTTTTCCTATGGCAGCTTAACTTTTCACTTATACCTACCTTTTTGCACATTGTAGGAACATTTCATAGAAATGGCAGAAAGTAAAGGATATTAGGAATAACTAATAAGGTTTCTCTGAGCTTCCCATTAAATCATCCTAGCAGAGTTCTTATTTTGGTTACTGAAATGGAATAGTTGGTTTATTTTAGCCACTTTTTCCATATAGAAGGTTTTATTTTAGTAATTCAGATTGACAAACTGTCTATTTACAGAGATAATTTTTTTCCCTTTTAGAATTAAACAATGCAGGGATAAGAATGTTCGTCATAAACACACATTGAAAAGGAGACATTCTTTTCTCTTTTAGAACCACAAAATATTAGATGTTACACATTTAACCCCTCCAAAATTAGATTTTAACAATCGGATAAAGGAATACATTTATGTAAACCATTTTGAGGTTGCTAGATGTAACAACTATCCTATCCCTCCAGAGACAAAACTGTCTCTTTCATCAGTGTGTCACTGCCATAAAATGTAAAAAAAAACTTTTACATTTTACATCTATAACTGGTAGATGAAATAGAACAGACTTCCTAACTGGGGCTATCCTAAACAGCAGCTTCTATTACTCACTCCTAGCCTACTCTCATACTATCTGATGAATGAGGTAGAATGAAAATGCATCTTGAAATTAACATTGGACATGACAGACTAAAAGTTTTGTTCCATTATTCACCAATAATTTTAGAGTATTTAATTGTTAAATGAATTTAACACTTAATGGATTTAAATGCTAAGAATGGAGTTAATAATTAATTAAAATGGCTAGCCACACATATATATGTATGCAAACATTTTTTAAATAGTTAGTTTAAAGAAGCCAGGTGCCTAAAAAGAGGTCAAAGAATGTAAAGAGGACAATCCAATATAGAGGACTGGATCATACAATTGCAAGAATATCATGAGGTAAATCAGAGAGCAAACAGGACACACAGAGAAAAAAAAACAGCAGAAAACAAGGAAATTCCCCCTTTATACTCACAGCCCGCTCTCTTCAACCAATTAGCTATAACTGTATGTTCTCACTCATTGTACAAAACCCCTGTCCAACCCTCTGATGCAGCCCCACTGGAGCTGAGCAATCGATTTCATAGATGCTTTCTGGAAGAAAACTTCCATACACGTAGAAAAGAAGCATCACCAAATGTTCCTAAAAAGGTAGCATCATCAAGTGCTTCAGTGACAGGTAGAAAAATACTCCAAACCTCCCTAGGGAAAAAAAGGGGAGTCCTGGTGATAGGAGATTCAATTCTCAAGGAACAGAACCAGTTGTCTGTAGACCAGACAGTCAAACTAGACCAGTGGTCACCAACCAGTGGTCTGTGGACCACTAGTGGTTTGTGAGAAAATCTGGGTGGTCCGCAGAAAAATTATTTGCATTTTTTATATTGCACTAAATACTATTTATCTTTTTAAAAAAATCATATTAGTGGTCTGCGGGATTTAAAATTAGGAATTTAGTGGTCCCTGAAGTCCGAAAGGTTGGTGACCCCAGATCTAGAGATATATGTTGAGTCCCTGGAGCAAAAATCAAAAATATTGCTGAGAACCTAACCAAAATAATAAAACCCATATATTATTACCCTTTTCTATTATTACATGTAGGGACTCTATGGTTCCAGGTCCATGTGGCTGCCTCAGCTCCCGGAAAACTCGGCAGCAGGCAGCTGGCCCAACCGGCCTCTTCTCCACTTCTAGCCAGGGTTTGCAAGCCACAGAGGAAGCCAGCCTCAGTGCTGGGATGGCAGTGGCATGGACTTTCAAGGACCTGGTGCTCACTAGCTTCGCCCACATTGTGGTCCTTGGTCGGTGAGTGGTGCTCTGCCTGGCCGGGGTCTGTGTGTCCGCTGGGTGGGCACCAAGTGTCAAGAGATGCTGGGCGGCTGCTCTCTTGCGAGCAGGCTCTCGAAGAGCCAGGCACAGAGACGTGAGGACACAGCATGGCCTCCCCTTGAAGAGCACTCGGAGACTCCAGCTAGTCCAGAATGCGGCTGCGTGGGTTATTGAGGGAGCCGTTCGGAGCTCCCATGTAACACCTATCCTACGCAGACTGCACTGGCTGCCTGTTGTCTTCCGGGTGCGCTTCAAGGTGTTAGTTACTACCTTTAAAGCGCTCCATGGCTTAGGACCGGGATACCTACGGGACCGTCTACTGCCAACGTCTATCTCCCAACGACCGGTGCGCTCTCACAGAGAGGGGCTCCTCACGGTGCCGTCAGCCAAGCAATGTCGGCTGGCGACCCCCAGGGGGAGGGCCTTCTCTGTGGGGGCTCCTACCCTATGGAACGAGCTTCCCCCTGGACTCAGACAAATAGGACCTTCCGCCGCGAACTCAAAACCTACTTATTTCGTCTTGCTGGACTCGCTTAAATTTTATATTATTAAATTGATTTATGGGTTTTTAAATTTTTTTAGTAAATTTTAGTGGGAATATTTTTATCTATAAGTAGCCAAATTAAATAGGTTTTTTAAGGGTTGTTTTTAGTTTTGTACTGTTGTTTTCTTTCTGTATTTTACTTGTGGCTGTACACCGCCCTGAGTCCTTCGGGAGAAGGGCGGTCTATAAATAAAAATATTATTATTATTATTATTATTATTATTATTATTATTATTATTATTATTATTATTATTATTATTATTAAACAGCTGATGAGCAGTTGTGTTGCACTGCCACAGCAGCACAACACAGCCGCAATCATGAGCACCCCCAAAATAATAAGACCCCTGATAATAAGGCCAAGCCCTTATTTTGGGGTTCAAAAGAAAATAAGACCCTGTCTAACACAGTAAACAGTGGGGTACCACAAGTTTCCGTCTTAGGGCCAGTACTCTTCAATGTCTTCATAAATGACTTTGATGGAATAGAAGGGGAACTTATCAAATTTGCAGATGATACTAAGCTGGCAGGAATAACCAACTTCCTAGATAGACTCAAAATCCAAATGGATGTCAACAAACTTGAGCAATAGGGCCCTGTCTAACAAAATTAAATTTAACTTAAGAGAAAAGTAAAGACAAGAAAAATGAAAAGTACACATTCAGATTACATGAAACCTGGCTTAATAGCAGTAACTGTGAGAGGGCTCTAGTGGACAATCAATTACATATGAGTCAGCAGTGTGTGACAGCAGTCAAAAAAGCCAATGCAATCCTAAATTGCATTAACTGAGGGATTGAATCAAGATCACGCGAAGTACCAATACCACTCTATAAAACCTTAATAAGACACACTTAGAATACTGCATCCAGTTTTGGTCACCACACTACAAAAAAAGATGTTGAGGCTCTTGAAAGAGTGCAAAGAACAACAAAGATGATTAGGAGCCTGGAGGCTAAAACAATCATCCATTGTTCTTTGTCTGGCCTTCTGGTGTTTTTCTGACAGTAAGAACAGTTAACCAATGGAACAGCTTGCCTTCAGAAGTTGTTGGTGCTTCATCACTGGAGCTTTTCAAGAGGCTGGACAGCCACTTGTCAGAAATGGTATAGGGTCTCCTGCTTGAGCAGGGGGTTAAACCAGATGACCCTCAAGGTCCCTTCCAACTCTGTTATTCTGTATTGTCCAATCATTCATTGCTCCAGCGATTAAATTTTAAATATCTTAAGAAAGTGGATATGTATATACAAAATAATACTGAAAAGAGCCAGTGGTGTCACATCTGGTGTAAATTATGAATAATATAGCAAAGAATTCACATACTAAGACAACTTTGAGTCCTGCTGTCTTAAGGTGACTAATTCACATACAAGAAAAGCTACAAAGAACTAGGGTTAAATAATAAAACTTGCTTAATTCAAAACAAAACTTTTTAAAGATAAGTCTAAATCTCATGCAAAGAACAACTTTTCGAAAGAAACATCTCAAACTTCTGTAACAAAGTTTACAACAGAAGGTTCTTCTGCATAGAAGCCATATATTTAAACCCAAGAAGGCTACATAAGCTAGCTTTTTACCTAGATCTTTAAGGACAAACAACATATGAATTAAAGAGAGTTGGAAAAATCCATATGTCACATGCATACCAGATTGGAAATTCCAAATTGAATACAGCACTTCTCCATGGTATTGTTACAGAAGAGATAATCAGGTTTTAATCAGTTTCCAAACAATAAAGATGGGCTGGATCTGAAGTCAAGTGAAGTCAGTAAAATGACAGTCATTACAACTAATAGAATGTGATTATATTATATGAGACATCTAACACCCTCTTCAGACAAAGAATTAATTAGACTGTACTCCACCAAGTCAATTTGAAGCATTTGTCCTAGCAGCATTATCTTAATTATTCCTCATCAAAATGATAACACTTCCTACTGTGAACTAACATCATTATGTAAACAAAATTACAGACTCGATAGTCCTGAAATATGATCCTTTGTCAAAACTCTCTTGTGTAACAGCTCTTTATAACACATCCAATTGAAACAACAGAAACACGGATCTAGCCTTGTCTTGATGATATCAAGATATTTTAACAATACCGTGTTTCCCCGAAAATAAGACCCAGTCTTATTTTCTTTTGGGCTTGAAAATAAGCAGTGGAGCTTATTTTCAGAGAGGTCTTATTTTTTTAAGTGCAGGAGGCAATGAGTGCAGGGCTCACTGGGAGTGGGACCGCAGCTACTGCTGGCACTACTCTCTCCATCCCATTGTCTGCTTGCCCACAACTGCAACAGGTCAAGCTCTCAGCATGTCCCGTCCTTCACCTGCCCTGCCTGCTGTTGGAACAATTCTCGGCCACAATGGGCGCTATGCTGGCCACCAAGTGACTGCCCATGCTGCTGCTGGCCTCACGGGGGCTCTTCACCCTCCTGGCAGGCAAGCAGAAAGCAGGATAGAAAGGGCGGAGCTGATGATAACTGCCCAAACACTTTTCGTCCAGAGGGAGTCAAAGCTTTGTCTGCATCATTTCTCCGTCCGGACAAAAATTGTTTGATTGCCTATGGGGTGCTTGGGAATGGAGCAAATCACTCTGTTCCCAAGTGCCCCATAGGCGACCAAACATTTTCCGCCCAGATGGAGAGCTGACGGAGACTCAAAGCTCATGTGCTTACAAAGGGGATGGTTTGAAATGGAATGATTAGCTCCGTGTTAAAGCATCCCCTCTGCAAGCAGACAAAGCTTCACTTCACTCTGTGTTGTGTCTCGCTCGCTTTCCCCGCAGCTGGGTCCCTCTTATCTCCTGCCGAACGCTGAGGAATGTCCTGGCATGCCTCCAGGCCCCAGCCCTGGCGCCGTGCCCAGACAGGCCGAGCAAGACGGGGGGGCCTGACGTGTCCTGGCATGCCTCCAGGCCCCCGGCCCTGGCTCCATGCCCAGGCAAACGGAGCAACTAGACCCCTCCCCCTCCCCCACAGCATGTGAGCCTGAGGAATGTGAATTGCCAACAGCTGGAGCCTGGAGAGATCCTCGCTTCAGGAGAATTGATAGGCGACGTCAGCAAAAGGAAGGGAGGGGCAGGCCTGGATCAGTGCTGAGTCATGGAGCCACACCCCATGGCCTATATAAAGGATCTGCTTTCTGGCATTCTCTGAGTCAGGCAAAGTCTACCTTGTGCTGAAGTCACTTCCTGGTCTCCTGACTGCCTTGAGAACTTTGCTAGGACTTTGGCAGAGCTGCAGAGGCACGCCTGATATGAACTTCCCCGACCCGGCCGTCAGCGGAGGAGTGGGACACGACACTCTGGGTGAAGTGAGACCAGAGCCAGGCAGAGGTGATCCCAATGCGCCGCCCACTCTGTCCCACTATTTCTTGGCTTGTCTGGGGCTGTGCTGACCAGGCACCCATGCAGGGTGTCTGGATAACCTGACTCCACCATCCCCCTGCCTCTTCCTGCTGCCAGTGCCACCGCGCAAGCGCCTTCCTAGTCTCCTGAGAGTCAGGCAGCCGCACAGCACATCCGGATCACCTGTGTTCTCCCCCCAGCCTCTGCCTCCATGCTCGGACTTATCGGTATTTGTGCTGGCTATGTCCATTCCCCTTGGGCTTATATTCACACTTATATTAGTCACACCCCAAAAATCAGGCTAGGGATTGTTTTCAGGGTGGGTCTTATTTTCGGGGAAACATGGTAGTTGTATCAACATGTTGATGTCAAAGTAAGTTCTATTCAATGAATTCTATTGAAACATAACACATATCAGTGAAATTTACAGTAAAAAAACTGTGAAAGCTATAATAAATATAGATTAACCATTGATTTTAAAAACATATAATAGGTATTTACCACCTACAAGTATATTAACACTATACAGATAGTCGATTTACAACCACACTTGGGATGATTGTTAAGTTTTCTAGTCATAAAATGAGGTATCATACGACTGTACCAACTTACAATGGCACTCCTTGATCCAAGATGGCGCCGCCAAAGGCTGCCTCGGTGAAATGCTCTCTAATGGTTTCTTTATTTCTAATTATTCTCTGCCACTCACTACGGATTTCCCACTCACGAGACCATCTACTAAAAATTAAGCAACATTTCTTTAAGGAGCACCTGTGATCTCATTGACCCCTGTCTTTACAAATGCGGAGGAGATTCTAACACAGGAAGAGACAATTTCCCCGAAGCCATGGATTACCAAAAAAACCCAAATGGCAGAAGCAGAGAAGGAGAGGTAAACGGGCAGGGATTATAATCAAGCTAAGAAACAAGAGAAATAAAACTCCTCTGCCTTCAATTTTCCTAACCAATGTACGTTCACTTGCTAATAAGATGGATGAAATACTCCTCTTAAACAGATACAATTCTGATTTTCACAATTCAGCAGTCCTATGCTTCTCTGAAACCTGGTTAAATGAATCAATTGAAGATAGCAGCCTGCATATCCCGGGGTTTCATATTGAACGATCAGACAGAATTACAGAAACATCAGGTAAAAAGAAGGGAGGAGACTTATGCCTATATATTAACAGCAGCTGATGTCAGGATTTAACTGTAATTTACAAATTATGTGACAAAAATTTAGAGACTTTAATTATCAACTGCAAACCATACTATTTGCCTTGTGAATTCTCCTCATTTCTTCTAATTGCCGTTTATGTCCCACCACAAGCCAGTGTAAACAATGCATTACGAACTCTAGCTGACCAAATCATGGAGGCTGAAGCCAAATACCCCGATTCACTGGTCATTATTTTGGGAGATCTAAACAAGGCAAACTTAAGGAAAGGGCTACCAAAATACTTTCAGCATGTCAATTGTCCCACTAGAGGCAAGAATATGTTAGACCATTGCTACACAACACTAAAAGATGCTTATCGGTCTTTACCACGTGCAGCTGTAGGACACTTTGATCATTGAATGATTCCCCTTGTATCTCCTTACAGGCAAAAACTTAAAACCACAAAATTAACAATTAAATCAATGAAGACCTGAACTGAGGAGGTAAAATTAAAGCTACAGGCCTGCTTTGACTGCACTGATTGGAATATTTTGGAAGATACCTCTGCAGATCTGGATGAATTCACAGATACTGTAACATCATATGTCAGCTTCTGTGAAGACCTATGTGTACCGACAAGGAACTTGCAAATATACAGTAACAACAAAGCTTGGTTCACAGCTAAAGTTAAGCAGCTACGTCATTCCAAAAAGGAAGCCTACAGAAAGGTGACAAAATGCTGTACAATCAGGCCAGAAATGTATTAACAAGGGAGATCAGAGCAGGAAAAAGAAGCTACTCTGAAAAGCTAAAGAATCAGTTCTCAACAAATGAACCAGCGAACATGTGGAAAACTCTTAAAAATATCACCGGCTATGGCAAACCTCCTTCCCAGGCTAAAGGAAATCAACAACTGGCAGATGACCTGAAAGAGTTTTACTGCAGGTTTGAAAGGAAACTACAGCCGCCTATTTCCAAAACCCCCATCTCAGACACACCAACAACAATCAAGCCTCCTACAACTGACCCCATCCCATTGGGTTCACAACCTCTAGTGATCACAGAAAAGGCAGTCCAGGACCTATTTCACAGACAAAAGCCAGGAAAAGCTCCAGGCCCAGACAATATAACTCCTTGCTTAAAAGTCTGTGCTGACCAATTGGCCCCCATCTTCACCCATATCTTCAATAAATCACTAGAGATGTGCTATGTTCCTTCTTGCTTCAAACACTCTACCATCATCCCAGTGCCGAAGAAGCCCACTATCAAGGAACTGAATGACTACAGACCAGTTGCTTTAATATCTGTAGTCATGAAAACCTTTGAAACCTTTGTTACTGGTATCCTTATGATTTATATTGAGATTGTTTCCTGATTGCTTATTTGTAGCCTATGAGTATCATTAAGTGTTGTAAGTGTTGTACCTTGATGAAGGTATCTTTTCTTTTATGTACACTGAGAGCATATGTACCAAGACAAATTCCTTGTGTGTCCAATCACACTTGGCCAATAAAATTCTATTCTATTCTATTCTATTCTATTCTATTCTATTCTATTCTATTCTATTCTATTCTATTCTATTCTATTCTATTCTTGTTGTGGTTGTTAACTGAGAATTGCAGACCATTGTATGGGTACCCATCCTAATCCAAGCTATTCCAGATTGGGTCCTTTTTAGGCCCAAACTTAAATAAGTTAAGAAACTGCTCCAATTCCTCCCCACCCCCCACGCACACCTGCTTAATCCCTATCTCTGTCCTTCAGCTACCTGGTACCTTTTCTTGCAGGACATAAAGCTCATCAAAAATTACATGGTTCTGGGGCTTGTCTTGGTGAGCTTCAACTGCCCAGCCCACGCCAGCAAACATTCAATCACCCAGCTGCCTTCTCTCCCAGTTCCATGCACTGACCTTTTGCCTTTTATGCCCAGCCACTTATGGCCAAAGAATAAATGCTTTGCTGCCTTCTTTTCAGGCCCATGGCCACGATGCTAACTTGGGCCCTCCACCTCACTGATGAATGCTTTTTAGACATGGTTCCTTAGCTTATCTCATCAGCATGACACCAAGCTGCAGTATCCATGAACACCCAAGTATTTGTTTGTTTAGTTGTCTTCTTTTCCAATTCCTTGTACTGACCTTTTGCTTTCGCAACCAGCCTCCACAACCAAAGCAGAATGCCTTGCTGCCTTTGCTATCTCCTTTTCAGACACAGCTTCTCTGGCAGATGATTCCTATACAGGCTCTCTGAGATTTCAGAAAGCTGTGGTACCTTCAGAACGCTGCAGGGAAGTTGCCAAGCCAACAAATCCTGATCATGTGACTACAGGAACGCTGCAACTTCTATAACTTTGGGCACAGGTAAGAAATCCATTTTTTTCAGCAGTGTTGAAATTTCAAACGGTTGCTGAACGAATAGTCATAAAGTGAGAACTACTTGTATGTTTATTATATACACACCAGAGAGGGAGAGAGGGTGGGAGGGAGGAAAGTGGGGGGAGAAAAGAGAGCACACAAATATTTAGCGATCTAAAATTACTTCTAGATTAAAAAGAAATCTATATGGAAAAATATATAGCATTTTAAAAACTCTTCTTGTTCTTTGTTAAAATTTAAAATTACTGTAAAAACTCACCAATAAGAATTGGGTGAACTCTGCATATGTTAGACGCCTTTTCCGATCTTTTCCAAAATGTAGCTGTACAAATTCAGAGTTCCAGTTAAAAGGAATACGGCAGTGAATTGTGGTCTGCCCAAACACCTGTTTGACATCCTCTGGGAAAGAAAATAAAAAAGGGGAAGAATTGAATTAGCGCAAACAGATTTGAAGCAAAGCTGATTTATTCCTTCACAGGATTTATTATCTGAACAGATTCATTTAAATAAATCTTAACTAATCTATCTGCAATCTAATGTACAGATTGTATGTTACAAAATACTGAACCAGAGATTCTCCATTTTCTCCTCTCTTTTAAGAGATGCCATAAAATTATGCTGCAACATAAGTATGATTATAAGTCAGCTTTCCCCAGCTTTTTAGGATTTCTATTCTAAACATTATAACATTATCTATTCTATAAACATTATAACATTATCAAGTCTATGCTGCCTGGGAATTATGCAGGCTGCAAATCTTGGGAACTTTAGAAGGCACCAGGTTGGTGATGTCTGGCATGAGCTATTTTTTAGTGGTTTCACACATGTATCTTGGCAGTCTTCAGCAAGCCACTTCCTTATCTCAAGTTTCAATGAGATACTTGCCATTCAGAAACTTAAGTCTCCCGCTTCTTTTCTTCATTGCTTGGCGAACATCAGTTTCAAAATAATGTACAGAGTAACTGCAATATACTGATATGTCATCTAGCATTTCCTTAATCCATTCAAATGATATACAACTTATTTTAGATACACATAGCTGAATTTTACTAACTACATAAGTAACAGTCTAGTAACTTGTACAGCTTCAAAACAGCCCATTATATGAAATGGCCTACTCGCTTTAGCTTTTCATAGAGTGTAGTGTAGTGTAGTGTAGTATAGAGTAGAATAGAGTAGAGTAGAGTAGAACAGAACAGAACAGAACAGGTTTGCTTGGCCAGGTGTGATTAGACACACAAGGACTTTTGTATACAGAAGCTCTCTATATATGCAAAGTAATATAATAACAATAATCATAATAATCATAATAATACCAATAACAGAGAATAATAAAGAAAGATAAAAATAATGCTACAATCATGCCAATATAGGTAAATGTACATAGACGTTAAGAGTGTATTATGAGAATTAGGTGTTCGGTAGAGTGATGGCACAAGAGAAGAAAGTGTCCCTGTGTCTAATTGTTTTGGTATGTAATGCCCTAGTGTAGCATCGAAACTTGAGAATTGAAACTGTTTATGTCCAGGATGTAAAGGGTCTGTAAGTATTTTCTCAGGCAGGTCTCCTTTTGACCTGTGCAATATACAGCTTTTCTTTGAAAGGCTGACTAGCTGCAATAGTTCTTTCTGCAGTCCTAACTATCTGTTGGAGTCTATACCTGTCCTGTTTGGTTGCTATTCCAAACCAGAAAATTACAGAAGTACAGACTCAGTAATTCATTTGTAAAACTGTATCAACATCTCATTGCATTCTATTCCAAAGGTTTTCTACAAGATTACATTTTCTAAATACCATGAGATCACAAAAAAAATCACTGCTTCCTTTCCTCCTTTAGTTTGAGTACCTGAAAATTGTAACCTGAGTTTTTAAGAAGCAATGTTGTAATTTGATCTCAGGGTTTTATATTTTATGTCATTATATTTATGTCTTTTACTCAGGTATGGTTATGAAACAGAAATTGCCTTTGTTCTTTTTTGTTTGTATCTTACATTTCCTTCTCATCACTTGCTATGGTTCACAAATTCCTATAGAAACTCAGTGGAGTTTTTTTCATTACCCCCACTGGGTTTATTCATTTATACAGAACAATTTTTTCCAGCAAACTTTATTTTACCAATATACCAGTTAAATCAGATACAAAGAACATTCATGCTTCATGAACAGATTTATAATACTTGTTCATATTATTTATTTAGTAAATACTTATTTACTAAAATAAATGTCAGATTTATTTTAATACCTACTATTTTTCATTCATATATATAAATGGAATTATGTACTTTCTGCACCTTATCCATTCCTGTCTTTTTGAAATTTTGTGTGCTTGTTTTTGTGTGTTTTTATTTGTATAAATCTACTTATTGTTGTTGAGAAAGAAATAAAGTACTACAATAATCTCAGTTACCCTTTTAAAAATGTAAAACCTCAGAAAGTTAAATTTAGGAGCTAGGAACTTCCAAGTATTTTGTGAAATTCCAACTCCTATCAGGTTCACTCAATAGAGTCAATGTTCAAAAGTGATAACTATAATTTGACAGCAATTGAACAGTCCATGGTTATAAGGTAAAAAGTCTTCATTGTATAATTAAAAGGGCCTTCTCTGTGGGGGCTCCCACCCTCTGGAATGAACTTCCCCCAGGACTCCGCCAACTTCCTGACCTTCGAACCTTTCGCCGCGAGCTGAAGACATATCTATTTATTCGCGCAGGACTGGCATAGGATTTTAGTTTTTAATTGAGTTTTTACTGTTTTAATTATATTTTAATTTGGGCCAATTTAATAAGTTTTTTAAATATTATTTTATCTTGTATTTATTCTTGTTCTGTTTTATCTGGCTGTAAACCGCCCTGAGTCCTTCGGGAGAAGGGTGGTATAAAAATCTAATTAATTAATTAAATAAATAAATAAAATAAAAATAAAAACTTATGTAGGCATTATTTTTTTCTGATTATAATTATATGGAGAGTAAAGTAGACAATATCCTGTATTTTTTATCCTGTATTATAATTTATTATAATATAATGTATTATAATATCCTGTGTTATAATTCATATATTGCTGACAAAATATCTGAAGGTTAACTGCAAATTATTAGGATGTCTGTTTATTTATATGAAGAACAAAAAAAAGCTCTTCTCCTGGACCACATCAGACAAAATTATTATTATTAAATGTTCAAAACCAGTTTTCTAAATTATTTATTGTTTAAAAATGTATAAACATTCATTTATCCATCTACTGAGCAGACTGCCCTCATGTATATAAAACATTCTCTTTTTTGTCACATATTTAGAGAAATTCACAGAAGAAAGCAAGCACACCCTTTCATAGTAGATGGTGAAGAAGAGAAGGAAATTCTATACTTCCGCCATTTCGTATCTGGTGAATGGACGGAAGCCAGCTGTTTTACCTGGGAGAGGAGATACATCCCAATGATAATTGTCCCATTAGCAGGGAAGGGAGGAGACCAATACTTTACTTAATAATTCAATTTTTAAAGAATGTTCAGATTGTACCCACAGAACGCTGCAGTGACAATCCTGATTACAGTATCATAAAAAGCACTGTAAAATGCTGTTCTTCTCTGCAGCCAATTATGTCAGAAATATTTTATTTTACATTAAGGCTTAAAAAGAAAAAACTTAGAACCTGATACAGGTCTATCCTGCCGATATAGTTAAGAACGTACAGTACTATGAAAGGCAAGGCTATCTTCTACTATACAACCAGCAAAAGGGGGATTTCATAAAAAATTAAATTGCATAATGGGGTAAATAGAAGTAGCATTATTTGCACTAGGGATACTAAGGATGCCTTTTCAATGCTTTTGACAAGTCTTTTTAACAATAGTTCAAAAATCTGATAGGATCATAGCTCTAATATTCAAGCTTTGAGGGAAATGTATACCGCAGCACTGGAAGACAATGGAAAGCTGATGTTCATTGTTTTCAAGGGTTTTAGCCCTTGATAGATTTATTTGTCCAAATGTGTAAAAGACTAGATTAATGAAAAAGGAGGTCAGAGGAATTACAAAGTTTAGGCAAAGAATACATTTTCTTTTATCAATTCACTACCGTGAGACTCATGTAATCTGTCTCCTTTTTTATCCCTTTCTGACAAAACATGATAAAACATGCACTTTTCTACATCTTGCTGCATTCAGCCCTATTATTGAGAAAGTATTGATCATGTTTGTTGAGGATCTTCAACAGGCTGAAGATAGAGGTAGTGTATGTTCTCTGACCTCAAGAGATCTTCAATACTATTAATCAAACACTATCAATCATTACTATCAATGTCTACATGGGGTATGGAAATCTGGGCAGAGAAGAATAGGTTTGGTTCAACCCTGCAAGAATAAGTAACTGGCTTTTAAGGTCACAAGTCACTGATTTTGGAGATTTTTAAATGGGGCTGATCTTAGAACATAATTTGGAAGCTGCAGCAGTGCAAGCAGTTTTTGGCATCTTCTGATATAATCAAATAACATTAATATTCAGCAATGTACACTGGATCCAAGGAGGCTTCTGAATCTAGCTCAGGGTGCTGGTTATCACATATAGATCTTACATGACATGGAACCAAGATTGTCTTTTAGTTGCATCTGTGGAATATCCTTTATGTTTCCTTTCTGCACCATTTTTTTCAACACAAGATTCTGACAGTTCTTTGGTTCTGTTTCCATGTTTTAAAATTATTAATAAAGGTATAATCTATCTTTGAGTATTCAGATTTTTACCACTTTTATCTTTTCAACAATCTCTGTTCTGATTAGACTGAGACAGTGATTGCCTGAATTCTATGATCAACTGGGAACAAAATACAAATCTTCCCTATTCAGTCCAATACCTTAACTACTATAAGAATTGTCTCTAAGAAGAGTTCACTGGAAAGGTCAAAGTGCTATCTAGTATAGAATTCTCTATCCGATATCCAACTAGAAGCTTTGAGAAACCCAAAAGTACAGAGGTTTTTTCTATTTACAGGTTCTGAAACTCCACAATCTCATGATCTTTAAATGGCAAATTAATTACAAACCCCCACCATGAATAAAACTAATTATTTAATTGGAGTTCGTTATGGGTAAGAAACTATATATTAGATTTTCAAAGGAGAAAGAAAAATGAGAAGAGGTAAGCTAAAAATTAAAGACAAATATAAAAATACACAATTGTATTGATCCTAATAGGTAGAATTCATGAATGGAACTGAACAAAGTCAGAACTTGACGAGAGAACTTTCAGTCTCCAACAGTAATCAATATTAGAGTTCCTCTTATCCCTGCCTCTTGAGTGAGTAGGAGGGAAATGTGCTGATCCGACAGAAAATTAAATATATAATTTACCAAGTGATATATAACTTCCTTGAATTAGGCCCTTTTTTTAGCAAGACCAATACATTGGCCAAGTTCAACTTTTCTTTTACACACAAGTCGTTCCATTTTGAAAAACTAAAAACTAAAATATAAACATATTTAACCTTACTAACAAATATGCTTCTGCAGAGGATCCAAAAACTGATTATACAGAAGTTACCAGCTGGCAGAAAGCTATCCATCTATTGCAGTGGTGCTACAATTGGCAGATGATTTTGATAGATATAACTAGAAATGATTTAGTATCTATCAAACTTTGCCTGCTTAAATGCAGCAAAGATTTGCCCAACAAAAGCAAGAACATATTTTGCCACATCACATCCATATCAGCCTATATAAATCTGATTAGCTATAAAAAATTCTTACCATCCCCCCATTGTATGTATCTCCCAAATCATTATCCATCCATCATAAGGGCATTTTAACAAAAATCTCTATTGCTATTAGTATATTAATGCTTTATTAAACAATTAGTATTTAGAAATATACTGAATCAAATTCAAGATACTGTACATGCATCACAACTTCAGTCATGACCCAACAGTTATCATTTCACCAAGGATTTCTGTATACTCATGCTTGTGTCCTCATAATATCTAGCCTTTTATTTTTCCAAGCATTGTCTTCATTAATCATTTTGCCTTTGCATTACGTGTTATTAATGGAGCTGCTATTTTTCATTTAATATTGAAGTGTTTGTTCTTCTTGTCTAAAATTGTCTCAACGGTTTTTGACAACACAATTCAAGCTCATTATTATTTCTTCATCAGCCCAGTTGAATGTTATAGTTGTATGTTACAACTTGCCTTAGCATTACATATCTTCCAACATGACTTGTAGCCATTTATGTCTTTATTTTCAAGAATGTTTCTAAATCAATTTCCTCACAATATTTTGTGCAATGAAGTGTAGTTTAACTCTCCACTGCTTATACCAGCCATGATTTCACATTTTTTACTAAAAAGCATGCATACATTTTTCTTATATCTTCACAGCAATGGTGAAATGTAAAATTTGTTACTATCGGTTCTGTGGGCGTGGCTTGGTGGTGGTGGGGATAATGAGACTGGTGGGTGTGACCAACTTTTTTTTTTTTTACCTTTTAAAAGCATTTTCTTCTACAACCTCTTCAGCCGAAGAGGTTGTAAAAAATGCTTTTAAAAGGCTCCTCTGACGATCCCAGGTGAGTTGTCTGATCGTCAGAGGCTTTTCTTTTAAAAGCATTTTTTTTGCCTTTAAAAGAAAAAAAGCTTTTAAAAGCCTCTGACGATCAGGCAACTCAGCTGGGATCGTCAGAGGAGCCTTTTAAAAGCATTTTTACAACCTCTTCAGCCAAAAGAAAAAAATGTTTTTAAAAGCCTCTGACGATCCCAGCTGAGCTACACAATCAGCAGAGGCTTTTTTTTACTTTTAAAAGCATTTTTGCCGAAGAAAAAATGCTTTTAAAAGTAAAAAAACCGCTCTGATGATCGCACGACTCAGCTAGGCATGGGGGTGGGATTTTTGCTACCGGTTCTCTGAACCACCCGCTGCCATCACTACCGGATCAGGCGATCCAGTCCGAACCGGGAGTATTGCACCCCTGCTTCACAGTTTTTCAATATAGTTTTTACATTTGTACAGATTTGTATCAAGGCATAATAACAGCCATAAGAAATTTCCAGCCAATGTAGGAGCTGACCTGAAACACAATCCTAAATATACAATGGCAAAAAATTAACAGTAGTGTTTCCCACTGCTTTGAAATGGTAAATGGGTACATGAATCCCCAAATTCTCCTCTAACCCTATATTAGGAAAAAATAGAGAACTATGTCTCCTTACACATTTTCCATCATTACTTGATCCAAAACATGTCACTCAACCTTGCCTTATTTACCAAGAGCCAAAACTAACAGAAAAAATCTTTCCTTTGTCTAGAGGAGAAAATAGATCAACTGTCCTATGCCACCTTCAGCAATGAAAAATGTCTAGGTTGAGGTCACTAAGCTTTCTGTCATAATCTTAAGAACTGTTTCCTGGTCAGTCACTGTTGTCACTAACCTTTCAGTATACAGTATATGAAATCAGGTTATTTTTGTCCCATAAATTCTCCTTCACTCCTGGTATCTACATGGCCATCACTATTTTGGCCACACAAGAAACATAGTTTGCCACCATTTTCTTCTGGGATATCCTACCAAACAGACAACAAGTGGTCAAAATTGGCAATGCTATATCAAATCCTGTTCCTGTCAAAAATGGCGTTCCCCAAGGTAGCGTTCTTGGACCAACACTCTTCGTATTATACATTAATGATCTCTGTGACCACATTACAAGTAATTGTGTTCTCTTTGCTGACGATGTCAAACTATTTAACACCACCAACAACACAACTACCCTTCAAAAAGACCTTGACTTTGTATCCGAATGGTCTAAAACCTGGCAACTCCAAATCTCAACCAGCAAATGCTCAGTCTTACATATTGGAAAAAAGAACAAAAACACTAAATACAAGCTTGATGGACATTTACCTTACAGATGACCCACATCCTGTTAAAGACCTTGGAGTTTTCATATCAAATGATCTAAGTGCCAAAGCCCACTGCAACTACATCACAAAAAAGGCTCTAAGAGCTGTAAACCTAATCTTACATAGCTTCTTCTCCAAAAACACTACACTACTAACCAGAGCATATAAAACATTTGCTAGACCAAATCTAGAATACAGCTCGCCTGTTTGGAACCCTCACCACATCTCTGACATCAACATAATTGAACGTGTCCAGAAATATTTTACAAGAAAAATTCTCCACTCCTCCGAATACAACAAAATACCTTATGCCACCAGACTTGAAATTCTGGGTTTAGAAAATTTAGAACTCACCGCCTTCGACAGGACCTGTGTTTAACTCATAGAATCATCTATTGCAATGTTCTTCTTGTTGAAAACTTCTTTAGCTTTAATCACAACAATACAAGAGCAAACAGTAGATTTAAACTTAATGTTAACCGCTTCAATCTTGATTGCAGAAAATATGATTTCTATAACAGAGTTATTAATGCTTGGAACACATTACCTGACTCTATGGTCTCTTCTCAAAATCCCAAAATCTTTAACCAAAAACTATCTACTATTGACCCCATTCCTAAGAGGTCTATAAGGGGTGTGCATAAGAGCACAAACGTGCCTACCATTCTTTGTCCTATTGTTCCTCTTCATTATATCCAATTAATATAGGTATTACATACTTATGCTCATATATATGCTTATATATTATATAGTTATTTCATGTTAATGCTTTTATATACTGTTATGACAAAATAAATAAATAAAATATTTTCCAGGTTTCTGGTCTACTTAACAGCCCTGGGATTTTCTACTGCTCTCTCCTCCAAGTTTAATTCTGGGTTTAATTCTGCTTAGTTTTTCAAGGTTGGATATGTTGTGTGACCCAATGACCTTTTAAAATTTATGTGCACCTCAAATCACACTCTATGTTTTCTTGTTTGATTTAAATCATATCTATATTTCCTTCTAAAAAAATAGTAGACAACCAAATTATTTTGTTCCACAATCATTGTTGACAATGAAATATGGTTGTATGTGATGAGCAAAAAAATCCAACACTTGCTTATTTTTTCTAATGATAAATAAAGGATAAAAATGAATATAGGAAAATTATCTTTCCAAACTGAAGCAAATGTTTCATACTATTAGTATCTATGATTATTTTTCTTTTGTATGAAGAATAAATGGATATTTATATTTATTTATATAAAACTGCAACCAGTGGACAAATATTAAGGAGTCTAACTTTTAACCAACATGATTTTTTACAGTGTTTTTCTTCAATTTCTTCAGGATAACAGGTTTACTTGCAATTGAGTTAAGGACCCCTCTGATGTTACTACTGTAGCTTTATTTCTTCTTTCCCACCCTCAGCTGAGATAGGTCAAACTCATTCTAAAATTGCTGCTTAATAAACAGGCCTTTTCTTCTATACTATTGTCTTATGAAAGACAGTTATATTTCAGGTCAGTTAACAAGACAGTTTGAATTTACTTTCCAAGTACCTCTATTTTATCTTCTTTATAACTATTCTTGCCTCTCTCCTTTTCTTTAAAAATACAATGAAGAAAGCAATATTTTAGCCATCTGAACAAGCGGCATTCTGAATGAGCTCACTAACGGGAAGTGCTCCCAGTTATCTCTTTTTCAAAATTGGAGCCATTATACTCATTTGTGAAAATTCACATTTAGCCTTTCATAAAAAGTGGAATTTTGACCCATTGAACTGGAAGAGTTTCTGTGCTGTTCCACTGATCTTTGACAAGATAGCTTACAACAACAGAGAATACAATTTAGTGCCAGTATGAATTTTTATTCCACAGTTTAACTCTGACTGCTCACCAGTAGTAAATTTACTTTGGATAACTCGTGCTTTATGGATTCTAAAGACTCCAACAAAATTGGAGATGAAAACAAACAAAAAATTAAACTCTGAATACACTGAAATCAGTTATTATTACTAAGATAGGCCTCCAAGGGCAATTAACCTGGACAATATGATGTCTTCCTTGATTTTTTTAGAGTTAAATTTGTAAGTATATTTCCAAATAATGACAGGAAGAAATATGTCAACAATTAATAAAAAAAGGTAAGAATCATCTCCATTCTAGGTTATATGAGTATTGATGAGTACAAGTTAAAGCTTTCAACTCTCCCCTTACTTCAGATTTGGAATCTAAGGAGGAAAATGCAATAGTTTTGCCAGCTCCATTCCAAGAACGACATAGAGCAATTCAGGCAAATTTCAATTCTTTATTTACTTACATCCAATAGACAGAACTTTGCCAGACTAAATATTTACTCTTCTCACACGAATAGATATATTTTGGGAGATTCTAACTCTTTGACTCTCTATCCAGCTCTAGACTGTGTTGTCTCTTATCCTACCCCTCCTCCTTGAAACTAAATTAATAGGGCACTAGATCTTTGCAGCTCAGATAAAAATAATAAGATGGAACAATGAAAGTAATTGTGTAATACTGGACAACGATGTAAGAGTATATTGGAATCTATTTGCAGAATATCGCAATCAAGAAGTGACTAAAAGCAAACATGTTTTATCCATGCCTGCATTCTTTCTATGGCAGGGGAAACAAGTAACTATGAATTTATTCAAAATATAGTACTTGTTTACCCCCTACTCATTAGCAATGGTTCAAAGTTACAACAGTATTGAACAAATGTACAAAATGTACTTACTGTAGGTCTTCCAAGTTCTGTTATTGCACCATTCCCAGAATCATGTGATTATGATTTGAGCGCTTGGTAACTAGCTTGCACTTATGATAGTTTCAGTACCCCATAGTCATGTGATTGCCATTTGCAACCTTCCCTGCTATGCTCCCATAAGCAAAGTTAATGGAGAAGCCATTAGGGAAGGTCACAAGCACCCCTCTCTATATTTGCACTGCACTAACATCCCAACCATGGCCTCCTCTGCAGTACCCCTATACGCCTTATCCATTCAACAACCTACACATATTGGGATTATGATGGCAACTGCTGTGTTGTTGTCACTAAGCCATGTGACATTGTGCATCACTAAATATTTAACAAAACACCATATATAAAACATTCTTCCTTTTGTGAAGCTGTTGTTATTATTTAATAAGGTAAAAGATTGCTGAAGTCTATTTGTCACATACCTGTGATTTTTAAAGACATTTCTAACTGGCTTATTATTAGACCTCTCTGCGCATATGAATGAATATTCAAATAATGTCCATATAGCTTATTTTACAATCTTTTAAAATTAGGGCAAGCCTTCAGGTTTCAAGTTACTTTATCTGTAAAATTGGGGATGTGAAACAAAGAAAGAATTTCTGTATCAGTACTACAACTCTTGGAAGAAGGACACAAATTTTAAACCATTATTTCTAATATATTTAAAGCCATAGGTTGTTAAATCAGTTCTGTCCGATTACATGTAGCCCTTATATCAAAAAGCAAAGATTATTAAAAGAATAATTAGCCTTTAAATGTTGACATTTAGACCCTGCACCTAAATTTTTCTTTATTAAAAGTTTATTATGTCATAAAAGATATCAAAGTATTCTGCTTTTTTTTAAAAAGGCATTAAAATTCAGTAATACCCCCGAAATAGAAAATTGTTAAATCTCTTAAACCCCTGGACTTACATTATCAGTTTTTATATGCCTGTCAACACTTGGGAATAAAGAAGCAATGGTTTATTCTCTGTCTCAAATTTAAAAGCCAACTAAAGTTTTTTCTACCTTCCCACTGAGATTTTTAACTCCAAGCAAAGAGCAACGTATCAGTTTAAAATGGGATACAAAAGGCCATGCAGTCTCTATTAGCTGCACATCAACACACACTACCATCTCCCATTTCATACGATTTATAGAAACAAGAACTAACTTCCCTTATTTTAAAAACTGCATTAACAGTTGGGGAGTCTGGGAGGGTGAGGAAAGTGAGGAGGCTGTGTAGAAAAGCAATGGCCTCTGGCTGTGCTTGCTGATTTGTTCATAAACTGTTCCTCTGCTGTATCACAAAAGGTTATCAGGGAATTTTTCTTAAATTGCACTAAAATTAAAATAGAATTACTAGGGTTTGTGTGAAGAGATATGGGAGCTACAAGAAACTAGTTCTCCTCAGTTAAACAGCTACCTATGTTTTGACTTCCATACGTTAAAACCCAGAATGTGGAAATCAACATGTATAGAGATGTACATGCAAAGGCCTCCATATTTGAACACTTGTTTGATATATGAATGGCTGGTTTTTTTAAATCAATGTCACAGCATTATATCTGAAATTACCTTTTTTTGAGAGCTTCAAGATTTTAGGAGTAAGTTCAGAGGTGGTATTCAGAAGCTTCTGACCAGTTCTGGAGAATTTCCGTAACAGAAATTTTGAGTAGTTCAGAAAACCGGTAAATACCACCTCTGACTGGCCCCGCCCCAATCTATTCTCTGCTTCCCAAGTCCCAGCTGATCGGGAGGGAATAGGGATTTTGCAGTAACCTTCCTCTGGAGTAGGGAGGGAATGGAGATTTTACAGTATCCTTCCCCTGGAGTCAGGTGGGAATGGAGATTTTACAGTATCTTTCCCCTGCCCACCAAGCCATGTCCACAGAACTGGTAGTAAAAAAAATTGAATCCCACCACTGGGTAAGTTGATCCCACTAGAATAGTTTATGGCAGAGGATCACAATGGTGTGGTAGAACAAGGACTTGCTGATAGTATTTGAAGTAACATCTTTGTTATTTAATTAGGTACTAAATGTTTTGAATTAGTGTAAATGTAGTGCAATTATTATTATTTTTTTGCAGATGTACCTCATTTAATGCAGAGCATTCCCTAGCAATTAGATTGAGATATCTTGAAAATTTTAATATCACACGCTTTAGCTAGTTAGATCTAGGTTTTTTGTTTGAAGGCTGCTTCAGTTTAGCTCCTTTTTTAAAAAAACTAAGACTTTCTGTATCTGAGCATAGAAACATTATGTATCTGAGCATTAAATGTTCATTCTTATTTTTATGATATAACTTTTACTGATACCATTTTGTTTTCATGAAAACACTCCAACCTTGATCAATTTACAATTAATTTATGCTTTATTGTCAGTTTCTGATAGCATATTCTGGTTCAGTTAACTATTTGATCAGTATAATCCAATATGAAACAGTACAGTGATAAAAAAAAGATATCTGCAGCAAGCTTCATCAAATTAATCTTAGTTCACACTCTTTGTGGCTTATTTCCAGCGATACAAAGAAACTATAAAACCTCATTAAAAACTTTTAAGGAACGTAACTGTTGCTTTATACTTATTTATTGGTGCATTTTTTTCTTCTACTGCCTACACTAAAGCAAGGCACCTTTTGCCCTTTTAAGAAAAAAAGTTTGGCTACTAACAAACCAAACAACATGGAACATAGTACCATATTTTTCGGAGTATAAAACGTACCTTTTTCCCCCAAAAGAGGGTGAAAATCTGAGTGTGTCTTATACTCCGAATGTAGCCCCGCCCAGCTTCTCAAACAGGTTTCAGAGGCTGAAAAAAGCATCAGAAACGGAACTTCAGAAAAAAAGCCCCAAACGAAGCTTCACGGAGCTTAGAAAAAAGCCCCAAAGAAAGCTTCAGAAAAGAAGCTCCCAAACAGAGCTTCAGAGGCTTTTTTTCTGAAGTTCTGTTTTGGAGGCTTTCAGAGCAGGGATGAAATATAAAATTTGTTACACCAGTTCTGTGGGTGTGGCTTGGTGGGGGCAGAATTTGACTCATGGGCATGGCCAACTTTTAAAAGCCTCTGATGATCAGGCAACTCATCTGGGATCGCCAGAGGAGCCTTTTAAAAGCATTTTTACAGCCTCTTCGGCCAAAGAGGTTGTAGAAAAAATGCTTTGAAAAGGTTCTGAAAATCCCAGCTGAGCCGCGTGATTTTCAGAAGCTTTTTTTTTTTACTTTTAAAAGCATTTTTTTGTCTAGTTTGATGAAAAGAAGGACTGGGGTATATGATAGCAGTGCTCTATCTAACGGGCTGCAGCAAAGAAAAGGGCAACACTCTATTCTCAAAAACACCTGAAGGAAGACAAAAAGCAACAGATGGAAACTAATTAAAGCGACCTAGAATTAAAGAGAAACTTTTTGACAATTAG
Source organism: Ahaetulla prasina (assembly GCF_028640845.1). NCBI lineage: Eukaryota > Metazoa > Chordata > Lepidosauria > Squamata > Colubridae > Ahaetulla > Ahaetulla prasina. The sequence goes on along the minus strand of NC_080542.1, from coordinate 114,737,299 downwards.
AACAAGTGGAACAACTTGGCTCCAGAAGCTGTGGGTTGGAGATTTTGTAAAATGAGATTGGACAACCATTTGCCTGAAATGGTATAGGATTTCCTGCTGGAGCCGGAGGTTAGACCAGAAGACCTCCAAGTTCTCTTCCACTCTGTTATTCTAGAATTCATTTGATAGTTTTCTTAGCTAACTATAGCATTCTTTAAAGTTCAAAAGCGTAAATATTTTTTTATCCTGGTTTTTCAACATCCCAACTTCTATAGAAGCAAGACTGTCATCGGGAAAACTACACCCTCTGTGATTCTGATCTTTCTCATCATAAAAATATAATTACATCTGAATATTTTTCAGGCCCTTGTTGCTACTTTATCAAGTACTATCATTTTAATCTTCTTTATAGTCAATCTTAGCCCCATTTTTTTATTCTATTTTCATTTCAAATCATTAGGATTTTCAGCTGGCTTCCTATAGCTGAAAGAATGGAAGAATGCAATAGCTTTTGTCAAGATTATAGAGACTGATCCAGGCAGTCCTAGGAGTCAATATTGATTAGAAGACATATGCACATATACCAACTTTGTTTTTTGTTTATTATTTGTTTATTGGTACAAAAAATGAATTAGTTAAGTTGTAATAGCCAGAAAAACAAGTGTTAATGGAAGCCCTTAATCCTGGATAATTTATCAGAACTTTTGCCAGGACTTTTATTTTATTTGGAGCACAGAATGAAAAGAGAGGGAGGGAGGGAGGGAGGGATGGGGAGAGAGAGAATGAGACAGAGAGAGAGAGAGAGAGAGAGAGAGAGAGAGAGGAAAGGGATTGCCTTTTAGGGTTTATAAATTTAGACAGAAAGAATTCTACATGACAATATGTACAAACCATGACTTGTGTATTGGACAGATTATTCTTTTTTTTTTTTGTATAAATAATTTTTATTTCCATTTTCCAACATCATATTTATGTGCAAACTATTATCTATCATTAATCATTAATCATACTGATTCAGGCCTGCCCGATTGCCACTTCCTTTCTTCACACCTCCCTCTCTACCTCTTCTACTTTCACATCCTTCATCTCCTTCACTTTACTACTTCCTCTCCTCCTTCTCCACTCCTCCCTTACCCTATCTAACCTTCTTATTCCCCTCCTCCTTCTCTACTCTTTCCTACCTACTTTCTTCCCTCCTTCTACTTCTCTCTCCTTTTCTTCCTGAAATGGCAGTCGAGCATCCACAATATCATTTTAAATTTTAATTTCATATCTTCAAAATTACTGTACATTAATAATCAATCCATGTATCATTTTCCCCTTCCCCTCCTCCCCTTCCCCCAGACTTCCCAGAGCAAATACCGGGTATTATGACCAACAATCACAAGCTAAAGTATACAAAATATACATCTGAATATTTTTCAGGCCCTTGTTGCTACTTTATCAAGTACTATCATTTTAATCTTCTTTATAGTCAATCTTAGCCCCATTTTTTTATTCTATTTTCATTTCAAATCATTAGGATTTTCAGCTGGCTTCCTATAGCTGAAAGAATGGAAGAATGCAATAGCTTTTGTCAAGATTATAGAGACTGATCCAGGCAGTCCTAGGAGTCAATATTGATTAGAAGACATATGCACATATACCAACTTTGTTTTTTGTTTATTATTTGTTTATTGGTACAAAAAATGAATTAGTTAAGTTGTAATAGCCAGAAAAACAAGTGTTAATGGAAGCCCTTAATCCTGGATAATTTATCAGAACTTTTGCCAGGACTTTTATTTTATTTGGAGCACAGAATGAAAAGAGAGGGAGGGAGGGAGGAAGGGATGGGGAGAGAGAGAATGAGAGAGAGAGAGAGAGAGAGAGAGAGGAAAGGGATTGCCTTTTAGGCTTTATAAATTTAGACAGAAAGAATTCTACATGACAATATGTACAAACCATGACTTGTGTATTGGACAGATTATTCTTTTTTTTTTTGTATAAATAATTTTTATTTCCATTTTCCAACATCATATTTATGTGCAAACTATTATCTATCATTAATCATTAATCATACTGATTCAGGCCTGCCTGATTGCCACTTCCTTTCTTCACACCTCCCTCTCTACCCTCTACTACTTTCACATCCTTCATCTCCTTCACTTTACTACTTCCTCTCCTCCTTCTCCACTCCTCCCTTACCCTATCTAACCTTCTTATTCCCCTCCTTCTCTACTCTTTCCTACCTACTTTCTTCCCTCCTTCTACTCTCTCCTTTTCTTTCTGAAATGGCAGTCGAGCATCCCCAATATCATTTTAAATTTTAATTTCATATCTTCAAAAATTACTATGCATTAATAATCAATCCATGTATCATTTTCCCCTTCCCCTCCTCCCCTTCCCCCAGACTTCCCAGAGCAAATACCGGGTATTATAACCAACAATCACAAGCTAAAGTATACAAAATAAACATAACCTCCCATCTTTAAAAATTTAAAACTTTAGATCCCCTCACAATAAAAATAAAGAGATAGGAAAGAATAATAAAAAGAAAACAAGAAAACAAGCAATACCAACTTCACATATTACATCTTTTTACAATCCATTTTTAAAATTAATCCATCTTCTCAAATTCAATTTTTTTTCCCCACTTGTATATTCCTTCAAATTTCGTAAGTCCATTTCTCAAATTACAGTCCATCTTCTCGAACTCAAATTTTCATCACTTATATATTTCTTCAATTGCCATAACATTTAATGTCCATTCTTCTTACAGTCCTTTTTAAAAATTTAAAAAGTCCATCTTCTAAGATTCAAATTTTTTTTCACCCACTTGAATATTCCTTCAAATTTCTTAAGTCCATTTCTTAAATTACAATCCAGCTTCTCAAATTCAAATTTTTATCACTTATATATTTCTTCAATTATCATAACATTTAATATCCAATCTTCCAATACTACTCCCAATCAAATATCATTACGAATAAAATCTCTCAAATATAATATTTCCAACTTAACTTCATAACTTTTACTATCTATAAACATATCAATTAAAACAAATAATCATTTAAACTACATCCACAATATAACAGTAAACAATTAAAATCATTACATCCACATTATCTAAATTCATAAATTTCACTTTCCATCCTTCACAATTAAATAATATCATCCCATAGATTTATACCATACGAATAGCAAATAACAGAAATCCTATAATTTATATCCTAAACAAATCAATTCCAAAAATTAACCATAATAATCATATTCACATCTTAAACATGCCTCCCCTATCCCATTCTATTTTCCATCATTTCCAAACCAATTAACTTAGCATCTAACAACAAAGGGTTCCCACTTTTTAAAATATTAATATAAAAATGTCTCGCTTTCATAACTGAATTAAGAAAGTACTTTCTGCCTCTAAAATTCACTGACAAACCCATTGGAACTTCCCATCTAAAATATATCTGATGTTTCTTAAACTCATCTACTAAAAAAGCAAATTCTCTTCTCTTTCTTAACATTTTAGGAGGAATTTCCTTCATCATTTTTATATCTTGTCCCAATATTTGAAATTTATTTTTATAAAAGGCTTGCAAAATTTCATACCTAACCTTTTTAGATGTAAAATAAATAACCACATCCCTCGGTACTCTATTTTGTCTTGCCCACCAAGAATTAACACGATAAATTCTTTCAATATTAATCTCAAAATCTTCCGGCTCCACGCCCTTTATCTGAGCAAAGGCTTGCGTAAAAATCTCTTTTAAATTTTCCTTCCTATTTTGCTTCAAACCTCTCACCCTTATAGCATATTCTATTAATCTATATTGTAATATTACTCTTTCTTCATCTGCCCTATCTACCTTTGCCTGTATATCTTCCATCTTATTATCTAAATTCCAATTGTTTTGATTTTTTTGAATTTCCTCTATTTTCCTTTGCATTTCTAAATTAGCTTTATTAATTTCTGCCAGATCATCCTCCATCTGAATACAAGAACTTAATATTTGCGCAATTGCATCCTTTACCATTTTCATTTCCCTCTTCTGCTCTTCCACCACTTCCTTAAAATCCAACATCTCTTTCTCTATTTCATCAAATTTTTGATCTATTTCTAAAAAATGACTCTCCAAAAACTCCTGTAAAGAATTTCTTAGTTCCTTTTTGATTTCTTCTTTTAATTTTTGAATCTGAACTAAAGAAATTTCAAAGTTTTTAATAACTTTTGGCACTATTTGCTTAAAAGCCATTTTTTTAAAAAAATATAACTTAATAACAGACTAAGAGAAAAAAAAATATTCGGAAAAAAAAATTCAAAAAACTTTTCTTCTAAATCACTATAATCCCAAAGAAAAAGAAAAAATATAAATCATAAAATTCTCATGTCTTCCGTTTAGTCAGTATCTTTCTATGTATCTTCTTTCTTCTATTTCAACACTAGCCGTTAGTAAGCATTTCTACTTTCGTTTTCAGTACACACATTCCACAAAACTGCCATTTGCTTTCTTCTCTCCTATCTTCGCAGCAAATATATCTTCAGGGGGTTACAGTCTTCTTACAAACAAATGCTAGAGCTCCAGTTTCTGCTCCGTCCACGTTACAATCCATCATAAATTAATTCCTGCCGTGGAAATTGGACGCTTCGTTTGTTTGCCATAAAGGCAAATGCCTCCCCCAGCCAGCTTATCAGGCTATGGAAGGAGAGCTCCCCGCAAGCTTTAGAAGCTTATTAGGGTGTCTCAACTTCAGCTTGATTGCTCATCTTTCCCTCTTTGCCCGAAGGAAAGAATTCCAAGCTGTCGGACCCAGATTTACGATGTCCTGACAGCTCTACAGACTAGGGAGTTAGCAGCTAAATCATGGCTGCTTCTGCACAAGCGGAGCCAAACCGGAAGTCTGACAGATTATTCTTAGAAGCTAATTTAAACATCTGTAGAATTAAATTGCCACTTGCCTAGTTTTATGCTTCTACCCCATCTGAAACCAATATATACATTACAAGTTAGAAAGTTTAATTTCATTTCTTTCTTATTGTGTAGATAGAAAATATGAATTTATGCTGTATTTTCTGATATACATGCTTAAAATATTTATATACTACCCTTATCTAAATATCTGTAACGTGTAGGAGCAAAAGAATGAAAGACAGTATAATAATTAGAATAATAATTACTTGAATTAAATAATATTGTTTTTAAAAAGATCAGAAGAAAACATTTAAAAAGATGTATAAAAACGTAGATTACTTCTAAAAAGTTTAAGTTCGAGAAGATCAGCTATTTGAAACAATTTTGAGTTACTGAAAGAATTTACCGGTAGGTTCTCTAATACTAATCTGATATTTTTATTTTATGTACTTATTTGTCAAATTTATATGACAAATATGGCCATCATGCACAAATGGCTCTTGAAGTCATAAAATAAAACATCAATTAAAACATTATAAAACCATCAATTAAAACATTATAAAACCATCAATTAAAACATTATAAAACCACTTGAAACATATAAAGATAGGCAAGACAGTTTCATGAGAGGGTTAAAATCAAAATATTATATATAAGGCAGTCAACTCGGCTACCAAGGGACCACAAGCCTGATGGGGGGAAAAAAAATTGAAGGCTTTTGAAAGGCCTTAAGGGTTGGGGCTAATTTCACCCCAGAGGGGATTATGTTCCAAAGGGCTAAGATACTTTTTAATGTTACAATTTGGTCCAGATACATTAGCAGCATTAAAAACTCTTTAATTACTATCAACATGGAAATTATTTTGAATTATTCTAAATCTCTATTTTTAAAAGTACTCTGAAGATTATTGGTAAGGTGAATATCAGTTATTTGCATGAATTTTGGAATACCCTATACTGACAAAACAATGGAAATTAATCTTAAAGAATATTATATTTCTCATGCTTCTAAAATAAGGTTAATTCTACACCAGATTTTCTGCATGTTTATTAGGGATTTACAAGAGAGTGCTGTAAATAGGTTTGTTTCTTTATGCTAGAACAGGGATGTCAAACTCAAGGTCCAGGGGCAGGATCCGGCCCCCGGGGTGCTTAGATATGGCCTGTGGGGCCACCCTGGAAACAGCAAAGGACCAGCCCGCAGTGCCTCTGCCACCAAAAATGGAGCTCAGAAGGGCTGTGGGTGGCCTTCCCTAGCTCTGTTTTCACTGGCAGAGAGTTGCAGGAAACTATTGCAGCCAAAAATAGAGCTCGGGACCCCATTTTTGCTGGCAGAGCACTCGGGCCACCACAGGCACCCGAAACGAGTGATGTCAAATTAGCCATGCCCACCCTGACCACGAGCACTCTGGCCCCTGAGATCAAACACAACTCTGATGCAGCCCTCAATGAAATTGCATTTGACATCCCTGTGCTAGAAGTATAAAATGATACAGAGGATACTCTGGTCATACATATTATATGGGCTTTCTCTATCATGGACCAATTTTAGTTTAACTAATTAATACAAATTTAGGGAAGTAGTAACTTAGAGATGTGATCTCTAAATTTAATTGCAATCTTAAATTTATGACAAATATTGCTTGAATGAAATGGAAAGACTGATAAATGTACAGGTAATCCTCAACTTACGACCACAATTGAGCCCAAAATTTCTGTTGCTAAGTGAGACAGTTGTTAAGTGAATTTTTCCTCCTTTTACAAACTTTCTTGCCATAGTTGTTAAGTGAATCCCTTCAGTTATTAAATTAATGACAGGGTTTTAAGTAAATCTGCTTCCCTACTGACTTTGCTTGTCAGAAGGTCACAAAAGATAATCATATAATCCAGGACACTGCAGCCATAATAAATCTGAGTCAGTTGCCAAGCTTCTGAATTTTAATCACGTGATCATGGAGATGCTCAATGGTCATAAGTGTGAAAAACGGTCATAAATCACTTTTTCCAGTCCCATTGTAACTTTGAATGGTCACAAACTGTTGTTAGTGTAGGTAGGACTATCTGTAATACCATGTAACCAGAGTAAAATGCTATTTAAAATAACATTTTAAAATATTTAAAAGTAGTGATACATACATACATACGTAGAAATGGTCTCCATTTTTCCTACAAATAGGAAGCTGTAAGCACCTAGCCTGATGATGACGAATGGGATTTCGTCGAAACGTCGCCAAGACACTTCAAATTTTACGTGGGAGAAAACCCGAATAACCAAAGACCTACATACAAACACCCGCGAAAACCTCAGAAAACAAATACATACATACATACATACATACATACATACATACATACATATGTATTGTATTTTTATTTCTTTTTAATTCTATATATGAAAGTTATAGGATATTTTGATCCCATTATATTTTATAATGGCATTTCAAAAATATGAAGAAATAGGATGCTATATAGCAGCAGCTCCCAAGGCATTTCAAAAATATGAAGACATAGGATGCTATATAGCAGCAGCTCCCAATCTCCTTGGTCTCCAGGGACCGGTTCCATGGTGAAAGGTTTTTCCGCGGACTGGAGACGGCATGGTTTTGCATGCTGCCTGCATACTGTGGATGGGGCTTCACTTTGAGAGGTTCAGTTGCTGGCATGCCACAGCCCCAGGGTTGGGAACCCCCGCTTTACAGTATTCTAACTTACTACCAAAATTCTGATTAAAAAAATCTTAAATTGAAACTGGAAAAGTTTCAGAAACTGAGTTTAAAAATTAGTTTAATTCCAGTAGGATAGGACAGTTGGGATCCTGCTTTATATTTAATAATATACTGTATGTTTGTTTACTATATCTACCATCTACACCTACCTATCTCTATCTTAAACATGAAGATTTTTAGACTCATTGTCCAAAATTTATAGAGAGCCAATGTTAAGACAATGGAATTAGGATTGGGAGGTTCTAAAGTTCTAGCTCACTTTTAGTTACTGATGCACACTAGACAGCTTTGAGATAGTCACACTCTTTTATTCTAACCCACCTCACAAAGCTTTTTGGGTAAGAAAAATAGGAGAAAGAATACAATGTATGCTGTCCCAAGCTAAAAGAGGCAAGGTTGTGTATGATTCAAATAAACAATGCATTTTAAACACATTTGAACTCTGGAGTTCCTGGTGCTCTCTGGGTTTTGCAATCTTTAATTAAGCAATAAGATTCCAGTTAAGGAATAAAAGCTTTAAAAAATGCCAGCTTCTCTTCAATGCATATTTATTAAAAATTCACATGAAGGAAAAGATAAAAAGAGGGAAACAAGTAAAAATAAGTCTTACCAAAAGTAACTTCTCCTTTGCCAGTTTTGTCAAAAAGCTGAAATGCCACCATAAACAATGCATCTGGAGCACAGAGGACAGATTCAAACGCTACAAATTCTTGAAAGGATATCAACCTACAGAAGAAAATGTTATTAAAAATGTAGTATGTAGTAATGTAGTAGTCCCTTGTTTGTAGAATATTGCAATAGAACATCCATTAGATCTGGCTTTCCCATCCTAGCCATCAAAATATAGAAACTGCAGTTCCCAAAATTAATCCTTCCAGTTTCAGAAGATGTACAGTGTTTTTAGAAATAACAGCAGCAATTTATAGGTGTTCAATGTTTTCCTTTCTTTTCACTTTTTTTCTACAGCCAAGATCAATCTTTTTCTTGTAAGTCAAAAGGAGATACAGATTCATACAAATGTTTTTGTGCTTGTTTATAAGTACTGATACATATCTGGATATTTAAATATAATGCAAAACTTTGATCTGTGTGCTGACCAGATGCTATTTGCTTATGAGCATTGTTAAATCTATAATTCTCCATCATATAAAGAGTGCTCCCTCTGGTAAATAGACTGCATGGACACCAAGCTCTACAGTAATATCTCTTTTGCAGTGGTTAAGTGGTTAAGTGAAATACTGTATTACAATTTGTGATTTTACTGGCTGGCTTCTCCAATGCTTCTGCTTTTTGGAAGCTGATGTGAAGTACACAATTGGCGATTGACAGTGGCATGCTCTGACAGTTACAATACCTGTCAGTAGTGAAACATCCAAACTTCAAACATGTGACCACAGAGACATTGTCAAAGTTGTAAGTTCAAGGACCTATCATAAAGTTACTTTTTCAACGCCATTGTAATTTTAAATGGATTTTAAATGGGACAGTTGTCAAGCAAGGACTACCTGTATGCCTATGTTGAAATTTTCTTTCAAAACTGTTGACAGGCACTTTTTTTTTACACAGAATTAAACATCGCAAGTTTGCAGAGATGAACATTTTCCCAATCTATGATTAGATAAAGAACATAATTATAATTTAATTTCATCGTGGAGCCATATTTTCTCTTCAAAATTTTGCCAACATACATCACTCAGATTTCTATAAACTGTTTATCAAAACAGTTGATTGTTTATTTTAGACATACGGGGCAGTAAATCTTGAAATTATGTTAGGTTGTTAGAAAACTTGCAGAATAATTATAAGAGCCATTTTGGTTTAGTGGTTAAGGAATCCATCCAGAAACCAGGAGTTCATGAGTTCTAGTTTTGGCTGCTCTCTGTCAATCTTTGGAAATAGGCAATAGAAACCACTTCCAAAATTTTAACAAGAAAACCGGAGATAGCCTCCCAGAAGTGAAAACTGACTCAAAGATACAAAATACACACATACTTCATTAAAAGCATTTTGTATGAAATGTGTGAAAAGTTGGGTTATTTATATTACTATTAAAAAGTAAAGTATGAAGATTCAATTTAGTATTTATTTAAGATGCTCAATAGTTTGCAGATATTGATTATTTTATAATATAAAATGTATTGATAATATAATTTATCATCAACAGTAAATTATTAAGTTCACTTGTTTTGAGCAACCTTTCCACATTTCCATTACAATGTGGCAGCTTCCAAGATCATTCTATATGGAAGTACAGTTAGACTTTGATGTACAATCTTTCATTTAGAAAGCTACAACAGCAGTGAAAAAAGTTTTTCACAGTGGAAACATCATGTGAACAAAATTCAGATAATTGGCAACTGACTCATATTTATGATGGTTGCAGTGTCGCCGGGATCATGTAATCAGCTTTTGTGATCTTCTGACAAACAAAGTCAATGAAAAAGCCAGATTCACTTTACAACTATGTTATTAAGTTAAAAAACTGCAGTGATTCACTAGCAAGAAAGGTTATAAAATGGCTTAAAAAATCACTTAACAACTTGCTCGCTTAGAAACAGAAATTTTGGACTCAGTTGTGGTAGTAAGTCGAGGAATATCTGTAACCATCCGACATTAGGTAAAGATTTCCCTATCCCATCATGTGCTCATCTCCATTTCTTGGTTGAAGGAGCCAGAGTTGTCCGAAGACATTTTCCATGGTCATGTGGTTGGCATGGGTATATACTAAAGGCACATGGACAGAGGTGGTATTGAGCCAGTTCGGACTGTTTTGAGTGACCCATCCCCACTCTATCCTGTCCTTTATTTCCCGCTTTGTAGCTCATCTCAATCGCACGTCACAGCTGATTCCCCCCCTCACTGTTCTACTTACCATTACTGACTTGGAAGGTAAGCAACAAAGCTGTGCTAACCGAACTGATTATTAAACCTGCAGCATCCCACCACTGCACACAGAATGCTGTTACTTTCCAAAGTGGTACCTATTAATTTGCTCACATTTGCATGTATGGGCAGAAACCAGGGTACCCAGGGTATGGGCAGAAACCAGGATACCCAGTTGCATGGCACTCTGTTTTGAACTTGGGTAGTTAGCTTTCCAACTAACAAGCTCAGCATCTTTAATTGCTGAGCATAACACCCTCACCCCATTGCACAGCATTCAGGTCTCAAACTCGGGTTATCAGCTTTCCAACTAACAAGCTTTGTGTCTTTTAACTGCTGAGCTATCACGATCTCTTTCATCCAATATCAAGATACATAAAATTAATGAAAACTGATTAGAATTGACTAATAAATGTATACTCCCATATGGCAACATGTATATTATCATGTTTCCATTAGTGCTTTCAAATAAAAACATTAAAAAATTTATTTATCATACTTGTATATCCTACAAAGGTTTGGAGTAATTACAAGCAACATAAAAAATTAAATAAAATGCCATAGTAGGAACTAAGATATTGTCATTGTAACATCATAAACATCATAAAAACAATCAAAGTGGACATTTTATCATTTAACATAAACCTCAAAGTAACTCATTATTCAAGAGTTTCCAGAATACCAGGATGGACTATTTATCTCATTAAACATATAGCCTGCCTTTCTTCATCCCTTCATTTAATCCTCAAAAGATCCCTGCAAAATTAAGTTGACAGTTACCAATTGAGTTTATCAAGTCCAACAATGGACTTGAAATGTAATCTTTCCAGTCCTAGTCCAACACCTTAATCCAGTAGTTCTCAAACTTTGCAGTACTATAATCTGTCATTATAAAATGATAAGGGATCCTTTCTGTGACTCTATTTCACAAATAAAAATTGCGATTTCATGGATAGGCAGCAAGACCATGCCATGTTCAATCATTTTTATCTATATGTTCCGGGTTTCTTAAAATTTGTCACTTAACAATTGTAGTTTACACAGGCCAAATGAGGAAATGAGTTAGTTTTTATAGTGCTGCTTTATAAACTGCTTGCAGAGTTTTTTTTAAAAAAATCTGGACCTCCAGATTGCTTACAATCACTACAAGGAATCCTAAGCTATTATTTTAGAACTCTTTTCTTAATTTTATAACACCCTTCCTTATCATGCTAATGCTCAGTTATTATAATTTATAACATGGCTTCTTGTAAACTAGAACTTACTTTATCAACTGACAGAAGAGTTCTGCTGAAATAGAGTTTAATTCACAAATACCACATCCCAACAAAGTATGTTTTCAAAGAATACACAATCCTTTCATTGCTTGCTACACATTTGTTTCACATAAATTGCTGTGGTACAGATCAAAATTTATTAATTTATATGTTACTATCTTTAAAATAAAATGATTAGCAATTTTTACAGAAAAACACGGAAATTCTGTATCAGCAAAATTCAGTCTAGAGCGCTATAGGAGAAACATGAATATCTTTGTGCCAGCTGAATTCAAATTAACCCAATTTTTATATGTTAATTAAACCAGCTATTTTCTTCTTATTGTATTTTTGCTCCTTAAATAGACTGGCCTGCAAGTGATTCCCAACAGATTACTCCAGCAACAATGACGTACTCATTTACTTCTATTATGACCACACAATATAGTAACTGAGTAGTAATTTTTCACAGTCAATTACACATGTGGTTCCTAATGGTTAAAGATGCTGAAATAATGCATGTTACACAGCCATATGTTTTGAGCTCTATACGACATAAGGGCAGTTGCCTAGGTAACAAGCTTTCTCTGTGGCTTAGCACAACCTTCATTGAATATCATTAGGTTTCATTAAACAGCACATATTAACATGAACCTCAATATACTACTTAAGAATAATTTTGTCGACATAAGCTACAACTTACCTAACTTAACAGCCTGACTGAGAAAATTCTAATGACCTGTATTTTAATGATGCAAAGCTAAAAAAGAAATTGGCAAATTATAAACCAAGCATAAAGTTCCCAGTAAGTCAGATGCTTTATTGGTAATAATTCTCTTAGCAAAAAGAAAAAAAAATCCGAATTAAAATTGAAAGAAAAGCTAACGGTTAGAACCATTTGGCACCCAGTTGGGTTAGGATTTTTTTTTTTTTTGGTAGACAGACAATAGTTATTTTTATCTATTCTCAAGTTTGTGTCCACATCAACACACTAATTTTCAGTTTATAACTACTCCTACCTTTTCCACTATCACTATTGAGAAAATTATGTTTTGTTTTAGAGCATCCTTTAGAATCTGAATAGATTCTGAATAGAATCTGAATATCTGAAGTAGAAATGACCTTTTTTTCCCCAGAAAAGTGGGTTTTATGAAACTGGAAAATAATATTTTTCCTTTTTCCCAGTTTTAGAACAGAAATTTCAAATATGGTTTTTCATGATGAGAAATCTGGATCACACAGGAAGATCACTGACGAGTAAATTTTACAGCTTTTTGTGCCAAAAGTGAAGAGAAAAGATGCTACTACAAACTATAGTATAAAGTATAAACAGATTGTGGGTAGATGGGTTACAGTGTAAGGGAGAAAGTATGAAAAGACTGTCCAGCTGCCTATTTATGTATGATGTAAAGATATTCCTATGGCTACACTGTTTTGAGAGCACTAGCTCTCACAGGCAAAACCTTACTCAGTTTTATGAATACAGTACAGTACATGTTTCAGGTCTACTGTGCTTGGATCTAGAAATACTAGCATTCTCCTAAGAATAGGGACAGAGGATCACAGGAATATGGACCTGGAGAAAACCTAACTTGGTGAGAATTTTCAACGTCATTTAAGTACTATCAGTAGTACTATTCCTAAAAATACTAGTAATGATCTATTCTTAGATACCTGAGAATTTACATAATGTGCTGACTCATAGAACATATAGAATGCAAGGACCATTTCTAACCTACAAATGGTCCTTGCATTCTGTATGTTCTGTGGGTCATCACATTATGAAAAATTTACATTTTCAAATCTACTGAAATTTTTATTAATTTATTAAAGCTCTCCTTCAGATTTCTTCAGGAAAAATCCAGACAATTAAACATTTTCAATCTAATTTATGTCAGTCTTTCCCATTCTGATACCTTGTGAATGAGTTGACACTCTAAATGTCAACTCATTGTAGCATAGTATGACCAGTTTATAACAATACAACAATGGACAGTATGGCTATTGTAGGAGTTGTAATCTCAGTGCATTTGGAAATAAATTAGTTAAGGAAGACTAATATAAATGTATAGACAAGATGTGTAGTGGTTATATTACAACAAGGAAGGTGAATTTATAAATTATTACTCCTAACTTCAGCACCTGAAAAAAGCTGCACAAGTACACAGAAATTTGAAATAGCAGGATAGCATATCATACCATACTATGAGATATAATGGAATTTCTCAGTGCCAGTTTGTTATGTGTTAAATTGAAAACACCGGGGTGAAATCTCAAGCAGGTAAGTACATTTGTGGCAAATTATTCAAAGCCTGTCAGTCTTATATCTGTCCCATCCTCAATCACATTTAAAAGTGAAAGTACATTTACAATACAATCTTCTACATGTCAACCCATCAGTAAGTCCCACTGACTACAGTGGGCTTACTTCTATATATCTAAGTATTTCAATGGTGTCTTAATTGTTTAACTGCTGTTAACATATATAATGTACAACCGCAGCAACAAAAACAAGGCATTCATGTCTGAAAATTATTCTGTTACTTTCCTATATATGCATACACATACTCTTTATTCTGCATGTCTAGGATTGCTACTAATTATTCTCATTGCATTAAAAAAAATCAAAAGCTAGAATGGTTCAAGCTACAATCACTGTGTAATCTTAATAGCATAATGGGACACAGGCTAAGCTATGCTTATTATTTAATATTTCAGTACTATATATACAACTGTTCTGAAAAATGGTAAATTAGAGATAAATCAATAATAATGGGAAAAGCTGGCATTTCAAAACATTATTTTGAATTGTTTACACTTCCTAAAAATAAAAGCTGTGTAGCATTTTGAGTTACTTGCTGGAATCTCAGCAATGATTGGCAGAAATTGTATATTTTATTGGGCAGAATTTAATTATAGTAAAAAAAATTCTTAGAAGAAAACAGTTGGATTTCTAAGAATGCAATTGTAAGGAAACATTTCTTTACAGCTTATCAATGGAGGTAAAAACAACTTTCCAAAGTCTCCTAACACCCACCCTGGAAGCAAACTTACCAAAGCTTCAGTTAACATAGAAACAGTCAGGCAAATACATTCTTGCCCTCTAAGATGCTGAATTACCCATGAATTATTAGAAAATTAGATGATTCTGCACGCATGAAATTGTGATAGCACTTTTCTGTACTTTTGTCATATTTTTCCTGTCATTTATTAATTAGGAATATAAAAGGCTGAACATTTTCATTTTTCCTCTTAGGAAGCATATGTGTCAATTTATTAAGCACAATCATTGACGAAGTTTAATTTCTGATTGTAGCACTTTCAGTTAAACTATTTTGTTAGTCAGGTCTTTATTAAGGTCACAGACCAAAATTACTACCTTATAAATGCTTATACAACATATTGCATTTACTTATTCTATAATATATTTGCCACAGTGTACGAAGCTATAGCAGTTGGTAGCTTCTACTCTTGACAGATATTAAAAAAATCCAAGCAGGGCAAGACTTGATTTATATAGAAGACCAGCAGAATGCCAAGGCAGTAGGTTAGACAGAGAAGCTAATAACATCATCACATAAGCAACTATCAGCAAATTGTTTCTATATGGTTTCAACAAAAACAACTTGGCCACATTTATGCAGGCACTAGAAATTAAATGCACCCTGAAGATTGTTTAGATCTGCAAACCATTTTAAGGCCTGTTCTCTTTTTTGTGCACGTTATTCAGTGAGAAATCAATCTTTCTTAAAGACAATGCCTGATGATGGCGCATTATCTCTTTTTCATATATTGTAAATGAAAAGCAAAATGTTTTATTTATTCTCTGAACATTCAAATACTAGTATCAAATAAGTAATTTAGATAAGTAATGACATACATACCCATCTTTAGTCTGATCTACTACACCTCCCAGCAGTTGGATTGTATTGGGATTGGGCACCCCATCTCCTATTATCTTCAGGAATCGTGTGACAAAATCATTGGGAGACATATAAAATTCACCATTTTTTTCAACACTTGCATACTGTTAAAATAGAAGAGGAAGAAAATTTTATTCTTAAATTATTAAGTAGGACTATATCTTACCTGATTATATGAAATGTAATACAGGCAGATCACTGTATATGAAACCAAAAAAGAAACCAGATAGCTTGGCTAGATATATACACATATAAAAATACCTTTTTTAAAACTTAGTACTAATTATAATTAGTAATGACAATCAAATTGACAATGTGTGGTAGACATGTGTTTTTCAAATTGGAATAAGAATCTGTAATTTGAAAAATCTTTGATTTGAAATAAAATCAGAGTAACAAAAATTTTCTCTGATTACTGCAAAGTATATTATGCTATAACTACATACAGTAGTCCTCTCTGTACTACTACACTGAAAGTGAATTCATAATTCATAGATTCAATATGAAATTAATTACAAAAATTAACCAAAACCAAAAATCCATTAATTAATTAATTACACTCTTAATTCCTAACATAGTACTGTATCAATCATATCTGGAAGACAAATATTAATCATATTCTGCTGAGACCACAGACTAGAACTAAAAAAGCTTTTCTTTCCAAAAAAGAATCTAGAGAAAGAGTTCACTGATTAATGAATTGTTTCTGAACAATTCTGCTTTCCTCCAAATAGATAAATATTATGCCAGAAATCTCAACCATTCAATGCTGGTCATGCTGGATAGGATTTAAAAGAAAAGTTGGATAAAGCCTAGTCCAAATCTTGGTTTAGAAGGCTGTTTGAAATGAACATATTTTCTGAATCTTTCATGCTGAAAAATCTTTTACTTAATACCTCCAATATATGCCAGCAGAATAATTTGTGAAATAGTGAAATATTTCAACTCTCTCTCATACACACTTAAGAAAACATGTTTGTGCCCATTCATATGCATGTGTACTTAACAGCCATATGTAAAACATTAGTGCTGCATGACTGTGACAACATTTTTCAGATTCTCTCTTTTTCTTACTCCAAATGTCCATCTCTTGGGAGTATAAATAGAAAAGAAAGAGAAGTGAAAGCTGAATTTTGAAGACTAAAATTACTCCTGAAAGGAAGAAAGCAAAGTGAACAACAGAAATAAAAATGCCTCCAATATGTTTCTCTGGCCTAAACCCAAGAATTCATATATATTATAGAGGAAGGGTGAAAGGGAACACACAATATATTTGGCATTTCATTCTCCTACCTCCATTTACAGATTGTGATTTCAAAAAAGGAAAAATCCAGAGAGAAGAAAGAAAAAATTATATATACCTCTATGTTTTTAAGACAGCATGATTGTAGGTACAAATATGCACTCTTTTATGCTTTGTGTTAAGGGCATCATTGAAATAAGACAAAGGGCCAATGGATCAAAGATTAAGGGTTCCTAAAATATACTGCACTATCAAATAAACATTTCAGTACTACATGATATGCCAATAGTTCCTTCTCAAAGTGTTAAATATCTACTATAGTTTATCAAATGGTTGACTAGTTTAATAAACTGCCCTGTTTCTGTACTTCCCAACATTGTTAACTGAAAATTTATTTATGACTTTGTACACTTAAGTTATCAATTTTTGCTTATTTGAAATTATATTGTATTTATTTTTCACTTCTTTTTCAAAGAACTAAAAAATAGACTTCAATTCTAGTGTTCTAATGTTCTGGCTCCGAATGCTCTGTAATTATTCGAAAGACCTTTAAAGCAGATTGGCTAGGAACCAGTGGTGGGTTTCAAATTTTTTAATATTGGTTCTGTAGGCATGGTTTGATGAGTATGGGCAGGGAAAGGATACTGTAA
Organism: Ahaetulla prasina; assembly: GCF_028640845.1. Taxonomy (NCBI): domain Eukaryota; kingdom Metazoa; phylum Chordata; class Lepidosauria; order Squamata; family Colubridae; genus Ahaetulla; species Ahaetulla prasina. The sequence continues at coordinate 114,719,744 of NC_080542.1, read as the reverse complement.
AATCTCCATTCCCACCCCAATCCAGGGGGAAATTACTGCAAAATCTCAATTTCCTCCCAATCAGCTGAGACTTGGGAGGCAGAGAATAGATGGAGGCAGGGCCAGTCAGAATTTTTACTACTGGTTCTCCGAACTACTCAAAATTTTTGCTACTGGTTCTCCAGAACCGGTCAGAACCTGCTGAAACCCACCTCTGCTAGGAACCATAGCAAAGGTTGCTATTTCAGGACTTCACTACCATGTCCCAGTTCCCATCACATAACAAATCAAATTTCTGTGAAACGAAGAGGAAACAAGGGATATATTCAATTAAAAAGCGGAAATTTAACAAAAAAAGTCAACTGGGCCTAGGACCTAGGTACTTTTTAAAGCAATTTTCTGGATCAAAGCAATGTTTTTCAGTTATTGGAACAGGTTGTCCATTTCTTATCATTGCTATGTACTTCTCCAACTTGCAATTCAGCAAACAGTCTAATCAGTAAGAGGCTGATAAGGCAGGGAAATCCATTAAAATGCTAAGTTTACACATGCATATTGCAATATTATGAATCTCTTAGACATTAAAATGCAATTGTAAATAAATTACATAACCATATTTGTCATTTTTCACGTCAACTTGAAAAGATCTGTTTCACAGCAAGCAAAAACTTCTGAACAGAGAAGACATATTGTTAATTCATGTAGTATTTATTTTTTGAGACGGCCTGATAATATTTACCATAATTCTGCACAAAACATTATTTATATCAAGTAACAAACTAGATATCTACTATAATTCTAAGCAAAATTCAAAGAATCAGATATTGTTTTGTATTGCAAATGCCATCGCCTATTACATCAAGTCAGAATTGTGTCTAACCATCTTTACATCTGTTCATACATGCACTCTGGTTTCCTTCACTGGTTTAAAAAGTAGATATAATTAAAAGGAGACATAATTGTCTAGATGTAAGTCATATACAGGCAATTTTTTTCAGGCAATTGTTGGAGAAAGGTAAAACAGAACAGAAAAATACAAAACTTGAACATCTAACAACAGAGCATTATTATAATTAAGACAAATTCTTTTTTTAACTGAGTTTTAAGTAATATTTTAGAAAGAAGTTATTAGAGTTTCATACTTATAATTTACTATTAGCCACTTATCTATCTAATGAAGTTGTAAGAAAATATATATTGTAAACATAGCACACACAATTAAAACTAACTTAGGACATGGCAGCAATGTAAAACCACATGCTTGTTTATTGGGTGACACTTTGTCTACTGAAAGTGAACACTCAGTACTTTATAACCAGCACATAGATCAATCGATTCCAATGTATCATTTATAGGAGAATCTTTCTAAACCTAAGGCTTGAAAACTTTTAACAAGACAGCTATCAAGAAACAAATCAAATAAGTCAGCCATTCTGCACTTCTACATTTCATTTTTTTTCCCAAGCTAGGCCCCCTGCTAAGACATTCAATAACAGAAAGCAGCACAAGGTTTTGGTGTCCCTCTGCTTCTACCCACTGTGATTTATTCTTGTGTATTTGAAATCCAATCACGTAACCCCACACTACATATAGAAAATGACCTTGAAAATGTCAGCTTGTTCATTTTGACTGAAGTCTAATCTCTTAGGTTATGGTAGGAGAGTTGCAAGAAGTAGAGTTACTCTGGAAAATTATCATGACAAAAGAGGGAAGGGGTTCTGTTAGTTTGGGAATAAAGACATTCAAAAAAGTGGTTCTGTAGTCAGGTATTTTTCTTCCACTTTGGTAATTATACCTACAGAGAATATGATATTGCACAATAATGCCTAATGGCTTTTTTGGTAAGTTCCAGCAAAATTCACAATGGATAATCACATATTTTAAATACTCAGGCATTAACAAGTTGAAACCTATTTAACCCTTTGCAGTACAACTGTGGAATATCATTTTTTTTTAAAGTGTATTAGCTAAAGCAGGGGTAGTCAACCTTTTTATACCTACCGCCCATTTTTGTATCTCTGTTAGTAGTAAAATTTTCTAACCGCCCACCAGTTCCACAGTAATGCACCGTGTATCGTCGTCTTGTACATCGTGGATTGGGTTTGCAGGGGGGCGCCGGCTACCAGCTCTGCTTGTCTGTTAGAGCTGGGTGGTGTGGGGGGAGATGCATGAGCTATTCTGGGATGAGGGTCTTTTGTTTGTGGTTGCACTATAGTGCGATTTAGTTTCACTTACGTAACGTGAACTAAACTTATGCGCGGGCGATACAAATAGTATATTTTCAGCAATTTAAATTGTCACGGGGAATTTTATGTAAACCTAATGAAAATGTTTTTAAATAATGCTATGAAATTTTTTTAAACAATTCAATTAAATTAAAAAAAAGGAAAGTGCTTCAGTACCAGACAAACCTACCGCCCACCATGAAAGCTGGAACGCCCACTAGTGGGCGGTATGGACCAGGTTGACTACTACTGAACTAAAGAATTCCAAGTGAAAATATGCAACTAAGAAATTTCAAATTGATTGCTATGTGTTTAACTAAAACATGAAATGATGCAAAATGTGTAATTGTAATATTTGTTATTTTGGTTTCTTTCCTTCCTTCCTTCCTTCCTTCCTTCCTTCCTTCCTTCCTTCCTTCCTTCCTTCCTTCCTATTTTTATGACATGTGTAATATTTCTAATCATGAATAGAGTATTCATGAGTAGAAATATTATTTGTCAATATTCATTGTATTAAAGTTCTGAAATATCCCAATAAAATTACTGGGAGAATGTTCTAGAAATAAAATTGTTTTTCTTAGTTATTTATAAACAGTAATTTCCTTTAAAAAAAGTCATGAATAAGATATATGCTATCACATACTTTTCATTTTCCCACTTGATTTCCTTCAGTAGAATTAATAACTCTTAAAAATCATTAATTATTTATTTACGTCACCTTAAAATCAGCAGAATACAAGTTTTACAAGCTAGAATTGCAAACCATCTTTCATGCTTTATAAATATTTTTGGTGATACTTAGAAGCATCAAGTAAATATTACTGCTTCAAATGACTAGTTATAAATTATTACTGGTTAATTTCATTAGCTACATTAGTGGAAATCATGAAAAGGACTATCAGAGTAATTATACATACATGTTTTATAAATTTTTCTAAAAACCCTCAAGGCAAGCCTATAAAATGGAATACCTGAAGATTAAGATTGAGTTTTGTTTCTCCCAATCTATATATACTGATAGCCATTATGTGTTTTCAGATGTAAGGCCAAATCATGTGAAAGAGGCTAACACTGGCAATGAAAACTTGACAGTTTCCAAAAGCCAACTGCAGCTTAATAGGTTGAAATTTAGCTTTCTATAGCAATAATAAATGAGAAAAAACAGTTTCATAAAACTATAGTTTAAAATCATTTTGATTCCACTAATCAGTTAAGACTGTTCATATATTCAAGGACCAAACAAGTAGACAGTTAAAATGAACAAACCAGAAACATATGAAGTTGGTCACAGGGCTGGTCAACTAGGGACCAGAGCTTGGGAAGCTACTGCCAGGTCAGAAGAACTATTTGCTGTTCAGGCTCTATCTGGCCTGTGTTTTATATGCAAGTAACCTCAAGCTTCAATCACATTAGCAGCTATTGGTCATCTGGAAAACATTTTTGCTTGTAATCCTGAAAGGCCCCTATTAAGTGATGACAACACAAGGCTAAATTGATGAATGATCTCACTTGAGGTAATATACGTTTAATGTACATCAAAAAAACCCATTCATCAAAAATCTAACCCAGCCCCTGCAGTTTTCTTGGCAAGGGTTTTTAGAAGTGAAAGAGCTGAGAGAGAATGACTGGCCCAGTTTGCTTCATGCTAAGGCAGCACTAGAACCTATGGTCTCCTGGTTTCTAGCCTATGTCTGATGTCTACACCAGACTGGCTCTCTTACTTCTTTACATTTTTGATTGCTCCATTCAATATCAAGGTAATGAAATAGAATAGAGTAGAGTAGAGCAGAGCAGAGCAGAACAGAACAGAACAGAATTCTTTATTGGCCAAGTGTGATTGGACACACAAGGAATTTGTCTTTAAAAACATTTTTTAAATCATTAAAATTTAATTTTAATTTAAAATTTAATGATTTTTAAATCATTAAAAACAAAGAATAATTAAAAAAAACCTTTAAAATGTGTACCAGATAAACCTTTAATTAAAAGAACAGCATCAATGCCAGAAATGAAATATAATTTATCAATATAATTTGCACTCAATAGGCAATATAATTTTCATTTAATAACAAATTAAGAAGCTAGTTACTCAGATATACTTTTCCCAGGCCTTTTACAGGCAGAACCAGCCCCTTAAATTGGCTCTAAATCAAATAGGAAATTTATAAAGTTTTCTGAATGTTGGGACTTGTCTTAGGTAGACATTTTTCTGAACATTTTTCAAGGGATGTGTCATATAAATGTTATTATAGTAATTTTGAAATAAGATATTAAACCATAGACCTCTGTGGTCAGGTATTGCCTTTTCCAACATGATAGACACTCTCTGATATACACACACACATACACACACACACACACACATATATATATATATGCAAATCAATGTTCAGTTGGTCATTCTTCTAATAAGCTCACAAAACACTTCCAATTAAGGCTGGAAATTAATGTTTAAATTAGCAAATGATTAGCATTAATTTTTACCAAGATTATTTATATTTTTTATCACTGCATTTATTTCTTTAGCAAAGAAAATGCAACTGTAACAAATTATTTAGATTTTAATTATTTTATGTTATAAGAATTATTTTCAAGAAAATTGAGAAAACCATAGGAAATAAACATGGCAGGTTTTGAAGATTTAACTGCTCATAAAATATACAGTATGTTCATGATAAAAACGGCATAGTGGACAGAAACTTTCCACTTTGGGCCATGCTATTTTTTTTCCCAATAAGGAACATTCTTACACAATTTTGTCAATTGCTTTTAGAAATCATTTCAATTGCCTAGGCCGGGTGTCGGCAACATGCAGCTCCTGGGCCATTTGCAGCTCTTTCGTCCCCCTAGTGTGGCTCCCTGCTGGCTGACTGGCCCCACCCCTTACTCTCCTCTCCCAGTTCCTCCTCGCATGACCTGAGAAGGTAAGGGCGACAGGAGGGATGGAGACTCGCTCCACATTCCAGAGCGGGAGAGAAATGCCCCTGTACTTGCCTCATCTCGTGGGCACTTCATTCAATGCTTCTTGGTGCTTCTTGGTGTTACTTTATTTATTTATAATTTAATTTCTATATCGCCTTTCTCCCGAAGGATTCAGGGCGGTTTACAGCCATATTTAAAAACACAGAATACAAACAACAAGTTTAAAACAGAATTTAAAAACAAATATTTAATAGGCCGAATCAAACTAAAACGGTCATAGACCGACATAAAACCTATTTAAAATTGCAATTTAAAATTACGCTTAGGCCAGTCCCGCACGATGAAATAATAAAGTCTTAAGTTCATGTTTGAAGGTCTGGAGGTCGGGGAGTTGGCGCAACCCCGGAGGCAGCTCATTCCAAAGGGCAGGTGCTGCCACAGAGAAGGCTCTCCCCCTGGGGGCCGCCGACCGACATTGTTTGGTCGACGGCACCCTGAGAAGGCCCACCCTGTGGGAGCGCACAGGTCATTGGGAGGCTATCGGTGGCAGAAGGCAGTCTCGTAAATAGCCCGGTCCTAAGCCATGGAGCGCTTTAAAGGTGATAACCAACACCTTGAATTGCACCCGGAAGGCTACCGGCAGCCAGTGCAGGCCGCGCAGGATAGGTGTTATGTGGGAGCTCCCTCTATCACCCACGCAGCTGCATTCTGGACTAGCTGGAGCCTCCTGGTGCTCTTCAAGGGGAGCCCCATGTAGAGAGCATTGCAATAGTTCAGGCGGGAAGTAACGAGGGCGTGAGTGACCGTGCGTAAGGAGTCCCGGTCTAGGAAGGGGCACAACTGGCGAATCAGGGGAACCTGATAAAATGCTCCCCTGGCGACGGCCGTCAAATGTTCCTCTAAGGACAGCTGATCGTCAAGGAGAATGCCCAAGTTGCGCACCTCCCCCTGGGGGCCAATACTTCACCCCCAACAGTCAGCAATGGCGTAAGCTGACTGTACCGGGACACCGGAACCCACAGCCACTCTGTCTTGGAAGGATTGAGCTGGAGCTTGTTCCTCCCCATCCAGACCCGCACGGCTTCAAGACACCGGGCCATCACCTCGACGGCTTTGTTGGGGTGGTTCGGGGTGGAAATGTACAGCTGAGTATCATCAGCGTACAGATTCCACCCCACACAATTCAGTCACTCAGGGAGACGCATCACTTTCTCTCTGCCCCAAGACACTGGCCCGGGCCGGCTGCGGCTGATGTTCTGCGTCATAATGGGCTCCAGGAGGAGAAGGGGACGCCATCTCCCCCATTGTGAAGCGCAATAAATTTAAGTCTGCTGCGCAAGATGCTGCCTGCTCCCCTAGTGACCCAGGTGCATGCAGCACCAAGAAGCGCTGGAAAAAATGCCCACAAGATGAGAGGCAAGTACAGAGGCACTTCCCTCCCACTTTGGAATTTGGAGCAAGTTTCCATCCCCGCCATTGCCCTTACTTTCTCAGGCCATGCAAAGAGTGACTGGGAGGGGGCGGCGAGGGGCAGGGGGCCAACCAGCTGGCAGGGAGTCACAGCAGGGGGACAAAAGAGCTTCATTTATCTGGGAACCTGAAGTGACTCTTGATTTAATGATATGGTAAAAAGCACCCAAAGAAGAAAGAAGAACATCAGCAAAAAAACAAACAAACCCAACCTTCACCTTTTTTTGGAAATGGTTCAAAAGGGAACACACACACACACACACACACACACGAGGGGGAGAGAAGGGGAGAGAATGAGAGAGAGAGAGAGAAGGAAGAGAAAGAGACAGAGAGAGAGAGAGGAAAAGAGGGAAACAAGAGAGAGAAATGAGAAAACGTTGAAGGGAGAGAATGAGAGAGAGGAAAAAGAGAAAAAAATGAGAGAGAGAGAAGGGGGAGAGAAGGGGGAGAGGGAGACAGAAATGAGAGCTGGAGGGAGAGAATGAGAGGGAAAAGAGGGAAACAAGAGAGAGAAGGGAAGAGAAAGAAAGAGACAGAGAGAGAGAGAGAGGAGAGGAAAGGAGAGAGGGAGGAAGAGGAAGAGGAAAAAGAGAAAAAAGGGAGGGAGGGAGAGAGAGAAACCCATTTCCCACAGAAAACACCAGGAGCCACAAAACCCGGGTAAGCATGGCTGGGGGCTGATGTGACTGGGTGGGAATGATGTTGAGTTGGCCACGCCTACCCAGGTTTTGTGGCTCTCAGTATTTTCTTTTCTGTGGGAAATGGGTCCAAATGGCTCTTCGAGTGTTTAAGGTTGCAGATCCCTGGCTATAGGATAGCAATATAAAGCAAAGTACAACTTACAGCAGTACTTACTTACAGCAATTACACAGTATTGAATAAAAATTAGCATTTATATGCTAATGTATGTACTGGTACTAATATCAAATACCATATTTGTGAATCAGATTTACCTTTTTTTCCCCTAAACAAATAGGATTTAATGCATTAGCTTTTATTTTTAACCACTGCCACACATAATCCAAGCTTTAAGAAAGATGGGTAAACATAATTAAAATAGCTACAAATGTTATTCTATTGATCCTCTAAAGCAGGGGTGTCCAAACTTGGTCCCTTTAAGACTTGTGGACTTCAATTCCCAGAGTTCCTCAGCCAGCTTTGCTTTGCTTTGCTGGCTGAGGGACTCTGGGAGTTGAAGTCCACAAGTCTTAAAGGGACCAAGTTTGGACACCCCTGCTCTAAAGGAATCCTCACTGTTCTTCATAAAAAACATTAAATTATCAATTCCATTTGCAGAAATAGGTGAGTGGAGTAAGGTGGAAGGGACATTTTAATTTCAAAATGCTTACATTTCTCTATATTTATACAATAATCACCCAATAATGTATTTGTTTTCTTGGAGAGATGTTCCTTTTTTTATAACGCTATTTAAGTATAGCATGGTAATAATACAATGGATGATTAATGGTTAGAACACTCCAAAACTTTAATAATAAAGTAAGAGAAAAAGAAATGAAAAATTCAAGCTTTAAAGAATAAAAATATTTACTTTTAACATACCTTCAAAAATATTGTTTTCAGCTCGGCTGGATCAGCTCTCTTGGTTAGAGCCACCTACAAGTAAATACAATTGTATTAATATGCATGGTCTATGCAAGGGATGTCAAAATGTCATAAAAACAAAAGAAATTCAAACAAAAGAATACACAATGAAATATAAATGTACTCAAATAAGTTAAGCAGTAGTTTATGTGAAAAATAAATGGGTGCTTAACAATTATTCAGTGAGTTTGCTGGAAATATTCCACAAAACAATATAACAAATCTTAAGTGTGTAGAAAGATAAGAAGACTTTGCATATACAGCAAACTCACTCATACTGCTGGATTTCATTTTTATAACCTGCTTACTATAGTTAATCTGGGGTATATGCAATAGATACAGCAACATAACTGACAAGAGCCTTAATATATAAATTATTTCTGCTGCAACTTTATTTGCTTCATTATGTTAAAAGCTAGGTGGGAAAAAGCTAAGGTGAGTCAGTCTTGTTTAGCAGTTGAACAAAGATCATCACAAAACTCCAGGCTTATAGATTGGAATGGGGAGCAAAATAAATAAATAATCTCAAATATGGTGATGAAAAAGCATTTTCCTGTTGCTGCTTTAAAATGGGCACATCCCTCACTTCATCATATTTGCTATCTTTTTTTTATTATTTTAAATTTTACTGATTTGTTGTAATTTCTTTGATTGTTGAAAATTGGTATATAAATTTAATATATTATTATTATTGTTGTTGCTGTTGTTAATCTTCAATTTGATTCACAATCTAGGACTGGTAAAAACGTAACAGCTCAAGTCCTAACCCCCGGAGGCTCCCAAAAAAAAAAAAAAAAAAAAAAATTTGCCCGCCAACAGACCAAGGGGGCCTTGAGGAGGCCTGAACAGAACTGCAGAAGGGCACACGAGGCTGGAGAGAAGACTGCTTGCTAGATCTTCACAAGGTAAGTGACCCAGTGCCACACGTTGGGGGAAAAGTAATTTGGGAAACATGATGTATTTCAGTGGGCCGGGGACGTCTTGGGTGGTTTTAGGTAGGTGGCCTGTTCCATCACCTCCTGCCTTCCCCACCCTGAAATACCTCATGTGCACTTAACGAGCCTTGTATTTGATTAGCGAATGCATGGGCAGAAGAATGGAATGATCTCATTCAAGGTACAAGATTCAGTTCCACAAATCCTCAGGTTATGAATGGAATAGGCAGGCTCCATTACATTTGTAACTCGAGGACTACCTTTATAGGCAGATCCAAGTAGGCTATTGGGATCTAATAAGTTTAAAATTTCCATGTATCTAGGCAACCCTTTGGATATCATCATCATCATCATCTTCCAAAATGTAGTCAGGAATCAAGCTTCATTCTGGCACACTTTTAACATTTATTAGAAATCTTTAATTAAAGAGCTAAAACAAAATGAAAGCAAGCAAAACAAATTGCAAGAACAACTATCAAAACTAACTTGACAACAATCAATTTGTTCAAAGTTGGAATGGAATGAATTTGATTGTATATCCAGGCTAATTTAAGGATCATAATGAAAACTGAAAAATTGACTTTGGCCAGTAGATGGGAGACCAGCAGTGATGTACTTTGGCATTCCATAAAAAAATATGCTGTTATGAAATTGATGTAAGATTTTAGCAAAGTGCATTTCAGTATCACCTAATTCCTGTTTATTATGTTCCAATTCTGAATTTTTTTAAAAATCTGAATAACAAAATCCAATGTTATTGCAATTCCAACACTGCATCTCTCTTTTGTCTTATGACCCACAGCACATAACAGACACAAACAGTCATAAGGACTGATAGCTCACATAGATCCATACCTGACAGATATAGATGTATAAATAGGGAAATTGTTAAGCAATTCTTAATAAAAATTCTTAACTATTAAAGCATAGTATGACCACTCTCCCAACTGCGGAAAGATAACACTGATTTAATTTGTAATCTATTACTTTCTATTATAACGAATATGTACAATGTACTTTAACATTATGTACTTTAACATTAGTTTGAATGAAAAATTGCCAGTAAATAAATAAAATTTAGTCAAATCTTTTAACTTCTTTTTTCAAAATTTTAATGAGACTTTAAAAATGTCACCTATTCTGTTAGTTAATATGTTTACATGAAATGATCTGCATTATATTAACTCCAAAATCAATTTTAGAAGCTTTGTCTCTACAAGGTAAATCAAGTTTAACCCAACATTTTTACATAAATAAAAAAGAATGAAATCATTATTTGTTTATTTGAATTTATCTAAGTCCAGTGAATTCAGGGTGGTATGCAAAGTATGGAAAATCCATAAAGCAGATAAAACACCAAATCAAGCAGACAACCTAAACTAAAATGATCTTATAAACAACAGAAATCAAATAAAGCAGGGCTCCCCAAAATGTGATGATGCATTAGTACAACAAATCTCAGGCCTGAGTCCAAAGCCAAGTTTTAGGAGTTTTTCCATTACACTGGCAGAGAAGGCATAGTCCTTATCTATTGGGAGTTATTGCAAATATGTTTTTCACTGTTAAAAATAAAATGCTCTAGGCTATCCAGGAAATGCTGGATCTTTTATATCGAAATGATATCCTGGGCTTGTTTTAGTTTATCCCATATGCTTTAACTAGCATGATCAACAGCAAGGGATTATGTGAACTGCAAAATAAAACATACTGAGCCAAAAAGTTGTCTGTTCCTGCTATTAAGTTTTCCTGTATGAATCTCTCAATCATGACAAAATACTAATATTTGGCAAATATAAAATCTAACTTCAGTGTCAATTAGCTGGCTAATAACAATGTTTAACAGAACAAGTCATGCCAACATATGTAATGAGTGACTAATGGAGAAGAAACCACATTTTAATTAATCTTCAGAATACTTTTATACTATAGATTTAGAATAACAATAAAATAAAACTATGTTTTTACTACATAAGTTCTTTTTAAAACTTCCTTAATTTTTTACATTAAATTATCAGTCACTCAGAATAAAATCTTTTATTCCAAACAACCATCCTGTTCTTTAAAAGAAGACATAAAATACAGATTCCCTGTGGAAACACAGGATTCCATGTGAAAAACTAGACAATTATTTGGGAAAACTTCATTTCTTTTCTAAATGAAACCAAGTATTCTTTATTTTATAGTACTTTAGATTTATAGTTATATTCTTTGTCAAAAGTATTGAAAACTTTTAAACTTTTCCATGAATGCATGAATATAATGCTAGTACATCTTAATAGGTTAAGAGTACAAAATGCTTTCAAGAGGTAATTACTTGAATCTAATTATTTTTAGAGTTATGTGATACATGGCATTAGCTGCACAGCACTTTATATTCAAAAAGGTAAGAAGGAGCTTTGGAATGAAAGAATACACAGCACTCATCTGATACTCCTTGAACCAAACACATATTTTCCTAAAATTGCACAGTAGCACTTTTACCCCCTACACCAAAACATCTTTCTGTCTCCAAATTATTAACTCTGACTCAAAAATGACAGTTCAAAAAGAGTAACATTTCACTATCATTAATAAATATTATTAAAAGATAGTATTTTGCCACTTCAAATTCTCTTTTACTAAAATAAACATATGTATTGTCCTTCTGCAAATATGATCTCTTCTATTGAAATAATAGTCAAGTCAATTTAGGGCAGGAGTGTCAAACACAAGGTCCATGGACCGGATCCGGCCCACGGGATGCTTAAATCCAGTCCTGAGGGCCAGACTGGGAATATGAAGGGACCGGCCTGCAGTGCATCTGGTGCCTAAAATGAGCCGTTTACGGCCCCTCTGGGCCTCGTTTTCACCCTCAATGGCCTCCTGCAGCACTCTGCCAGCTGAAACTGGGCTGAAAAATGGGCCCAAAACAGGCTGAAAAATGGGTCCAAAACAGGCTGAAAAACAAGCCCAAAACTGGCCAAAAAATGGGTGAAAAATAGGCCCAAAACCAGCCCACATGGCCCATTTTTAGCCAGCAGAAGCCATCCGTCCTGCTCCCGCCACCACAGAGGAAAACTATAATGCTGATCCAGCCCTCAAAAAAATCCAATTTCACACCCCTGGTTTAGAGGGTAGATTTTGTAACTTTGCATATGCATGCATCATATGGGTGAATACATCATCTCAGAAGAAACACAAGCAATGCCCCTTCTTGATAACCCTCTAAATCTTACATTATTCATTCACTTTAGCTTTTGCCTCTAATAAGAACTATGTGCCACACAATAAGAAACATATTGACATTAAGAACAAAGCACATAGTTTTGATCTCCTAACTGAATGCTAGCTATTTGGGGATCAATGATATTTGGCAGTTTATCCCTTCTAAAATTCACTAAAATGACCCAAGCAATTGTGGGGTAGGTTGCTTGAAAATGTGTATTATCTAAGTGTACATGCTGTCCTAAGTGTCATAATCTTGTGCTAAGACAGTTATTTGCTCAAGAGCCCATTCAAAAGGCATTGTGCTCTCTGTGGCAGAAGAGATCTAAATTCAATGAATTCTGCAACAACTGCACAAAATAACCTCACTACTACCACTACAAAAGATTTGTTATCTATCCCCTATCCCCCATTTCATTATCTATAAAAGAATGACCCAATATAGCTGCAAACCCAATATTCTGTTAAACATTCACGGTTTAGCACAAATGTAATATTTTTTATTTTTTTATTTTTGTCACATTATATACAAGCACATATAATGATAGAAAACAATAGGACAGGAACGGTAGGCACTTTTGTGCACTTATGCACGCCCCTTATAGTCCTCTTAGGAATGGGGTGAGGTTAATGGTAGACAGATTTTGGTTAAAGCTTTTGGGAGTTTGAGAAGAGACCACAGAGTCAGGTAGTGTGTTCCAAGCGTTAACAACTCTGTTACAAAAGTCATATTTTCTGCAATCATTAAGTTTGAATCTATTGTTTGCTCTTGTATTATTGCGATTGAAGCTAAAGTAGTCTTTAACAGGAAGGACACTGCAATAGATGATGCTATGTGTTAAACACAGGTCATGTCGGAGTCGGCCGAGTTCTAAATTTTCTAAGCCCAGGATTTCAAGTCTGGAGGTATAAGGTATTTTGTTGTTTACAGAGGAGTGGAGAACTCTTCTTGTAAAATATTTCTGGATTCGTTCAATTGTATTAATGTCAGAGATGTGGTATGGGTTCCAGACAGGTGAGCTGTATTCAAGAATGGGTCTTGCAAATGTTTTGTATGCTCTGGTTAGTAGTGTAGTGTTTTTTGGAAAAGAAGCTACGCAAAATTAGGTTTACAACTCTTAGAGCCTTTTTTGTTATGTAGTTGCAATGGGCTTTGGCACTTATCCCTACTACGTATACATTCCAATGTTAATACTTGCAGGATGTTGCAAATAGAAGGGAACTAATTATTGGATACTATCTGAAAAATAACTTAATAGCCTGGTTGAAATCATGGGGGTGGGGGTGGGGGGGAGGGATGGAGGGAGAATTTTAAATTAAATAATTTCAAAGAAAGTGAAAATTATATTACTATGCTATGTTGAACTATAATATAGTTCTGTAATATGACTATAACATTTCTTTCAATTTCAATCAGAGAACATCTTCATGTGTAACACTGCTACAGTACTCTTGTTTTTGCAAAGAAAGATAAAAACTAATCAGATCAGTGGAATTAGGCCACAGAAGATACCCATATACAGATAAGGTGAGCAAGACAGAACCTCGGACAGCTCCCAGTGAAGGTTCAGTAATGGATGTCGTTATGTTGATAGAGATGCCATCCTCTCTCTACCTACATCATTTCTCAGGCAGTTCTTTCCAGATCACAGAAGCTTCTAACACAATCCAAGCTGTGCAATTTTGGTTCCTGCCAAAGTTCTGATTCAGGAGACTAGGGAGATTTATTTGGGGAAGAAAACACTATATAGCTAATAAGAGACTTCTCCACTCATAGACAGAGAATTCTGGAAGGGGAGAGTGGTGGTGGTGGTGGTAGTGGTGGTGGTGGAAAAGGAGGAGAAGAAGGAGAAGGAGAAAGAGGAGGAGGAGGAGGAGGAGGAGGAGGAGGAGGAATGCCCCCTGCCCTCCTTCTCTCCGGTGTCAGAAAGGAAACTAGAAAGGGAGGAAACGTCATTAGTTCCTGCCAGTGAAGAAATGAAAGCCCTATACCCATTCTTGATTAGAAGGAGATAGGAAAAAAAGCAATTATCCACCAGAGTCAACAAGAAGGTAAAACAGGAAGGTAAGATAGAAAACATCAAATGCCATACTTAAGAACTATTCCATCAACATAGAACAAGGTAGGAGGGGTCCTTGGTGTTTTCTGAGCTTGGTTCTTTTCTTGATGATGATGAACAACTGATGATGTTCTGATACGTTACCTAGTTTAGGTAATGAAACATCTGCAAGAAAACAACCAAGGACCCCTCATTTCAATCTTGAGTTATAAATATTCTCCTGATGCTGTCAAGAGAATTTGTTGCATTTGTTGACAAGCTATGTTCACGTCTGTACTAATCTTGCCATATCATATCTGTGAATTCTTCTGCCAAGAAGCAAGTTCCTGAATATTAGGATACGTGTTTGAAGAACTGATTGGTGTGACATTAAAGTGAAAAAATAAGTATTTCATCTGGGATTTATAATTGGGATTTATATTGTGTATTTATGTGTTTTAAATAAGGCTGTACACCGCCCTGAGTCCTTCGGGAGAAGGGCGGTATAGAAATTTAATTAATCAATCAATCAATCAATCTGACACACAACCAAAGTTTTAAGACAATCAGTAAGTTTGGGATGGCACAACATCAGACATGACTTAGTTTTACCATCATTTATAGAATAAGGCTTACTTCGCAGAGTTTGTACATGTTAACATAAACCATAGTTTTCAATGGCTAGATTCCTGCATGTGTTATTCCAAACCTAAACAAGCTATATTACAACTTTCTCCAAACTGGCTCCCCTTCAGATGCATGGATTCTAGTTTCTGGAATCCCAAAGCAAGATCGATTCCAATATAAAATCCATGTATTTAAAGAGTATCCAGGATGAAAAAAACTTAATGTGATGTGTGTATCTGATCAAGAATAGGTTCAAATGGTTTTCAGTTTATTGTTGCCAAGTTTATTACTCATTGTTTATTGTATACTGATTTTACTAACATATATGGTATGTTATATTGTAAACCACCCAGAATGCAGGGGTGAAATGCTCGGACCGGAGAGGGTGATCCGGTAGCGATGGGAGCGGGTAGTTCAGAGAACCGGTAGCAAAAATCCCTCCCCCCATCCGAGAATGCCCACCCAATTGCCCGGTCCCCACTTGCCTACTTGGAAGCTTGCTGCTTCTTTTGGGCTCGCCTTGTTTTGGCTGGTGCAATCAATTGCATCAGCTAGCAACTCAATCTGCCTGCCTTGTCCCTTGAATTGGGTAAGTAACTGGCAGGGGGAAGCTTTAAAAAAATAGTTAATTGAGCTTTTTTTAAGGAGTTTTATCTTTTTTTTAGACATAGCAATTTAAAGTTAAGGAACTTTTAAAGCTGCTTTTATCTAAAAATATAAATAAAATAAAATAAAATAATAAAATAAAATATTTGTGCAGCTTTCTGAGATTTGGAGTGTTTCTGTAATGTTTCACTCTACACAAATACACAAAATCTTACAAAGCTGTGTGGCATTTTGTGTGTGTCTGTGTGTGTGTGTGTGTGTGTCAGTTGTGCTATACGTGTGTAAAGTGTGAAAGTTGGTTTTTGAACTTTTTGTGGCTGTGTGAGGTTCCTGCTTGTTGCAGTGGCCATTCTGGGTGAGGTGCAGCTGTTTTACATTGTGTGTGAGTCAATTGTATTGTGCTGTGTTGCGTGTTTAAAGTGTGAAAGTTGGTTTTTCCTACCTCTTATTGTTTTGTGTTCTTTATTATTTTTATTATTTATTGTTATTGGCCACGCCCATCCAGTCACCTGACTGCCAAGCCATGCCCACCAATTAAGCACCATGCACACCCACAGAACCAGCAGGGAAAATTTTTAGATTTCACCCCACCAGAATCACTGTTATCAAAGAGATAGGCATCATAGAAAATAAACAAACAAACAAATAAATAAATAACAAAATAAATAAAATAATAACCTCATGTAGTGCAAAAACTATTATTCTGATATTAATCATCTTAATTACTTAGAGGAAGGGATCAGAAACTAGACTAAATATAAGGAAATATACAGGAATAGAGACTATACCGATCTATGTGCTTGAAAACAAATGTCTTCTGCCTAACAATGCCATGCATTCTATATAAAATAGATTAAAAAGCTATAAGACATTTCACTACATATGCTTTGATAATCAATATACATACTTCTTTTTATCTAAATCATAATAACTTGAAGTGCACTGTAAGTTCCCAGGCAACAAATCGTTAGTCTGGCTGTGCATCTAGACTCAGAACATCACAGCAGCAACAGAGGGACTTAAACATAGTACTGAAACCCAGAAGAGTAGCAGACCCAGCATTTGCCAGTAGTTTCCAGTAAATATCAATACATCCAACTGACCCTGGAAACTGGCAATAACCAAATACCACGCAATCAGAATTTAAATCAGGCACAATGGGTTCGCTGATTGTCAAGCTTTGGAGAGAGAGAGAGAGAAAAAAATTGTCATCCACCTGGCAGGGAAAAATGTGTTACCAGTTGTAAAAGCTTGCAAACTAGGTGACTGCTGAGGTTTCTTTTAATCAGATATGTATGAATGTTTACTTGTATATTATTATCCTTCGTGGAATATGTATGTATTTGATGTCTGAATTTCATAAGCAAGTAAGACAGTTTCCTTCCTCAACTCACTTACAATCTAATATCTGCTAGTGTATAAAGGCAACAGAGAAAGGAAGAGTTCTCCATAGATATTTATTAACATAATATATATACTGCACGATGCAGAACTCCTGGTTGAGTACCAAAGCAGATGAAATTCAGAAGTTTGCAGATAGAATCGATGCTAAATGGTTCTACAAAGCCCTCAGATCTTTGTACAGTCCTCAGCCCTCAGAGAGCTCCCCCCTACTGGATTCAGATGGTACAACTCTCATCACTGAGAAGACTCTGATTCTACAGCGATGAGCTGAGCACTTCCAATCCGTACTGAACCGCTCATCTTCCATCAACAATGAGGCAACTGACAGAATGTCCTATGTGGATATCAACCACAGCCTGGACACCACACCATAAAATATTGAAACCCTACAGGCCATCAGCCAGATGCCCAGTGGCAAGGCCCCAGCATCTGACGTGATTCCAGCGGAGGTCTATAAGGATGGTGGTACAGTGCCTCTCAACAAACTCACTCAGCTGTTCCAGTCTTTCTGGAATCAAGGATCCATTCCTCAGGAACTGAAAGATGTGTCCATCGTACATCTCTACAAGAGGAAAGGGAATCGCAAATCTGCAATAATCATGGAGGAACTACTTTCCATCTCAGGCAAGATCCTTGCACCAATGTTGCTGAATCACCTGACTGACCATGTGGAACAGGGTTTATTACCCAAGATACAGTCTGGTTTCTGCAAAGAGTGTGGCACTGTGGACATGATCTTTGCAGCCTGACAGCTCCAAGAGTAGTGTCAAGAGCAGACTTGTGAATTGTACACCACCTTTGTGGATCTCATTAAGGCTTTTGACACTGTCAGTCGCAAAGGTCTGTGGCGCATTATGTTGAAGTTGGGTGCCCTGATAGATTCATCCTGATGGTATGTCAGTTTCATGACGGTATGACAGCTCCTGTTCTGGACGACAGAGAAGGTTCTGAGCCTTTCCTATTACAAATGGCAACAAGCAAAGGTGCATGTTGGCACCAACCTTGTTCAGCATGTTTTCAGCCATGCTGTCAGAAGCCTTCTACAACTGTTCCTTGGGAGTTAGCCTGAGATACAGGACTGATGCAAACTGTTCAACCTGTGAAGACTCCAGGCTGTCACCAAGATAAAGGAGAAAGTGCTACATGACCTCCTCTTTGCTGAATGCTGGATCACAGCAGGAAATGTAAGGCAATGTGGACAAATTTGCACTTGCATGCGACAACTTTGGCCTCTTCATCAATATAAAGAAGACTGAAGTGATGCATTAGTCAGCTCCAAAAGCCCAATACCAAGAGCCCACCATCACAGTGAAGGGACAAAAGCTACCAGCAGTTGACCAATTCACATACCTTGGCAGCACTGTCTCCTGTGCAGTGGCAATTGACATTGAGGTCAACTGCCGAATCACCAAGGCAAGCTCAGCATTTGTCAGACCACTAACCAACGTGTGGGACTGCCATGGAACAAGCCTTGCTACAAAGCTCAAAGTCTACCAAGAAGTAGTGTTAACTATCCTCATGTATGCCAGTGAGATTTAGACTGTATACAGGAGGCACGCTAGGCAATTGAACCAATTGCACAACATGCCTCCATAGAATTCTGAGGATCTGGTGGCAGGACAAGGTGTCAAACACAGAAGTCCTCTCCAGAACAGGCCTACCATCAGTTCACACCCTGTTGATGAAAGCTCAGACACTCTGGGCAGGCCATGTAGCAAAGATGGCAGACCATCGCATCCCTAAACAGCTCCTCTGTGATGAGCTGTCTCAAGGAAAGCGATCGCACAGGGGACAAAGGAAGTGATAGAAAGGCAAGCTGAAAGCCTCTTTCAAGTTCCTGGATATTTACACCAGCTTCTGGGAAACGCTGGCACAAGATCGATAGACATGGTGCCTGCTAATCCACCAAGCTGTCAGACATCTGAGGACAGAAGAACTACCATAGCACAAGAGAAGAGAACACTCCATAAAACCAGAGCTGCAAATGCTGCAACTATGGTGCCCACACATGTCTGCCTGACATGTGACAGAACATTTCGTGCCAGTATAGGCCTTACCAGCCACCTGCGGACACATTGTGGACAGCCCAAAACCTGTTAGATGTCAAGGTACTCTTTGAACACAATGGACGAACAACAACAATATGTATTGATGATTTATTTCCACAAAAACAGCAAGACAGAATTCACTTGATTATGAACAGTTTTATATGTCATATGATTGTTTGGATCACAAATTAAAAACAAAAGCAAACCAAAAAATACATGCTAAGGAAATCCCTTTATAAATTGCCACGGAGATTTAAATCAAAATTTGAAACCTTCCAATTGACTTATTGATGTAAGTCATATTGTTCTTATCCCCCACATATTTCACAATAACTGTAGCATAACAACCTAGAAATTCATAATCTTTCCATATCTATTATTTCTTGAAGAAAATAAAAAGTTCAGGCTGCAAATGTGAACTGATTAAACACATGACAAAGAATCCATTATTCATGCTGCTACTCTGGTTAGAAAACACACCAGAAAGAAAAATATCTATTTGTTGCTCCCGATATTTTTAATTGCTGATGACAGTTTTATTCCCTAAATATCAAAAAGATGTAAAGTGTTGAACAGTTTAAAAGAGAATTGCGTATTCTATGGAAATCTTGAAAAGGGGACTTTGCAATGTACAGGAGTTAAGGAACCTTTTATTTAATCATTAAGTCAATTGTATTATTTGTATAGCTTGTACAATGCTTCAAAAGTTGTTCCTGGATATCTTCAAGTCAGGTGCATATATATTCTTCTGCAATGTTAAAGAGTAGATGGTTTTTCATTGGCAATTTCACCAACTGTAAATAAGTTTAGTTTTTCTTTTAAAGTGCACTTTGTTATTCTGCAAAATATAATTAACAAAGGCATTCAGAGTGATGGACTCTGCTGCTTTGGCTATTGCTTGATTTGCAACTCATAATATTTACTTGGGCTTTCAAGATCATCTATCAAAGTATTAACCCACATTTGAATGGTGGATTAATTTTTCCCAATCTGTCATATTTCAGATATTTGGGAAATAAAACTCTCATAATTTATCCCTTTGGGTTGCTGGCTAGGTATTCTGGGCTGAGAATTCTGAAATTTCATGCCGTGGAAAGAAAGAAAGAGAAGAAATATGAACAGTTTGATATAAGAAAACTTCCTTTGCTCCACATAATTTCTAGAACAGGAAGGCACAATTTTTTTTTTAATAACGAAGATTGCAGGTGACCTTTGATAATGTGCCAGACAGGACCAGCATTCCAATAAGAAAAAGAACCATGACAAAAACATGGACAGAGTTAAAACAAAAGTGAAATATGACTGTATTCCTAAAAAAATAATCATTAGGAAAAAATGTTAAAAAGATTAAAAGATAATAAACCTTATTTTTGCAATTAATAGCAATCTAACTTCAACTCAACTTCCTATCGTTCCTTAATGAATTTTATTACCGGTATATCAGGATCATTCAAGCCTTCTAAAATATATATTGATTCCTACCATCATAGCTTAAGCTCAGAGTACTATAATATTGATGTACACTTTGAATAACAAAGATACTATAGCAATGAAATGGAATGGGGCGTTGAACTTACCCGACACGCCCTTTCTCACGACGGTGAAAACTGCAGTCAAGATGATGGGTTGACCTGTCCGTCAAGCTTGCAAGGACCAAGTCTGAAACTGTTTAAGCCCTCCTGGGCTCCAGTTTTTGTGAAGGGACTATTGCAGACTGGCATGTCATTCTGAAATTAAAAACAGTTAGTGACTGTCCTCCCCACATTTGGCAAGAGGCCAGCCCATATAGGGAGGGGCTGACTGCCGTTTTCACCGTCATGAGAAAAAGCGTGTCAGGTAAGTCCAATGCCCCATTCTCTACTTCGGTGAGAAACAGCAGTCAGGATGATGGGACATACCAAAGCTCGTTGTCCAGTCGGGTGGGAAGATACCAGCCGCCGTACTACTATGCATCAAGGACACGTAACACCCTGCATATGCATCTAGCTTGTAATGACGAATGATGGGCATAGGGGTTGTCCATGTTGCAGCCCTGCAGATCTCGTGTAAAGGAGCTTGAGTAGCCCAGGCTGCCGAAGTTGCAACACTTCGGGTTGAGTAGGCAGTAATATTGGAAGGTCTAGGCAGGAGTTGAGTATCATAAGCTGACCCAATAGTCGATTTGATCCATCTACTTATTGTAGGACCTGATACCTTGAGACCCAAGGATGCAGGAAGGAAGGAGATGAAGAGCGCTTCCATCTTCCTAAAAGCTGAAATACGTTGTAGGTAAATCTTAATAGCCTGGCGGACATCCAAAGTGTGCCATAGAGCTTAAAGATGGTGAGACGGATTAGGACAAAAGTTCGGAAGAACAGGTTCCTGTGATCGGTGGAAAAGGGAATTAATCTTGGGCATGAATGTAGGGTCGAGACGTAAGACGACCCTGTCTAGATGGAAAAAGCAGAGGTCCTGACGTATGGATAGTGCCGCGATCTCTGAAATGCGACTAGCCGATATGATGGCTACTAGGAAGCAAACTTTCAGGGTTAAGAATCTGAGGGAAACATCCTGAAGAGGCTCAAAAGTAGGCTTTGTCAAAGCCGAGAGGACCTTATTGAGGTCCCAAGATGGGTATCTGTGAACCGTAGGGGGGTGAAGATTGGAAGCTCCTATAAGAAATCTACGAATGACTGGGTGAGAAGCCAAGGAATCGGATGTGGTGCAGGTGAGTACTGAAGATATAGCTGCCACCTGTCTTCAGAGGGTATTGGACGATAATCCTGAAGTTAAGCCCTCCTGTAGAAAACCGATGATGTGAGGAATCTCTGCTTGTGTTGGAGTAACCTCGTTCCTACTACACCACCTAACAAAGCTCCTCCAAGTAGTCTGGTAAATCCTAATAGTTGAGGAACGATGAGATGCCTGGATAGTAGGAATAGCTTCCGATGGAATGTGAAATCAAATTAATATGTCCCGCTCAGCCTCCAAACGGTTAATTGAAACCATTGAGGCTCTGAATGTGACAGTGTCCCTTGAAGCAGTTGGATTCTGTTGTCCAGAATTCTCCAATGTCTGGCGACTGACAGGGCTAGCAGGTCTGCAAACCATGGTCTTTGAGGCCAATGTGGATCGAATAGCATTAACTCTGCTTTCTCCTCTATTAGTTTGCGGATTACCCTGTGGATAAGTGGAAGTGGAGGGAACGCATAAAGAAGACCCGGAGGCCAAGGGGAACGTAGAGCATTTACCTGCTCGGCTCTGGGGAAGTGGAATCTGGTGAAGAACCACGGAAGTTGGTGATTGCTCTCTGAAGCGAACAGATCTACTTCTGGAGGACCAAACCGGTGAACTATTTCCATGAAGAGATCCGGAGGTAGACTCCATTCTGTCTGATCTATCCTCTGTCTGCTGAGGGCATCTGCTTGGATGTTGGCCTTTCCCGAGATATGATCCGCTCAAATGGAGAGGAGGTGACGTTCTGCCCGTTGACCTAATCTGAAGGTCTCTCGCATGAGAGATTTTGAGTGAGTCCCTCCCCACTTGTTGATGTGGGCCTTCACTGATACATTGTCTGTGAGTATCAGAATATCCTGTTCTGCAACCTGGTTGAAGGGCCTCTGTGGCTCAGACTGGTAAGACAGTCTGTTATTAACAGCAGCTGCTTGCAGTTACTGCAGGTTCAAGTCCCACCAGGCCCAAGGTTGACTCAGCCTTCCATCCTTTATAAGGTAGGTAAAATGAGGATCCAGATTGTTGGGGGCAATAAGTTGATTTTGTATATAATATACAAATGGATGAAGACTATTGCTTGACATAGTGTAAGCCGCCCTGAGTCTTCGGAGAAGGGCGGGATATAAATGCAAATTAAAAAATTAAAAAAAAAGTGTAGTAGAGCTAGATAAATGGCTCTCAATTCTAGCAGATTGATAGGAAGAGTCTGTTCGTGAAGGGACCATGTGCTCTGAGCCATCCGATGTCCGAGATGTGCTCCCCATCCCATGAGACTCGTGTCTGTGGTGAGAGTGAGTCTGGTTGGTTCTCTGAACCTGGTACCTCTGGAGATGGCCTCGGTGGTCCACCAGTGAAGGGAGACAAGTACCGACTGAGGAAGATGAACCAATGCCAATGAAGTGGCTAGGTGTCATTTCTGGTACGGGAGGAGCATCCGTTGAAGATCCCTGCTATGGAGGTGAGACCAAGGAACAATACCAAAGGTAGATACCATTTTCCCCAATAATTGAGAAAGGGATTTAAGAGATACTGAGCTAGCCTGACTGGTCCTTTCTGCTAATTGTTTCAGACTATCCTGGCGCTCTTGGGATAGATTTACCATGGATAGAGTCGTATCTATTTCCGCCCCCAAATGAAGAAGTCTTGTAGACGGTGAGAGATGGCTTTTTTTCCAATTTATGGAGAACCCATGTGTTTGGAGAATTTCAATGGTGTAAGACAGATCAGAGCGAGCTGTCAAAGCCAAATTGGAGAGGATGAGAATATCATCAAGATAAAATTGTATGCGAGTGGGTCTAGAGCATATGTGGACAATTAGGGCTCCTAGAACCTTGGAAAACACCTTGGGGGCCGATGACAACCCAAATGGCAAGGTGGTGTATCGGTAATGTTCACCTTTGTAGGAGAACCGAAGGAATTTCCTATGTTCTTGTGCTATGGGGATATGGAGGTAAGCCTCCGTGAGGTCAATGGAAGATGGAAAATCACCCTGTCTGATGGACTCCAGAATGGATTGGAGAGACTGCATTTTAAATTTCCGATACAAAACATAATGATTTAGTGATTTTAGATCTAGGATTGCTTTCCAACCCCCCGAGGATTTGCATACCACAAAAAGGCGTGAATAGAATCCTTGACCCCGTTGGAGAGGGGGAACCAGCTGAATTGCATTGATTTGTAACAGATGAAGAATGGCTTCCTCTGTAATCATTCGGTCAGCTCTGCTGCGTGAAACCAGACATGGTAGGAAAACCCTCGGAGGAGAGGGGAGAAATTCTATGAAAAGGCCAAATCGAATTGTGTATCTAACCCAAGCGTCAGAAACTGAAAAATCCCATTGATCGGCGAAATGGATGAGCCTGCCATCAATGGGAAGGGAGGAAGGAGATCTATCTTGATCTGCGAAATCCCCTACCCATGCCACCCCTGGAGGTTTTCTTGGGAGGGTATTTGGGATTGGATCTGACCTGGCCTTCCTGTGAGAAATTCCCTCTGGACTGAAATGGTCTTTGATTTCTGGACTGATAGAAGGAGAAGTCTGAATGACAAAAGGACTGTTGGCGTGAATATGATGAAACTCGAACATCAGTGCATCTCGAAAAAGAAGGAAGGATCTTGCGCTTATCGCGTGTTTCAATGAGAATAGAATCCAAGGAAGATCCAAACAATTTGTTGCCGGAGAAGGGAGAAGAAGCTAGTCTCCATTTATTTCTGTTATCCGCCTGCCAATTCCTAAACCACAATAATCTGCGAGAAGTGATGAAGGATCCCACTGCCTTGGAGGCAAATCTAGTGGCGTTGAGTGTAGCATCAGCGGAATACTCCAGTGCAGCTATAATCTTATTGAGGTCTTGGTGAGACCTGGTATCAGCAGGTGGGGTTCTCACTTGCAATTGTTTGAGCCAAAAGATGGTAGCTCTGTTGAAAAGGGAAGCAGAAGCTGCTGCTTTGACCGACCAGGCCGCTACTTGATGACCTTTCATTAAGATCTTCTCGGCCCGTTTATCTTCAGGACGGAGGGACTCCTCAGGCGGTCCCGTGAGATGAGTGGATGAAGCCAGAGCTACTATGGGAGTGTCTATTGTAGGAACCTGTAAAAGGTTAGATGGTGCCATATGATAAAGACGTTTGTCAATAGTGTTTGGATATGGACCAGATCCTGGGACTAACCATTGACGCTGCACCACTTCAGTAAAAAGTTTAGGTGCTGGAACCATATTGTTAGAAGTAGATGGTTCTGAAAAAAGTGAACCTGAGGGACCTTCCCCTGCTGGATTACAATTCTTAGAAGAGGAGACATCTCCTAAGCCAGTAGAAACCTGTGCCTTATATAGGAGAGATTTAAATAGTTGAGGCTTAAACAGACCTACAAAGGGCGGCTGGTCGGAATCCAGGCCCTCATCCTCTGAAAGATCATGGTCTGGAAGAATTCCCTCCTCAAATAAGGAATCATGGTCTGATTGCTCTGGGGAATGATGAACACCCTGTTCAGAAACAGAAAGGTCTGATCTGTGAAAACTTTGGTGAGACTGGACCCCCGCAGTAGAAGTGGCAGCTAGTTGAGGAAGACATTGGACTAAACTAGACTTAATGGCTTCTGCAATAAGAACTCCAAATGTGGGTGGTAATTGCAGATTGGAAACATCTCCTGTAACCTGAGGAATTGGTTGAGGGTCTGGATTAATGCTAGTTCCAGAGACTGGAATAGGAGATGAGATAGCAGATTGCTGGGCAGTTTGCTGAGACAAGTCTTGGAATAGAGAAGCAGGATCAATTAGAGGAGTTGAGACTGAACGGTTTGGAGACCAATTGGAAGGATTATCTGATATAGATGATTGTGCTCTAGGAGGAGCGATCTCTTGGTCTCTATGGGTAGAAGAAGCAGGACTGCCAGGTAAATCCTGAGCTTGCTGCTGTGTTTTGGAAACCACCCTTTCCAGGGCTCTGTGCCTTCTGGACTCTTCTCTTGTAAGGGCCTGAGGGGGAAGTTTGACTCCTCTGTCCTTTTTTCTGGCTGGAGTATCTGATGACCCTTCTAATGGGTCTTCAATGTGGCGGCGT